>NW_016803982.1:1475398-1567398 GCF_001698545.2 Rhinopithecus bieti
AAAATCAATCCTTTTGTTATTCAAAGGCAAGGCAATTGAGTGAGGTTTGAGATTGAAATACGTATCAACCCCACTAGAGGGTGACCTTTATCTAAGTCAGGGTGCAGATAAAGTAAGGGCATCTTCTGTAGCCATCTCATAAAATTGGATTGTATAACTGCTTACTCAAGGTGAGGGAGAGGCTGAGAAGTGACTCCTACATGAATAATTAATAACTTTCCATTTCTAAATAATCTAGTAGTCTTGTGGGAATATTTAAAACCAAGTTATTGCAAATTTCTCAGTTTGTATTTTAGGATAACATTCCTTATTAATAAATTCAGCTCTGAATTTTAGAATTATGTGTTTCAGTTCCAATTCAAAATATATTCCCCCCTTTTCTCTCAAAAGACACATGCAGCTAAACATATGAGAAAATAGAACCCCAAATTTGTTTCATAAAAACAAGCAAACAAAAGTCTATAGGACTTTGTTAAGTTTTATATGGTAACTTAAAAATAAGACAAACATATTCTCTAGATACCAAAGAAGAAAAGGAAAATCCAAATGTTCACATAGTCAACCTTCAGAAATTAATGTTGAAAACCGTATTTGGTTTATCTTTTCTAGTTCAGATTTAGAAAGTAAAACATTTGTGTTATAACTCCTGTGCTAAAATCTCTCAGTTATATATCAGAGTTCAATGTTATTCTTCAAACCACCTCAGTAAATATCTTTTTGCATTATTTAAAATTTCAACTTAAAATCTGCAACACGTGATATTTGCGTATTCTGAGCGCCTTTTATACTAATTTAATTTTTAACAATTTGATCTTTAATAATGATTGACAGGAAAACTCTGGGCTTGGGATGTGCCAATTGTATGAAAACATGTAGAGTCAACTGATATTTGCTTCTTTTCTAGGACAAATTTTTTTTTTTTTTTTTTTTTTTGGCCGTGGAGGAAGGAGTCTTGCTCTGTCACCCAGGCTGGAGTGCAGTGGTGCCATCTCGACTCACTGC
This sequence comes from Rhinopithecus bieti, assembly GCF_001698545.2. Lineage (NCBI taxonomy): Eukaryota > Metazoa > Chordata > Mammalia > Primates > Cercopithecidae > Rhinopithecus > Rhinopithecus bieti. The sequence goes on from NW_016803982.1 coordinate 1,476,401, forward strand.
AACCTCTGCCTCCTGGTTCAAGCAATTCTCCTGCCTCAGTCTTCCCAGTAGTTGGGATTACAGGCGTGTGCCACCACGCCTATAATTTGTATTTTTAGTAGAGATGGGATTTCACCATGTTGGCCAGGATGATCTCAATCTCCTGACCTCGTGATCCACCCATCTCAGCCTCCCAAAGTGCTGGGATTCCAGGCATGAGCCACCGTGCCTGGCTCTAAGACTATTTTAAAGAGTGTTTCTAGAACACTGAATGGATATCTTACAAACAAAAAAACCGGTTAACCTCATGCAAAACAAGACTACAGCAATTAAATTGGATTCTCAGGTACAAATGACTTTCATTTTATCTACCTCTACAAACCAGAAAATACCATATTATAAAAATGCATTTCTATTAATACACAAAGAAAGGTTTTATGTGGCATGAATTAGTCTACAATAAGTTTTTAACTTTAAGTTCATAAGGAGATACTAACTTTAGGAAAAGGTAAGTCTTTGAAGGACGGGTGGTTTTATCATTATTGTATTTTTGAAGGAAGGTTGCAGTCTGCATTGAAATCTTTCTTCCAAGAAAAATCAGGCTGCTGTGCTCTCATATGAAAATAGTATCTGTCCAATGGCATATGATTTTTATATAGAGTTGGGAACAGCTATACTAATAACTTTTACAATCTCTCTTGTTCATGTATTATTTACCTGAGAATAGCCACTCCTATCTTTAAGATTAGATACTTTTTCCATTAATTAAACAACTTCCATTTTAAAACTGTAGAAGGTATTCTTGAAAAGTATATGTGGGTTAAGAATGAGTATATATTTTTACCACTAACCCGAGTCTAAAGGTGACATGGGGCTAAACTCTGCTTTGCAAATTAGAGTTGAAAGAGAAAAAAATGCAATTCAATTATTTCATGAGGAAGCCACTCAGACTTTCCCACCAGTTGCGGACTAATCAGATGACAAACATGCCTAATTGTCTGTCAGCTGATATGATATGACAGTCCTGTCCATGTGGAGAGCAATTTCTTCAATTCTCTCTCCAGTTTGAGATCCAATTACCCCTATTTTTCTGAATTCCTTGAAAGTTTGATCCTATTTGTTTTTAGCCAACTCTTTTGATCATTATTTTTTACTTAACTCATTTTTTTTAAGAGTTGGGGTTTTACTCTGTCACCTGGAATGCAGTGGTGCGATTATACCTCAGTGCAAACTGAAACTCCTGGGTGCAAGTGATCCTCCTGCGTCAGCCTCCCAAAGTGCTGGAATTACAGGCATGAGACACCATGCCCCACCTCTGGTTCTTCATGTGTAATGTAAAGTTTAAGAGGCAGTTGACAGATATAAAGAAAATTGGAAAAGAATATACAAAAATTAAGAGGGGTGGGTAGTGTGAAGTGAGAATTGTCTCATTTTATTCTTATTTGTACATCTTTGTGAAAAAACATAGATAACATGAGCTATTCTAAGTATTTCTAGAATGCCTTTTCTGCATTCTTTTGAACTAAACTCAAAAGTAATTTTAACCCAACCTTTTGTATTTCCAGACATTGTTATGATTATTATATCACATATAGTAATGTTTCTGTAGTATTTGTATAAATTTGTATGTACATACTTAGATATTTACTCCTTCCTGTTTTCTTCCAACAATGTTGATATGCCATATAAGTTCTTAGGCAGAAAGATATGTCATTTAACTCCCATTTCTTTTAGGAAGTGCATTCTACTTAGCATTCTAACCCAAGTTTATAGTTAAATGAGAACTGAGAACTGATTTTTTTCTCCAAGTTTAATAGCTGTCATCTTCCTCTTCATCATTATTATGAGTATTTCAGATTTTCAGATTCTCCATTTATAGAATGGAAATCACAGGAACTGTTCAACTATTTTTGTTAAATATATGGTAAAACTAGTATATATATATAGTATAGTATTATGATTACATATATATATATAGTTGTATATATATATTATTTTTTTTTTTTTTTTGTTGTTTGTTTGCTTTGTGTGGAGTCTTACTTTGTCACCCAGGCTAGAGTGCAGTGGCGTGATCTCGGGTTACTGCAATCTCCGCTTCCCAGATTCAAGCAATTCTCCCGCCTCAGCCTCCCCAGTAGCTGGGACTACAGGCACATGCCACTATGCCTGACTGAGTTTTGTATTTTTAGTAGAGATGAGGTTGCACCATGTTGGCCAGGCTGGTCTTGAACTCCTGACCTCAGGCAATCCACCTGCTTCAGCCTCCCAAAGTGCTGGGATTACAGGCATGAGCCACTGCAGCTGGCCACTGGTTATTGTTAAAATGAAGGTATACTATAGTGATATGGCTTAAAAACATTAGAAACACTGACAAAAATAGGGCAACAGGGAAAGATACTGTCTGAGCAGAGCTCCGTGATAACTCTTGGCAACAAAGAAGAACCTGGCTTTTTTCTACTTTTTTATTAAGGCAGGGGGAAACACACATGAGTGGATGGCTCCTTTGTCCCCACCATCTGCACTGAAACAGTGACGATGCAGCACCCTGGATCAGCCCCTAGGAGCCCCAGCAGCTGAGGCGCTTCAGGGAGCCAGGGAAACAGCTTAGGAGACACCTAACCCAACTCTAAACTAGGAAGATGACAGTATTTATCCTCAAAATATTCTTAAGAGCAATCCAGCTAGCACGAAAGGCAAAGAAACAGGGCTATTCCAGGCACGCGGGCATACATGGTCTCCAGACTTGGCTTCGTTCTTACTTTGTTTTCTATTTTGTTTTGTTTTTTTCATGGGCAGTGTTCAATGGCCTCATTTGGCTACTTTCTTCAAGCATAGGTCTCCCTGTCTGGCATTTAAAGGATGTTTTTTTGAGCTTTTACTCAATAATAAGTACCAGAAACTCTCTTACACTCTTGAGATAAACAAGGAAATTTTTATTGATTGATTGATTGATTGATTGAGATGGAGTTTCACTCTCGTTGCCCAGGCTGGAGTGCGATGGCTCATTCTCGGCTCAGCGCAACCTCTGTCTCCCGGGTTCAAGCGATTCTCCTTCCTCAGCCTCCAGAGTAGCTGGGATTACAGGCATGTGCCACCACGTCCAGCTAATTTTTATTTTTAGTGGAGATGGGGTTTCTCCATGTTGATCATGCTGGTCTCAAATTCCCGACCTCAGGTGATGCTCCTGCCTCGGCCTCCCAAAGTGCTGGGATGACAGGTGTGAGCCACTGTGCCTAGCCAACAAGGAAATTTTAATAAGAAAAATATTGGCTTATTTACATTTTCAATGACAATGATAAAACTTCGCAAACCACAAAATCCAAAAAAGCAAATCAATATTTAGGAACAAAATACTTTAAGATTTTAAGATGAGAAGGTGGAACTAAAATAGAATTTAGGTCTTCTTTTACCACCGTTCAAATTACAGACTGTGTGTGTGTCTGTGTGTACGTGTGTGTGTGTGTGTGTGTGTGTATTTGGTCATACATAACATGTGGATGTGGCATTACTGAACTGCATTTGCATGTCATATTTTTCATTAGGTCATACCATTAAATATATATCACTCGTCTATTTAAAATGTTACAAGAGAAAGATAAAGTTTATTTTACCCTAATTCCAAAAGAATTCCTTCACCCTTGCTAACAGAACCTGCTTTTATTAGGGGGCCATGTGTCCTAATTCTGGAATTTGATACTATTTGGTGAAAGGCTATTAAACAATGATCAAACCATAATGAAACTGTGATTAATACATTTCATTTTTCATACCTGTCATAGCAGCCTCACATTGCTTATCCAGTCTAGGTGTAGTTATGTGCCCCTGGTTCTGAACATTAAGGTAAATAATTTTTTTTCGAAAGCTGCTGAGAAACTATTCTTTTTCCAAAAAGCCATGTGTTTGGCCCTGCCCTCTTCTAGCCTACTTGGGATGCTGTTCTATGAAAATGTAATGTTTGCAGCTAGAGCAACCATTATGTGCGAGAACATCATCAGTAACTTAGAATGGCAGAAAGGAAAAAATAGAGAGAACATGAGTTCCTGATGAACTCAGAGACACTGATCTAACACTGAAAGCACCAAGGTTTAGAGACTTTCTGTATGAAACGAGTTCACTTTCCTCTGTGTAAACCACTGCAATTTGGGTAATCCCAAATTCAGCTACAATTCCCTTGTTGCTAAAAGCATTCTGAAATGATACAGAGACTGACTTTGCCAAGTACTTTCATTTAATATTATCATTCATAATATTATTTTTAGCTTAATATCGTCATTCACAATATTAAGACTTGTTGGTATTTTATACATGTAGATTACTGTTCTTTTGTATTTTATGCAACTGATTAAAATTTGTGTAGCATACGTTAAAAATTCATTTACATCAGATCCTAACTATTTCATTCTTCTCTGGTCAACAGTGCATTAGACCACTGAAAAGATAAAGATGATATAAATGTGTTTTTGATGTTATTTCTAGTGAAACAAAGACAAGTACTTCATATTTCTATTTTTCTCTGTAATGGTTGACATTTCTTTCATTACAGACTTCATTTAAAATGTGCCCATGTAGATTTACTGATAGGAGTTAAAATGTATCAAAGGTGAAAATTAAAAGTGAAATAAAATATATAGTGTAGAATGCTGTTTAATCTGCTACACAATTGAGTTATTTTAATGAATCAACATGAATACTGTGTTACCTCTAGAGATTAGATTGAAAAAAAAGAAACTTCTCCACAATCATCTCTGCAAATCTCATATTCTCACAGGAATGTGTCTAAGGATGGAGTTTTCCCCCTCCCCCCACCCCCAGAGACGGTCTCCACATCTCAGCATTTTTTATATATGTATATATGAAACATTAGGGAATCCCATGAATGCTGTACTTAGCCAGTATGAACTAGAGCAGGAGTCCGCAGACATTTTCGGTAAAGTGTCAGTTAAGTGTTTCAGGCCTGTGGGTCAGATGGCCTCAACTGCCACTCCTCCTCTGCATCTGCACCTCAAAAGCAGCCTTAGGCGATATGTAAATTAATGGTCTTGGCTGTCTTCCAACCAAACTTTCCTTAAACAGTTGGCAGGCTGTGTATGACCTGAGGGCTTCTAGTTTTCTCGGTCCTGACCTAGAGATTCCGTTTTTGCTTCATCAACCTGGGCTTTCAAATATGGTTCTTGGAAACTTAATGTATGTATTTTCCCTGATGCATAATTGCTGAGAATTCCTACTGTGGAACTTATTAAGACATTAGTTGGGGAGCCTTTGCAGCGCCTGCAATAGTTCTGTCTCCAGACCAACATCCTCCTCCACCCTGAGTCAAATATTATTTCTCTTTTAATTTTTTCAATTAATAAACTTTTAAAAGCAATTTTAGCTTTACAGATAAATTGAGCAGAAAGAAGAGAGTTCCCATAAGCCCCTTTTGCTCCCATCCCTCCCTCCACCCATTTCACTCATTCACATCTTACATTAGTATGGTACAAATTTTATAATGAATGAGCCAATATGGATAAATGAATATTAGCTAACATCCACAGTTTACATTAGAGTTCACTCTTGGTGGTGTACATTCTATGGGTTTTGTCAAATGTATAATGACATGTATCTACCATTATAGTAACACACAGATACTGTCACTGCCCTAAAAATCCTGTGTGTTCACTTACTCATCATCCCTCTCTCTCTCCACCCTCCTCCTCTCCTCCGGATCTTGGCAACCACTGATATTTTTACTGTCTCCATTCTGCCTTTTTCAGAATATTATATAGTTCGAATCACACAGTGTATAGGTTTTTCAGGCTGACTTCTCTTACTTAGTAATATGCATTTAAGGTTTCTCATGTTTGTTGATGGCTTGATAATTTTCCTTTATCACTGAATAATATTCCATTGTCTAGAAAGTTTGTTTGCATATTCCCCTGTTGAAGGCTATCTTGATTGCTTTCAAGTTTTGGCAATTATGAACAAAGCTGCCGTGAACATTTACATGCAAGTTTTTGCGTGAATGTAAGTTTCTAACTCATTGGAGTAAACACCAAGGATCAAGGTTTTTGGATCATGTGGTCAGTTATCTTTTCTGGTGACCATACTAGCCGCATCATTCCCAGTCAGTGTTTGCATTAGTTTTCATTTTCTACATCACGTAACAGTCACTCCTGTTATTCACAATTTTTTTTCCTTCACAAAGACTTCTCCAGCAGAAAAGAAGATGGATAAATGCCATTCATCCCTCAAAATTGGAACCTTTCCTCAAAAGATGTGTTTGTGTATGTACTACTATTTTAAAAAAATTTTATAACTTGCAGTTTGTTTTCATCCTTAAAGGATATTGTCAGTTCATCCTGCATTTTTTTTGTCATTCTGTATGTATAGTGAAATATAGTCAGGTGCTCTATATCAGTAAGTCCGGAATGTTCCATCCTGGCAGTTATATGCTGGGATACATAACACTGTTGCCCAAGCCAGAGTAAGTGTAGAGATTGCTGTATCTTATTTGCGCTCTGACCATAGACATGATCTTATTCTATTCATGAAAATAGTATAAACTATGTAGCTTATACACAACAGAAATATATGTCTGACATTTCTGGAGGCTGGGAACTCCAAGGTGCTGGAAGACTTGGTATCTGATGAGGGCTTTCTGGTTTGGGGACAGTGTTTTCTTAATGTGTCTTCACTTATTGAAAGGGGAGAACTCCAGTCTCTTCAGTCCCTCATAAGAGCGCTAATCCCATTTCAGGAGGGATTCCTCCTCATGGCCTAACCACCTTCCAAAGCCCCACCTCCAAACACCATTACAGTGGGGATTAGGTTCCAACATATTAATTTTGGGGAGGGACACAAACATATCAGGTCACAGCAAACACCAGCTTTAGTAGTCATCTCTTTAATTATTTCACAATAGTTTATAATTTTTTTAACTATCTGATAGGAAGCTGTCAGTTGGACTGTATTTTTCAAAGTCCATGTGAAGAAAGGGCAAATAAAATTCTGATTTGAAAAGTAACAAATGTTCTCAGATGCAACATTTGCTAAACTGCATATCTTTATATAGATTTACATAGACAGGAAGTCAAACATGTCTCCTAACCCTAACACACGTAGAGAACATACTGAATTCTGAACATGGAGGTTGTAAAATAGGGTTTATTTTCCTTTTGCATACTTAAAAATTTCAATTGTGATAAAAAATATAAAATTTACCATCTTAACCATTTTTTGGTGCTCTATTTCTATATTTTTGTCAGTTCAAGAATGTTACATAAATGAAATGACAATATGTAACCTTTGGGATTGACTTTTATTGTTGTTTTGCTCTGTATAATTCTCTAGAGATTTATGTATGTTGTTGCATGTATCAATAGTTCATTCCTTTTTATTACTGTCATATTCCATGGTATGGATATACCACAGTTTGCTTAATCGTTCCATTTTTAAATGTATGCTTGAATACTGTTAGGTATATTTATATGGCTGTGCAACAGATCTCCAGAAATCTCACCTTGCAAATCTGAAACTTTTTACCTATCAAACAACTTCCCTTTCCTCCTCTACCTAACCACCGGCAACCACAATTCTAATTTGTTTCTATGAATATAGCTACTTTAGTTACCTCACATAAGTGGATTTGTATAGTATTTGCCTTTTTATGACTGACATATTTGACTTAACATAATGTTCTCAAGGTTCATTCATGTAACATGTATCAGAATTCTTCCTTTTAAAAACTGAATGATATCCCATTGTGTGTAGATACCACGTTTTGTTTATTCATTCATTCATTGATGGACATTTGGGTTGCCTCCACCTTTCAGATGTTTTTTCATATGCTTCTGGGCCATTTGTATGTCTTCTTTTAAAAATTGTTCCTGGCTGGGTGCAGTGGCTCACGCCTGTAATCCCAGCAGTTTGGGAGGCCGAGGTGGGCGGATCACGTCAGGAGATTGCGACCAACCCGGCTAACATGGTGAAACCTTGTCTCCACTAAAAATACAAAAAATTAGCCGGGCGTGGTGGCGGGTGCCTGTAGTCCCAGCTACTTGGGAGGCTGAGGCAGGAGAATGGCGGGAACCCGGGAGGTGGAGCTTGCAGTGAGCCGAGGTTGTGCCACTGCACTGCAGCCTGGGCAACAGAGCGAGACTCTGTCTTAAAATAAAATAAAATAAAATAATAAAATAAAGTAAAATAAAAATAAATTGTTCCTTTCCCCACTTCTTAATGTGGTGTTTTGCTGTGGCTGATGTCGTTGTTGTTGAGTTGAGTTCCTTGTAGATTCTGCATGTTAATCTTTTGTTGGATGCATAGTTTGCAGATATTTTCTGCCATTCTACAGGTTGTTTGTTCACTCTGTAGCCATCCTAATGGGTGTGAGATGATATCTCCTTGTGATTTTCATTTTTATTTTAATGGTGATCAGCAGTGTTGAGCATGTTTTCATGTTTGTTGGTCAGTAAGGTGAGTTTTTGTCCTTTTCTTCGTCATTAGCCTCATGTAAGTTTCCTAGTCTACCTGCAGTCTTGTCTCATCCCTTAACAATTAGAAGGAGAGTCATCATTTAAAGAACTTGCCAAAAGTAATTAATTAAATCTATTTGAATTTTTTTAATTTTCAAACTAGCATTTTGTAACTTGTTTTTCTGTCTAAATTTCCCAGTAAACATCACTTCCTTGAGGGCAGGAAATTATATCTTTTTCACTTCTGAATCTCTGACACTTATTATAGAGCCTGCCAATTAATGGGTGCCTAATACTTGTTTGCTAGATGAATCACAGAGTCTTGATAAAAGATATTTTTTCCCCCAACTTCTATCATGTACTCATTGGCAGAGCTCAGTCACTAAATTGCCTTTACCAGAGGCTATTCTGAGGCTTCTTTCTTTGGCAGGTACTCATCTATTTCTTATTTGGGGCTCATTATCTAATGGAGAAGAGCTTCATTGACAATGCCCAAAATATCACTTTCCTGCCACAAAATGCCTTATACACCATAGAGACTTTAGTTACTAGGCAAACCTAGAGGCAAATATCATAGTTTAGACAGTCTACCCAGAATGAAGTGTATTTTCCAATCTAATAATCTAATGTTTTCTGAGAGTCACAAGGTATAGAATGCTATTTCTTGCTGTAACTATTGCTAGTTTCCAGAAATGAATACAATTAAGCTTATAAAGTATAACAGAATTATGGCTAGAGAATGCATTATGATAATTTTAAGGGGTTTCCTATGTGAGTGTCACATGATAGAAGGACACCATATTTCACATTGGACAACATTGACTGCTTAAAATGTAAATAATCACTCAGGATTAGTAAAGCACACTCCTGGCATTGATAAAGTACCTTCTCACGCTCCTGCCTCCGTGGAGTTTATCATCACACAAACTCTACCTGGCACTTTATACCGTTTGTCCCTCCCTCCTAAAATAAAGCAAGAGAAGGGAAAATAACCAGCTTCATCTACTTACCTAGTTACTTAGAGCAACGATTCTTAACTGCACCCTCTAGGAGTATATGAACATATTGAAATTGCATTCGACACTGCATGAATACTAACATTTTGAGGGGGAAGCACCACTAAGCTAGAGTTTTCAGTATTTTATAATAATAAATACTGTCAGTACAGAAGATGACTGAGAAGCATGTGAATTGAGACTGAGAACAAGAGAGAGAATGTTGTCTGGTGATTTGGGGCATAGATTTTGGTCTCTACATGCCTTATACGTCATTACTTTTGAGAAGTTTCTATCTGAACTCGGTAAACCTCTTAGCATAATCCAGTTTCTAAGTGAATAGTTGTGAATTAGCATCTAGACTTATAAAATGAAGAAATTGCACAAAATCTACTTATTAAGTTTCCAAATAATTAATGTCAGCCACATTTGAGAGAGTTGGGCTCAGAGGAGTCCAATGTGACAATGTTAAACATTTCTAATTGCAGGGAGTTTAAAATTTCTGTAACATTCAAATATCATACATAACAACTTGACTTTATTTTCTTCTTCCATCTATCCTGCATATCTCCACTGAATTGATCTGTTCTTTCTTTCTATCACATTCTTTCTAGGACACTATAAATGAATGAGTCTGAAACCTACCTCCTTTTCCACTTTTACCTCCATCTACAATCTTGTGAACACTCTGCCCAAGCAAACTATTTCCATCTTCGTTCCCCTCAATGTGTTCTCAACATTCCACCTCCATATGTAGGTTCTCACCATGAAACCCACCTACACTCCACTCCACTCTTCTCTCCATATAAGCTTTATTCTTCAAGACATGGTCAAACCTACCTTCTTTGAAAAGTTTTTCCAAATCATCTACATTTAAAACAGTATCTACTAATGAGCTATCAAGCCATGAAAAGTGATGAAGGGAGCTTAAATGCATATTGCTAAGTAAAATAGACCTACTTGTAAAGACTACATACTGTATGATTTCAACTATATGACATTCTGGAAAAGGCAAAACTATGGAGACAGTAAAAAGATTACTGATTACCAAGGATTAAATTAGAAGGGAGGAGTTGATGAATGTGTGGGACAGATATATTTTAGGCAACGAAATTGTTCTTTGTGATACTATAATAGTAAGTATGACATTATGTATTTGACAAAACCCATAGAATGTACAACACCCAAAGTCATCCCTAATGTAAAGTATGTACTTTGAATGATGATAATGTGTCAATGTAGGTTCATTTATTGCAACAAATATACTCTAGTGCAGGATGTTGATAATGGGGAGGAGTTAAGGGTGGGGCAGCGGGTATATGGGAATTCTCTGTACTCTGCTCAATTTTTCTGTGAATTTAAAACTTCTCTATTAAATAAAATGTGTGTATATATATCTTACTAATGCACTCACAGAATAAGTGTTCTATGTAATTCACACAGCCAGCAAGAAAAGACATGAATAATCATTTAACTACATTCTTATTATTTAAGTTCTTATATATTAATTTTCTCCCAATTAAAATGAACCTCTACAGAATCAGCAGCATATGATTCTTTCTATTTTCTACTTTCTGTCATTCTTTTCTTTCTACTTTCTGCCATTCTAATCATAATTCTGACCACATACTAGTGTTCAAACATTTATTTGACGTTTGGTGCCTTCTTTTTCTCACTACTGAAATATAAGGTCCTTGAGGGCAGGGGATCCAGCTTATTTTGATTATCCATGAATTCCAAACACCTAGAAGAGAGTCTAACACAAGGTAGCCACTCAATAAATACTAACTGAATGAACATAGAAACATGTGCTAATAAGTAAAATGAAATAAACTATTTAAAGCATCAATTCTTAATAAAATGACACATTTATTTTGTTTTCTAGCTCTAGATGTTAAAAGTATACAATGGGGATATTTATACCCCCCAGCTCTTAGGTTTGAAAGCTATTTCTTTTAGGCTGTATTCCTCAAATACAATCCTGGATGCTCAGAGAGAACATTTTTTAAAACCACTTACTTATTCATTCATTCATTCATTCATTCATTTAATATGTGTTTATTGATCATCTTCTGTGCATTATTCTAGACACTGGAGATTCACTTGCAAGGGTGACTGACTAAGTCCCCACTCTAATTGAATATAATGCATTATGCTAAAATGAAAAAAAATGTAACTCACAAAAATAAGATGAATAGTGATTTCTGGATGTTGAGGAGGGAGATGGGAAACCTACATAAGCCAGATGGTCAGGAATTGTGACAATGTCCCCTAGAATTGTATGACATAGCAGCCCTGAATTAGGTAGTAACAGCCCTGAAATAGGTAAAGTGTCACTGGATGTAGATCTTTAGGATTTTTATAAGGATTTATGGCCAGGCTCTAGCATGCTACTTTCAATATACACAATAAAAAAATCACACATAACCCCCCAATCAAAGCATAAAGCCATAAGTTTATATTCCTAGTGTGCATTTTAATACTTTAGTAAAATGCAAATGATTGCAAATGTTATTGAATTAATCTTCAACCATTTTAGTGGTCATAGGAACATGACCGAGGTTGCTCACAAAATCATTTCAATTTTACAATGTGGCATTTCCTTAGGATACTTAACTCTTATTCTGGAACTTTTATTTTGGTTTCTATTCTAATTTCCTAAAACGTGCAGTATATTTGTAAACAATTTTGAGGTTAATACTATATTCAAATAGAGTGCTCTAGCTTTTAAATACTTGATGCAATTATATATGTATATATACATGATTTGTAAACCCTCTTTAAATATGGCTCAGTTTTAAGAAAATGGTATGAATATCTTAAATCTTTTAATAAACTTATGGCAACAATATCTACAGATATGAATATGTTCAATATTTATTTTCTCTTTCAAAAGAACATCAAACTTAAATATAGACAGAGCATAGACATTGCTTCGTTGTGTATGTTTCCTTATCCGAACATTCTATCATTGACAGTGTGAAGGCAAGGGAAAAATCATTTCTAAATGATTTTCAAGTGATACTTGACTTCTTTATCAGTTCTTCAAAGGAGAGGGTTTCACCCTCATTCAGTTTTTATTAATATTTTGTTACAAATTAAGCAATCACAGATAACAATGTTTTGATGATGGTTCCATCCATAGCATCTTCCAGCAAAGAAAAAAAAAAGCCTTAAAATTTCCTCCTTAAGGCCGGGCGCGGTGGCTCAAGCCTGTAATCCCAGCACTTTGGGAGGCCGAGATGGGCGGATCACAAGGTCAGGAGTTCGAGACCATCCTGGCTAACACGGTGAAACCCCGTCTCTACTAAAAAATACAAAAGCTAGCCGGGCGAGGTGGCGGGCGCCTGTAGTCCCAGCTACTCGGGAGGCTGAGGCAGGAGAATGGCGTAAACCCGGGAGGTGGAGCTTGCAGTGAGCTGAGATCCGGCCACTGCACTCCAGTCCGGGTGACAGAGCGAGACTCCGTCTCAAAAAAAAAAAAAAAAATTCCTCCTTAAACAACAAGCTTATGTTCCCATTTGTGGAATTCCATGATTGGTAAACAGATCTGAATCCACTTTATTGATCTCCCTCACAATTATATGAATTCTGCTGGACAGTATTATAAATCTCTTCATTCTTAGTCTCTGTAAACCAAAAGGTACCTGAGACAGGTCTTAATCAATTTAGAAAGTATATTTTTCCAAGGTTAAAGTTGTGCCGGTGACAGCCTCAGAAGGTTCTGACAACACGTGCCCAAGGAGGTTGGGGCAAAGCTTGGTTTTATACATTTTAGGGCTACATGAGACATCAATCAATATGTGTAAGATGCACATTGGTTCAGCCTGGAAAAGCAGGACAACTTGAAGCAGGGAGGGGACTTCCAGGTCATAGGTAGATAAGAGAAATATGGTTGCACTCTTTTGAGTTTCTGATTAGCCTTTCTTTGAATGCACAATTTACGGAAATAGTCACTTATGCCTTCGTCTGGTTTAGTGGAACAATGGGGCAGAGGAAGCAATTAGATATGGATTTGTCTCATGTGAACAGAGGGAGGACTTTGAGTTCTGCCTGTCCACAAGGAATTTCCTTGTGGGCACATTGTGAGGGAGGTATGGAGCTTTTTTATCTTTGTAACTATCTTATTTAGGAATAGAATGGGAGGCAACTTTGCCCATGCATTTCCCAGCTTTACTCTTCCCTTTGACTTAGTGACTTTGGGGTCCTGAGATTTCTTTTTCTTCCACGTCTTTTCATCATAACTAAGGCTAACACTTATTGAGGGGACACTTTGCACCAAAAACTGCCAATTCTCCTGAAATTCAATAATTCCATAGAGGTAAATATTTTATTTTGAAGATGGAGTGATGTTTCCAAGATAGTTGTTAGTAAGATGCTGGGGTGGGAAGCAAATCCAGGTCTATTTAGTTTCTAAATCTTCAATCTTTTTATTTTCTAAATCTTTAATCTTAACGTCTGTGTTATGCTTAGGGTTAACCATACTCAATAATCACTGGTTTTTCATCTGTAGCTTTATCTTCTTGTTCATTCATTCTTGATGACTTTAATGTTACTGGATTCATTTATTTTTATTTTTATTTTAAGTTCTGGGATACATGGGCAGAACGTGCAGGTTTGTTACATAGGTATACATGTGCCATGGTGGTTTGATGCACCTACCAACCAGTCTTCTAGGTTTTAAGCCCTGCATGCATTAGGCATTTGTCCTAATTACATGGATGAAGCTGGAAACCATCACTCTCAGCAAACTAACACAGGAAGAGAAAAACAAACACTGCATGTTCTCACTCATAAGTGGGAGTTGAATAATGAGAACACATGGACACAAGGAGGAGAACATCACACACTGGGGCCTGATGGGGGTTAGGGGACAACTACATTCATATGTGTTGATCTCTAACTCCAGCCACTTCCTGACCCCTCACCTGATTTAGTTTTCTTTCTCTGCATTTTTCTATTATCCTTAAAAGTGTAGTGCTTCAGGGACCACTCATTCCCCTAGGGACAGGCTCAGGGCAGCTATGTAAAAAGGTGTGCTGATACTTGCTAATTTACTTTCAATTTTCCCCTTAGGGGCCCACCTTTTAGTTGGCCTTTTTAGTTGCAGCAGCAAATTGGACTGACCAAGAGAATAGAAGAACTAATCTATGAAACCAGATCTGAAAGTTTACACAATTTAATTTGGAAAGCTAAATGTGCCAAGAATAGAACCAAAGTATACAGAATAATAAAAGGCAGGGAAGTGCTCTGATGGAATTCTTTTTCTTCTTCTTCTTCTTCTTCTTTTTTTTTTTTTTTTTCTGTAATAAAATGTGAACATAACAACGATTTTTAAAGGTTCAGATGAATTTGTAAATGGTGGATTTGCCATTGCCATCAGTAAGAACCATATCTCCTATATTATCCTGAAACAGTTAAGAAGTTTACTTCAGCAGGGTTTTTGTGGTCTTTTACCGATATGTTTAATGGATTCACTGACTAGCAATAGAATGGTTTCCTATGGAAATAACATTTTTGTTTACTGCTCACCATTAGTAAGCTGATAGTCTCCTACTGTAGTACTGCTCATGAGAGAAACCTTTTGCAGATTGTTGGATGGACTGATTGATTGATTGATTTTGAGACAGAGTCTTGCCCTGTCTGCCAGGCTGGAGTGCAATGGTGTGATCTCAGCGCACTGCAACCTCCGCCTCCCTGGTTCAAGCAAGTCTTCTGCTTCTGCTTCATCCTCCTATATAGCTGGGATTTCAGGCACCCGCCACCATGCCCAGCTAATTTTTGCATTTTTAGTAGAGACAGGGTTTCACCATGTTGGTCAGGCTGGTCTTGAACTCCTAACCTCAGGTGATCCACCTGCCTCAGCCTCCCAAAGTGCTGGTATTACAGGTTGCATCCAACTGGGAAGTCTATCATGGCCATTGTCCTCTTATGTTTTAGTGGTGATGTGGGAACCACTTTGCTTACTGACTGGGGACTTTTACAAAACATAAAACCATAAGAAATTTAAGGAACTTTTCCCCTCAAATTCCAGTTCTTTATCTTTCAACTTTATTTGCTCTGCAACTAACAATATGTGATTTGTCTTTGTTATAGGAATGCATGAAGATTTCGGAAGTAATTTGACACAGAAAAAAAAAATACATACCCACCAAAAAATAAAAATAAAAAAACAGGTTACTAAGGAAAAACTTAAACATGCAACATTGTGGAAAATTACCCTATAGATATTTGAAATGATATTCTGTAAAAGGACAGAAAGCACCCTGGAAACTTATGTTATACACTTATGCTTTATTTTGCCCAAGAATACAAAACTCTAATATTTGACCTTTCAGAAGCAGCAATGAACATGGACCGAATGTCATCCAGTTCCACAAGCTAGAAACCTGCACACTGCTTGACACTGTTCCCTCCGCTGCCATATACAATTACATAGTGCTGACCTTCTGACCTCCTAAATATTTCTCCAATCAGCTGTGTTTTGCCCACCTCCATTACCAATGTCTTTGCCCGTGTAACTGTTATGTTATTTTTTTTCCTGTTACTATCATGGACAAACCAGAATTCTTATATCAAAATTGGCTCTCTTTTCGGCTTCACATTTTGGCCAGAGAAGCCTTTCCAAATTTGTACCTGTGTGTAACATGCTCCTGCTTAAAACTTTTAATGTCTTCCTATTGCTTTTAGAGAACGATGAAAACCCTTAATGTGACCACTGGTTTCACTCATGCCTAATACCCAAATCCCAAATCCTACTACTCTCTGTTCACATTCTGCATTCTGATTTCATTGTTTTCTCTTTTTCTTTTCAAATGCCTTGTCTCTCCTCCTGTCCCAGGCTCTTTGTATATTATATCACCCTTTCCCGGAATATTCTTCACCCTGCTGTTAGTCTAGTTAACTCATACTGGTGTTTCACATCTCAGTTCAGAATTCAATGCTTTTCCTTCCCACCCAAGCTAGGCCAGATTTATCTATGTGATCTCATAGAAATCATTCCTTTTCTTACAAAAACCTTTCCGTTGATGGGTGCAGCACACCAACATGGCACACGTATACATATGTAACAAACCTGCACGTTATGCACATGTACCCTAGAACTTAAAGTATAATAAAAAAATGAAAAAAAAAAACCTTTCTTAACTTGTAATAATACGATCATCAGTGTAAACATTTGTCTTTCTTATTAGACTGTATACTCCAAAAGATGATAAACTATGTCAACTTTTCCTTATTCTAACCTCTCAAGATCAAGAACAGTGACCGCTAAATACTAGGATCTCACTAAATATTTACTGGATAAGTGAATGCATGAATTTTAGACATCATTAAGTAAAGAATAGATGGAAATTTGTTTCCATGTGTTCACAGTACTCCAAAATTGTAATTTGTTATTTAAAATCTGGTAGACAAATTTTAGTATTTGTAATGGTATATATATGTACCATTACAGTGGGGGGGGGTGTATATACATATACATATATATATGTATATACACACACACATACTGTTAAAGTGTGAGACTATGAGGTGGGAAGAATCATCTTTGTAATTGGTACACACGCACACACCTATATATATACAGATATACACACACACACATATAAACATACCAAATGGCATATATATATACACACACATAATACATATATATACCAATTGGTATATACACACACCCCGCAATTGGTGTATGTGTGTGTGTATATATGTGTGTGTTTACAAATACATTGATTACAAATATTATGATTACAATTACAAATATTATGATTCTTCCCACGTTATAGTCTCACACTTTCAACTAACAACCTGGAAAGTAAGACAATATAATTCATTAATTTCTATAACATTTCATAATATAATATGAAAATTCACTGCTGATTTCTAGAGTACAAAGTCTAGAGCATAGTGAACTTTCATGGCTCCAGCTTTATCTAGTTAGAGTTACTTAACCCACAGGTTGACATTCTCCCCTCCTCAGGGGCTCTCTTTCCCCAGAAGGTATCGCCTCTTTTCTTGCTTTCCTGGCCTCCCTCTTCAGTGTTTCATGTTTGTCCTTTTGTGTTAACCTTTGGAATTATCAAACAAGTTGTTGCCAGAATCTGGGGACTCATGGCCGATGTGTTCCCAGCTAATAAAGCAAAACCAAGAGAAAATAATCCTCAGCATTGCATTTCAGAACTATGTGGGCTTCCTTTGTATTCCACAAATTCAGTGTTGGTGATTAATTTCCTCATATCCCAGTAAGATGATTTATTTGGTGCCCTCAGGAAAAAATTAAACCCCTTTTATCTGTTTTGTATTTTCAACATTGTAATCATTAATAAGTATTTACTAAGTAGCAGCATGATGTAGGTGAAATATCACATGGGTAGAAATAAATGCATCTTAATCCATTATGTCCCCTAAGACACAAAATCATCATCTATGACATGGAGATGGTGCTGTCTTTCTTCTTAAAGCATCTTTTACAGCATTATGGTATCAAATTCGGTATACGAGAATCGTCTTTGAAAATCATAAGGCTCAAGCAGAAATTATTATTTGAAGAACACAGTATTTTAGGAGAATTGTAGAACCTGCTTATATTTCCTTCATTTTTCTATGAAAGCTTTCATTTTAAAGGTTGGCTAAACAGGTATTTTTGATCCTTCTGTTTCATTTCTATTTGTATAAATAAGTGGTTTCAATTGGGTATGTTCTTATTAGGAAAAGTTTACAACATATATGCTTAATATAAAAATGTTTGATATAAAGGTCTAATTTAAAATGAGGTTGAAAGAGAAAAAAGTAGAAAAATCTTGTATATGCATGTAGACATAGGCCTAAGGAGAGAAGCATATGGAATAGCAAGAATATTATCAAAATACAATTCAAATAGTTAAGTGTAGGAAAAAATGTGATGGAAACAAGTGGATTTTTATTCATAGACTCCAGCAGAGTAAAAATCACACATTTTTTTTTTTTTTTTTTTTTTCAAACTATGTCATTTTGTATTCAATTATTCAAGACAGAACAGGCAGAGAAGTACAAGGAAATGAAAGAAAATATTGATAAAGGAAGATAAAGTAACCAGACTAGATTTTGGTAGGATATAGCAAGACATAAAATTGATATATTCTAACTACATAAACTAACATACTCCATTTTTTGCACAGTAAATTCTATTCTTGTTCTGGCTAACAAAAATTCTGTTGGAGTAGATTAAAACTGTGATCCTATCACTTTTTTGTTGGACATAAGAGAACTAAATATTTTCCATAACATTTGTTCCACTCAGGAGTATCTTTCTTCACCTCCACTCCCATGATAATCGCCACCATTAAAACTGTTATTACTAAGAACACAGGTTTTTGTTGTCTTTTTCCAGATTCTTGGAGTCTCTTGGTTATGCAGTAATTTCTTAAATTATGCCTCCCTTTATCTTTCCTGTTTTTGGTATATGTAATATCTAACAAATCTAGACCAGGTAGACCGTCCACACCGGGTCATATCCTAGGCCCAACCCAATGCTTATAAGGTTAAAATAACGAAATACGATTAAAAAATAGAATAGTCACTAAGACTGATAACTTTTAGAAATAATTTATCTAAACAAATCAAATAATCTTTAAAAATCTCATGGTTGCCATTGCTGTTGTTAAGCCACATTTCCCTCTTTGATTTCCTATTAGAACTGTGTTGGTTTGAGAACTGGTATAATTGGTGATTTAGAGTTAAAGCTGTAGACTCAGGTTGGCATTAGAACCTGCTCTGCCACTTACTAACTATGCAAACTCTCATCAAGATATTCAACTGCAACATCACATTCTGTTAAAAGGAATGCAATGAGGTAATGTGTGCAAAGCCTTTAGCATAGTGGTTGTCTTAGACCGATAAGTAAGTAAATATTAACCATCACTCATTCTCACCTTAACTCTCTTTTAATTAGATGTAATGTATATTCATATCCAAACCCATGTATAATAGAGCAGTGGCCCTCAGACTACATGTGGTGAAGGACAGGACTTTTATTAATTGCCAATCTTTCGTAGAAAGATAATATCATAAAATACAGTAAAATTCAATAAACAGGAAATGTAAAAATACACAAAATATAAGCCCAGAGATTTTATTATTATATTCGACACATATAAAAAACACTCTGTTAAATTTCTATAGAAGTTTATAAATGTTTTCACGTAATTTCTGTATTTGCTTTATTGCAGAGGGGAAATAAAATCTATAGACAGGCACAGGTTCCTCGATCATACTTCCACTATGAAGAGTGGATATTTTATTATTTTTCTTTTGAATAAGATAACCCTATTTCTAAAATATTCAAATGTTCATTGATATGGTTATGTATATATACACTTATGTATACACACGTAACAATACATACACACATATATATATTTGGCTTAATGTGATATTTGTGTTACAACAAAAGTACGAATCACTGAGTCTTAAGTGTCCTTGAAATGGAGGATGAGGCGAAACTGACCATCTGGCTTTGAGCTATCACTAATCTCTACTTTGATGCCTGAGTATTTGTCAAACAAAGAAATGTCTTGCATATTACTGTGTATATTTGTTCTCTGGTGACATTATTTACTCAGATAATGCAGAAATGTTTAAAAAACTCATGGCAGCACTTTCTCTTGATTTTGTTACATATGTACAGTTTGATTTCTTTCACATAAAGCGATATCAGGTTTACATTTTTCTTTTAGGCAATGTAATAAGGTAATAAGTTAGTATATTACCCTACACATGCCCAAAAAGTGTACCTTTGAGAAGCTAATGTATGACCAAACATGTCTGATCTTAGAGCTCAATTTTTACTCATACCACCACCCACTATGACACCCTCATCCCATTCTACCCCTTCCTAGGGAGTTAATAACAGCAAGGAGCTTTTTTTTTTTTTCCTAGGTGGATAATTGGCAATCGAGGGAAGCCAATCCAATTTCTATTTTTTTCAATGTTTCTTTAATTCATCAGTGAGGGGGAAAAGGTGATACAGGTTGCATGAAGAGGAGGAAAGATTCATTTTGAGTACCCATAAATTTTTTGGTACTTTCTTAAAACTCTTCTTAAAATATGCTTCTTTTTCTTTACCTTTTTCCTCCTTATAATTATATTTGTTGCCTCTAAGAGATGTGTCACCTCTGCTAGAGTGATAGGCTATATAATTCCTTGCTGCTTTCATCTATATATTTTGTAATCTGTAGGTATAGAGGTAGATAAAAATCAGCAGCATAAAATATATATTTTCCCTATTTAGTTGAATGAGTGATTCAGTGAAATTGATAATTATACATATCAGTTATCACCTGTCTAATGAACAACCACAAAACCTGACATGAAACAATAAGTGTTTGTATATGCTTGTGAAACTAAGACCAAGTGGGCCTTGGCTAGGTAGCTCTGTAGGTCTCAGCAGGACTTGACCACCTCTAGGAATAGGTTAGTTTTGATTGAATCAGCCTGGCTCTGCTCCCCTCTGTCTCTCCTCCAGCCAGAGTAGCCCAGGCATACTCTCACGGCAGTGAGGAGGCACAGAGAGAGGGCAATCCCAGCTGCACAAGCACTTGTTAAGCCTCTACTTTCTTTATCTTTGTTCATAGTAAGAGAATGCTGCAAATTACATGGCAAAGGTCATTGGTTAGGAGGAGGAGGATGAAGAGTTAGAACCATTTTTGCAACTGATCACATATCTTAAAAAGTAAATTCTTTCAATTGAACAATATGATAAATGAGTAGGAATAGTTAAATAATTATATTTGTCTTGATGAAAGTAATGTACTTGGGCAAGTTACTTAAACCTTCTGTGCCTCGGTTTCTTCAGTTCTAAAATGGGGATAATAATAGTGTCATCCCATAGGATTATGAGGAGGGTTAAATTAGTTGATTATATTGTGTGTAGAGCAGTGCTTAATATAGAAATATGCATAATTTAAGTGTTAACTGTAGTTAGTAACATCATTATTATTGTTAATATTGAGGCAACACAGTTGAACACTGATAAATGTGTACAAATGATATATGGTTGTATTAATACTTTCTTGAGCATATTTATTTTGTGAATTTTTGGCTAATATTTATAGCACTAGTGCCATCTGTTCATCTTACAAGGATTATTATTTTAGGAGTTTATACATGTGTATATTCCAGAGAAAAAGATTTTACATTATAGAACAAGTTTGGACATATTTTTATTTATAATCTTAAAATGTCTTACTTATAGACATAAATAGCACAGATTTTTGTTTCCATTTTCTTGCTTTTATAAATTTTGTACTAATGTTAAGAAATGGTAGCAAGTTTATGACTAATGTCAATTTAATTGATATTTCTTAAAATGTAATTGTTAATTGATTTGTTCTATGTAGCAATGAGAATATATGCCAGTGCATCCCAATTTTAATGTGCAGACAGTCACGTGGGACCTTGTTAAAATGCAAATCCTGATTCTGTAGGTCTGGGGCAGGCCTGGGATTCTGCATTTCTAACAAGCTTCCGGGTGATGAAGTTGCTACTGGTCCCTGAATACCACATTTTAAGTGTACGTGCACACACACACACACACAGACATCTCCTTATGTATATTTAAAAATTATGCACACATATATAATACATATTTTAAAATATATAATACATATTTATATTGAATAAGTGAAACATTAAATCAAATTATTTTATATTTAGTTATTAAAATAAATGTTATAAAACATGTAATAAACATAATAAAACATAATACTTAATAAATTATTGTATCTAATGATGTGTTAATCTCTAAATGTTGAGAATTATCTTTACTGCCATACTGCCAAAAACTTAATTTTCATTTTGGTTCTGGAAACTACTTAAGAAACAGAATTTGGTCCCTATAAATATCAAGTTGGCTGTTGAGACTGCTTGTGTTGGTAGAAATATACCTTAAATGCCCTGGGTTCCTGTAATTAGGATAAAAAGTTCTCTCTTTTTGTTTTTTTTTTTCTTTTTTGAGACAGAGTCTTGCTCTGTCGCGAGGCTGGAATACAGTGGCATGATCTCGGCTCACTGCAACCTCTGCCCCCCAGGTTCAAGTCTCCCAAGTAGCTGGGACTACAGGCACGCACCACCACACCCAGCTAATTTTGGTATTTATATCAGAGACAGGGTTTCACCATGTTGGCCAGGATGGTCTCCATCTCTTGACCTCATGATTTGCCTCCCTCTGCCTCCCAAAGTGCTGGGATTACAGGCGTGAGCCACCGCGCCCTGCCAAAAGTTGTCCCTTAAACTCACACATAATTATGCTTTTGTTTGAGGTACACACACAACCACGTCACTAATTATTTTCCTCCTGGGGGCATTAGTCACAGCCCAATATTATAAATATTCAACTACATACAACTTTATGTAAATAAAGTACATTAGTCAACTTAATTTTCTGCTTTTGAGTGTTAACTACAAATATTTTGTTTCAACTTCAGGACTGTAAAATCTTTCTAAAAGTTTGCAATATTCTTTTCTTTCTAAGTCATCTTAAGAGTGGTCTGCCTTTTTGTTTTAAAGAAGTGGTTAGTGTCAGAACAGTAGCATTAAAGGATACAACTGATTTCAAAACTGTAAAAGATGAAAGAGATTGGGATAAATCTCTCCTGACCTCAGGATAAACTCTAGTAGATCAAATCTCCAAACAGTAGAAAAGGGAAGAAAAAAAATTGAGAATTCAGATTAAGTGGATCTGAACATGGGAATTCCCATCTAAAGGTATGTCTAATTAAGTTGAAATCTATTAAGAATAATTAAATAACAGCCTCCTTCATGGTGACAATCAACATTTGAGTTGCACTTTCAAACTCAATTTACATTGTCAATATAACTACAGATTACAACTTAATTTCTAGTTCACAAATTATTTTTCACCTCTCTTATCTTATTTGATATTTGTAAGAACCCTTTGTTATTTAATATTATACTAAAAGTAAGAACTTGGACTTGGAGACCTCCTCCTCCTTTAAGTTGAAGCCTCCTCTGAGGAGAGATACTCTGAAGGAGTCCAGGATAAGGGTCCTTATTGAGCTGTTAATGGGAAGGGACTGAATTTTGGGATGACTCTGGAATACAGAGGTTAGTAAAGTATTGGTAGCTATTATTTATCATGTATTTATTATGTACTATTGAGAGACAGGACTAGCTGGATTTCCTAGGCTAAGAATCCCTAAGCCTAGCTGGGAAGGTGACCACGTCCACCTTTAAACACCGGACTTGCAACTTAGCTCACACCCCACCAATCAGAGAGCTCACTAAAACGCTAATTAGGCAAAAAGAGGAAGTGAAAAAATAGCCAATCATCTATCGCCTGAGAGCACAGCAGGATATATAAACCCAGGCATTCGAGCCAGCAAAGGCTACCCTCTTTGGGTCCCCTCCCTTTGTATGGAAGCTCTGCTTTCACTCTATTAAATCTTGCAACTGCACTCTCTTCTGGTCCATGTTTGTTACGGCTGGGACTTTCGCTTGCTGTCCACCACTGTTGTTTACCGCAGTCGCAGACCCATTGCTGACTTCCATCCCTCTGGATCCCGCAGGGTGTCAGCTGTGCTTCTGATCCAGCAGGCACACATTGCCACTCCCAATTGGGCTAAAGGCTTGCCATTGTTCCTGCACGGCTAAGTGCCTGGGTTCCTCCTAATCGAGCTGAACACTAGTCACTGGTTCCAGGGTTCTCTTCTGTGACCCATGGCTTCTACTAGAGTTATAACACTCACCACATGGCCCAAGATTCCATTCCTTGGAATCCATGAGGCCAAGAACCCCAGGTCAGAGAACACGAGGCTTGCCACCATCTTGGGAGCTCTGGGAGCAAGGACTCCCCCAGTAACACTATTTGCTACTATGTGTCGAATATCGTTTCTCTATTTCCTCTTTTTAAGTTATTTTGGAATTGCCTCGTAATCTAAAAAATGTTGTGAATGTGTTCAGAATGCCTCTTTTATAGTTTTCCCTTAAATGGTGGTGGTGGACAAACTTGAAGACATTAACAAAAACATCATTTTCATTTAGTCTTAGATAACACCAAGATGACACAGTAAGTGGAGTTGGTGGGCTAATTCCTAATGGAAGCCCAGGCACATAACAGAACGTAAAGGCTTTTCCAAGAATGAATCACTGGTGAAACTTCTCCTTCAGGTTGTATATGTTTGCGTGTGTGAAAATATGTACAATCCAAGTTTAACTTGGGAATGCTTAGCTCCTTAGGAATTTGCTGTTGGGTTAATAACTCTTCCCTCAATTACCTAGGTTGGAAAGTCCTCAAATTTTACCTTAGATCAGGATTGGCAAACTTTTGGCAAAGGACCATATAGTAAACATTTTAGGTTTTGTGAGCCATAAAGATCTTTCTCGGCCACTCAGCTCTGAAATTTGTAGTGTAAATGCAGACACAGACAATATATAAACAAAGGAAAGTGCCTGTTTTCCAATGAAACCTTATTTACAAAAACAGGTGAAAATTGCGTTTGGCCTGAGAGCCAGTTTGCTGGACCACTGGATTAGATTCTCAAGGTCACTTTCAATTCTGAGGTTATGGTTTTGCCAGATTATCAGTTATTCATTCCTCATGAGTTATGGAAGAAGAGCTCCTTTCATCCTGAAACCAGAAGTCTCTCTTTGTACATGCAAATGGCCCATCAGGGTATTTTCCTAAACAAAGGCATTTCCCTCAGAAGAGGAATTCTGCTGCTACTGTTAAGATAATAAGTACACCACAGATGGTGCTTTCATTTCAAAAACAACCACAACATAAAAAAGATATAACATTTCTGTTTAATTATTGCATTTCTCTATCCTATGACTTGATGATTTAGTTTGGCAGTGGTGCAAATTAATATTCAAGCTTCTGCCGGAACTCATCTGTTGTTGATTTTGTTGTTGTGGTGGTGGTGATGGTTCTAAACATAGGCAGGAGGCAAGGTGAGAAAAAGATACATCAAACTTCTTATCGATCTCGTTTTGGCAGATTCAAAGAGTTTATATTTAACCCTAAATTTAAATAAGCATTCTCATATTATCACTGCCAGTTTTAGAGTGTTTCACTGGCACAATAGTTGTATTATCCAACTGTATAGGAACTATCAATTAGACGAGGACGGCTTTGAGAAGGAAAGTAGGGCTCCTCTTTCTTTGGTTCTTGCTGCTTTGCATTGGGGTCTCATATTGAAGGCTCACAGGCTTCCCCGTGGCCCCTTGACCCACTCAATGTTGAAAAACAAAAACTAAGAAATAGTTGCCAATGTTAAAAGGAGATTATATGTAGAAACTTACATTTCTCACTTCCTTTGAAAAATCAGATCTTCTAAAGATCTAAGGTTTTTATTTTCACAGGAGAACAATGTGAGGGAGAGCTGCTTTTTGAAAAAATCATTGCTTCTACCACTGTCTTCATCTCCTCACCACAGCGCCTGAGTCAGAGGCCATTTGTCCTCATTACGGTGCCATGATCATGCCAGCTTGCCTCACTCCTGTATCTGCCTGGTCATTCAAGGCATTTGAGTTTGTGGCCCGTGCTGTGCACATTATCCCTGGAGATTACAATTACAATTACAATTATTTCCATCAATTACAATTATTTCCACCTATTGGACTTGAAGTAGTTCTGCCTATTGGACATTTTCATTGCAATCTGTCTTCCTAAAGCATACTGCAGGATGGAAGCACAAAGTGTGACTGTGCAATTACTCTCAAGAGCATTTTTGTTTATGTTGGTCAGTGTCACTTTTTTAGGTCCCTTATAAGGAAGTACCTTTGAAAAGTTCATGCCAAGAAACTTTTCATTTTCAAAAGGAAAATATTTTCTTTCTTGAATAATTTTATAACATATAGTCTTTCTCTTTTGTCCTGGCTACCAAAAGTTCAGAAGTCAGTGTGTCATAATCCTGGTAATATTTCTCCCCTTTGTGTGTTCTGGTTCTCTATAATATTAATACTAACTATTAACGTGAACACACACATACTCAGGTTCATCTTGTGAGAGATTAGGGTTGAAAACATCAGTACAGACATATTCTTAACTTTTCGAAATCATCCTCCACACTGCCAACAGATTTGTATTTATAAAATACGAATCAGGCCATATTATTATTCCCTTACATATTCAGGAATTCAACATGTCTTCCTCTCACTTATAAGAGATCTAATTTGTTTATTAGAGTGTCCAAGACCCCTTATTACATTTCTCAAACCTATCTTCCCATCCACAGCATTCTCCAATTCTGTCCCACAAAGCCTGTATCTCAGTGATGAACTACTTACAGTTCTCCAAATGTACCAGGCCATTTCCCATCTCTTGCCTTTTGCAATACCATTTACTCCCCATATAATCACTCTAGTATTTTATAGATAAGTCACTCATAACAAATATTATATTGTTCTGTCATTTTTCCTTGAAATGTACGACTACTCTTATTTATCTTGGTATATTTCGTGCTGAATCCAATATTTTGTGTAAAACCATTTTCATTGACTAATTGTGTAGCTGACTTTTGATTTGGTGAGATTTTCACAGAATTGAAGTAACTAATCAGGATATATTTTTGACTATAAATAGTGAGAAACTTTTAAAGAATAATTATTGAGGGCTTACTGTATACCGAGTTCTCTTCTAAATGTGTAATATGTATTTATTCATTCAATCATCCTAACTACCTTATTGCCCTATGATTTTTGTCCTCATTTTAGAGATGAGGAAACTGAAGCCCAGAGAGAGTGAGTAATTTCCCCAAGAACACACAGCTAGTAAGGAGTGGGGTCAGGGTTGAATCCTACGGTCTGCCTCCACAGGCGATGTTTATCTGCTCCATTGCTTCCCATTTACATGTTGAAAGTATATCACTGATGACACCAAATAGCAACTAACCTCAACTTCCATTGGTTCTATTGGTTCTACAGGAAATGCTGGGGTTATTTGAGACTTCAATATTGGAGGAACAGATTAACTTCTCAAAAAGTCTTGAGAAAATGTACTAGACAATAACATCGTTGAATGTAACATGTGCGTGTGTGTGCATTAATTATTTAGCCACAAACAAGAAGGCTGAAAATATACCAGTCTCCACTATCACAAGCAACTGAAGGCAGTAGTTCTCACTTGTGGAAGACAGAAAGAATCACCTATCTGTGAAGTCACAGGCACAGCTCACAGAAAGGTGTTGTGGAATTGACTTCCTTAGAGTCCTAGGATGCGAACATTTCATCTGAAAAGATGTAGTGTCAGAAGTCCTTAAGGCATCCACCGAGAATAAATTGCTTCCTCTACATCAAGCATCTTTTTCTCTTTCATATTCAACATAGTGGATTCAGAATGGAGACAATACATCCCCAAGTTGCTGATGGTGTTGCAAGCACCGTTCATCATGTTTTGGACATTAAGGCAGTGATGATCAGAAGGGAATCCTCTGGCCCTACGTTTCTGGTGTTTGTAGCAACAGGATGAGCATCAGTGAGCCAGGTTCTGGGCAGAGACACCTGAAGCCCAGGAGGCAGAGCCAGGTTCCTCTGACTTCCACTAAGTTACCCACTAGGTCGGCTCTTACCATCTCACTCATAGCTGATTTTAAGATAGGTTTTTAACTAGTAAACAATATGCTTAGATGCTCTGGCCTGTCTCAGTAAAAAGACAAGTGAAATGCCAAAGTCTAATCCTTTTGTTTTAGAAGGTGTAGTTTCAACCAATATATTTATTAGTCTCTTGGGGAGAAGCCAGATTTATAGCTTTCCATTTTGTTTTACTCACCATAAATGCATGAACATGTACTGTTTTACCAATCTTTTTTTTCTGGCGCATGGCCTGGACATTGACTCAGTGAGACTCTCATTTATTAGTGAGAAAACTAATAGGAGGATATTTGGAGGTGCAGAACTCAGTGGAAAGCCAGAGCATTTATTTGGATGGGGTCTTATTCTAATCTGAGGTAGCATCATCAAGAAGAAATAAAGATCTACATAAATTGCTCCAGGAGAGGGCTAAATCTGTCATTTGGCTATTGCAATTTCATCAAATTGATCATTGTAACTGTCATCTTTGTCTTTGTCTTGAAAAGCATCTGCCACTAACAAAGCCTGTTCCCCTTGTAAAACTATTAGCTCTCAGTGAATTAAAGTTATGTAGCACACTGAATAAATTGTCTCCTGCATGAGACAGCATTTGATAATTCACACTTTTATGGGAAACATTGAAAGGAAATTTCTACATGACATTAGGTCATGTTCCTAATTACAGTTAGTATAAAGTCAAGCCGTTAAAGTTTTAGTTTTAGCCCCTAAGGAATATTTTCAGAATGGGTATACGACATTTTAGAAGAAAACAAAAGTTATTATTTTCTGCAATAATAAAATCTATTAAAGAAAAACGAAAACTTTGTGTATATTTTTTAGTCCAGTGGCATTTTTAAAAAGATCAAGGACAGTAAGGATCTATTTTCCATCTATATTTATATACATATAGAATAGCACAGTGTTAGACCTATTTAAAACTAGCTAAGTGTCTTTCATGGTCTATAACCAGACAGGTTGAATTTCAAATTTACTTTTAATAGAGGAGTATCAAAAACGCATATGTAGATTGTACCCTTATCACTTTTTTATTAATGTTGCATGGGATTATATTCATTATTATTCATCCCAAAGTAAGAAGTATATAAAAATCAGCTATGAATATTTCTGACATTGATAATAGTTGTAAAGTAGCAAGCTTTGTGCTGCTCATCAATTAATGTAGTCCATGGCATTGAGCATAGTAGTATTTAACAAACTGCTTTCCGAAAATGCTGGGTGGTTTTTCAGTTGGAGCAGCTTTTGATGTTTATCTTCAAGAGTTCAAGGTTTGGAGCCCCATTGAATTATTTTCAGCTCCTGTCACTATGACCAGCTAACATGACACCTGACCTCATCTGGCTGTACAACAATAGCTCTAGTGGCTGGCAAGTAAGCCAGCTGATTGTCATGGTTTTAGTTTGAGGTTTCAGTTTGTTCCTTTGGAAGTAAAATGTATCACCCTATGATTTCAGTGATCCAAGGAACAACTGGCAACTGTTAAGAGTATTGTATCACTGTTCCTATGGAAACATGTAAAACAGATTATAAAACATCTGAAATGTGTATTTTATTTGGTTCACTTTATTGTGAATATCTGATGCTACTTTAATGATCCCTTTCTGATTATACTCTGGTTGAATTGTCTTCTGTTTAAGTTAAATCTTTAGTTTGCTCATGTATTCTGTTTTCTTATGATATACTTTTGCTTCTGTATATTCTCAATAGTAGCAGATTCTTCTCAATTTATTGTATATTTTAAAAATATATAGACAATTATTGTGGCAGGAAGGGGTATATCCGGTCCTCCATGCCAAGGGCCTCTTTCACCATGCTGGGAAACGTTCTAGAGAATGAATAGAATGTATAGTGAAGATCAAGTTCCTTCCTCTAACCTTTGTTTCCTTTTCTCCCCACAGGAACTTTTTACCCCTGAATGCAAGTTTAAAGAATCTGTTTTTGAAAATTATTATGTAATCTACTCATCCATGCTGTACAGACAACAGGAATCTGGTAGAGCCTGGTTTTTGGGATTAAATAAGGAAGGGCAAGCTATGAAAGGGAACAGAGTAAAGAAAACCAAACCAGCAGCTCATTTTCTACCCAAGCCATTGGAAGGTGAGTATTATGTATGCATTATTATTACACAGACTTATTACACATTTTATTTTTCAAATTCATAGGTCTACCAAGGCTATAAGAAACCCTCACAAATGCTGGAATTGTCATTTATTTTGGTCTGGGTGATGTTTGCACAGACGCCTACTTAAGTTATTCATTTAGAATTTGTGCCTCTTATATACTTTACCGTATTTGCATATGTATGTGTACCAGGAAAAATTTCTTCTCTGCCACCTCCAGTGTCTCAAATCCTCACTGCTACAGCCACTCTAACTCTTAGATAATTTAATTAATTAATTTAAAACAATTTTAAATATGTAATGATACAAACCTGTGATAAGTGTATTAGAAAAAGATAATAAGTATATTAGAAAAAAATAAGTTTTGAGTGTGGAATCAAAAGTATTTTCCATTTTGATATTATCTAGGTGAAAGTAATTACTTGTGAATTATTATAATTACAGAAAATTAAGAGATAATAGCTTGACTCTTAAAAAACTTGCTGATGTTACACATCTGCTTTCAAATTGCATAATTCTTCACTGTATACAGTTGTAGCATTACTTCTTTTACTAAAATAATTTATCCACATTCATTTGTGTACAGGAAGGGGTATATCTGGTCATCCATGCCAAATGAATGGAAACTTCACATTTACTTCAATCGGATACCTAAAGAGCAGGCTACAAAGTTTAATTAATCAACAACATCTGCACCTCTCTCATTAATGATTCTGCCAAAAGTGTCATTTACTTTTATCTATGTAACATTTGAGAATTACAAAAATACTTGATTTTAGGCTATTCACATGTGTTTTCTATTCAAGTACTTTTGTTTACTCTTTTGCAGAAGATCAGATCTACAATAACTCAGTAAATACTTTAAGCTAGCTTGGACAGCTCATTTTCTTTTGTGTTTTATTCCTACAGGAAAGACTTAGCCATCAAGAGAAAATGCATATTGTTTTCATAATGCATATTCTCTATATTGAAATAAAAAAATTTGAACAGTCAATTCTTCATCATCTGTGAGTGTATAATTAACTTTGTTTGCCTAAATTCAGAAAATCACTCTTGTTGGCTAATACTACTTTTATAATTTCAATGATGTTGACTTACTGTCACTCTTAATTTTATTTTCTGTAGAACAATTTATTGAAACCGAAACAGCCACCAGGGCCTATGTAGGAAAAGACAAATTATTCCAGAGTCTGTAATATGAGTGAATTATTCTCAGTATATAGTGGATCGTAAGGATGATTAGAATAGAAAGAAGTTAGAGGATTTCTCTGTACCTCCCAAAAAACACATCAATGATACACTTTCATTGTTTTAAATAAATTTTTATAACATTGGACTCACCAATATTTAAATGCAAATAAAAAATGTCAAAATAAGGCCACAGACGCTCTAACAAGACCATGGTTTATTTGCCACCTTGCTTTATCTCTTTTCACTCATTTTATGTTCTGTCAACAGTGAAGAATTGACTAGATTTTTAGAACCTTACCTTTTAGCTGCATAAATGTAACAAAACCCAAAAGGGCTGTTATGTCATTTAACCGAGGTGGAATTTGGGAACCGGTTATTTTGCATATCCCATAGAAAATATCTGAGACAATAATGATGTAGTATAGAATGGTACTTGGTGTTTCACTCATGTGTTTACTTGTTATGTGTATATGAGTGTTGTGTGTGTATATATACATATATATATATATATGAGAAAGAGAGAAACAATAGTTTTCATGATTTCAAAAAATTAGCAGAAGTACTCTAAAAAGAGTTAAGGGGGTAGGTACTATAATGACAGAGGTTATCACGTTGTTTACTTGATAGAGGAAAATTAATTTCAAACTTTCAAAACCCATACCGAATATAAATTATGTTATTGGAAATGTTAGGACGAATTAAGTATCTGGTTGATTATTGGTACTCTGGGGCATTCATATCTTTGATACAACTTCACTACATAGAAAATCAAGGTCAATGCTTCATGCTTTTTCTCCTAATTTAATTAGTAGTAGGAGTGAGGGATTGGAATGTGCTTTCAGAATATGCATTAGTTCCTTTTGCTACCTTAGCAAGTCATTTAATAGAAGCCTTATGTACATTTGCACTTTCAAGTATGTGTGCTGATGAAAACTCACGTGCCGCATTGATACTAATGGCCACATTCTACCCCCTTGAACATAGAGAATGCATATGATAGTTCATCTTAACTAAACCTAAGAGCTCTTCGTAAAATACCTTCAACTTTCCAAAACCTGAAAAGCAGTTTGGGCAGCTCGAATGCAC
This sequence comes from Rhinopithecus bieti, assembly GCF_001698545.2. NCBI lineage: Eukaryota > Metazoa > Chordata > Mammalia > Primates > Cercopithecidae > Rhinopithecus > Rhinopithecus bieti. Next base: position 1,508,807 of record NW_016803982.1, read on the forward strand.
TTGTATTCCTGATGGCAGATGACTTTAATCCCTAGTTTTCCCCAAGCTTTAGTCACTCTTATATGTCCTTTCCCGGGACTTCCAAAAATCATTTTCTAAAAAGCCACATGAACTACTGTGATTGTGTCACCAGACGCTATTTAGATAATTCCTCAGAGTTTATTCAGGTAGTTTCAGTTGCTGTCTTGCCATTCTGTTTCTGCCCCTATATCATGTCAATTATTAGATTTTTAGTAACATAGCAGAAAATGAGGAGTTGCCTTCGGCTGCCCAAGGGTCTCTTTCCATGATTGTAGGAAATGAACATTGAAATAATAATCTCCTGAAGGCTCTGGCTTATGGGAAGAGAGTTACTTGTTATTATTTTGTGTAGCTTTGAAGTTGACACTAGTATGACTATGTTGCTTTTGAACCACATGAGAGAAAGTAATTTAATGTTCTAGGATGTAAATACCGCAGCTTGCAAAGATTGATTGAAATGAATGAGAAGTTCAGGTGTTGACATTAGTGTGCAGTGGAAGGGAAGTCTGAGTTTTCTTTTTTGAGAATTAAGTTAAATGCCTGTCATTTTCCTATAGAGAGAGAGAGAGAGAGAGACAGAGAGAGAGAGAGAGAGAGAGTGTGTGTGTGTGTGTGTGTGTGTGTGTGTGTTTGTTTTACATCATGGACCCACAAAGAGGCCATAGCTCCCATTTAAACCTTTTGTCCTAGACAGAAATCCATGCACACTCATGTCCATGTTTTAGGTATACAGACCAGAGAATGTGACGGGAGTAATGTCCTCTGCGGGCTGGAAATGATTGCTTTACCACAGGAATTCCTTCTCAATGGAATTGCTTTACTTCAGGGAAAACAGAGATGGGCAAACTGTAGTGGTCTGTGCATGTATGGATGGACCATTCTCACAACTAACCAAGCAATGTTTGCTTTTCCTCCTCCTTTCTTCCCATCACTAGTTGCCATGTACCGAGAACCATCTTTGCATGATGTTGGGGAAACGGTCCCGAAGCCTGGGGTGACGCCAAGTAAAAGCACAAGTGCGTCTGCAATAATGAATGGAGGCAAACCAGTCAACAAGAGTAAGACAACATAGCCAGATCCTCACAGGTGTTGTGACTTATTCGTCCTGAGCACAGTTGAGTGATTTATCCTCACCAGACATTCCTGCTCTGTGGCTGAAGAGCAGCAGGAAGTAAGCTAATGCTTACTCTTTGCTGTCTCCGAACTTCTCTGTTGCAAGTGGATAAATCTCAACCTGTTGCACCCCCCACAACAAGAAGACACCTGGATAACCAGCTAAACTCAGACCATGGAATGCCCTACCAGATATGGAATGCCTTTTTAATATCTTTTCTGTGACTGTGACACTTCATGTGAATGACATACTTCACAAGTACACTCGATACCTTGCCTGCTGACAGCTACCCATAATCCTTTTTGAGTCCTGTTTCAGCGAAATCTATGTGTTTAAGTTCAATTTTGTAGCACACAAATAATATTGAGTAATTTCTAGTTAGACGCTGTAAACCTGTGCTATTATGGATTTCTCTTCTTCCCATTTTTACAGGGCTGCTCGCTCCACTGTCTGTGACCTTTTGCAGGGATTTTGTTCCTCTAAATCTTAAATGTTGCCGTTGGCTTAGGTCGGAGAGCAATCAGGGAATCGGGAAGCCTTCTAAACCTATTATTACAAATTGCATCTATAAAGATTAAGATTGTTGTCTCTGGCTCACACTATGGATTAAACACACATATACGCTCTGTTCAGTAGCAGATACTGTGCTCCCAAGGTCGGCATTGCCTGGGCGGGAAAATGGCTCAAACACAATCCAGGGAAGCTCTCTATGATATGTGTTTGACATCCCCCTCTAGTTTCTTTGTGTGTGTGTGTTTTATACATATCACAAGCTTACTGGTAATGGTAACATTTGCCTTGCCCAGCGAGCAAGACCCACTGGTTTTTGAGAAAGTGGGTCCAAAGATTTCTGTAGGCCTTGTAGGCCTGATTAAGGTTCATTTTTCATCTATTAATTCTCATTATTTGGAAAAAAAAGGAAAACCAATAATTACAACCTACAAGAATTGCGCTACCTAAATCCATTTCAGATATACTCCGTCCTGTTTTTAATGAACCAAACTTAGCGCCATCCCCGTTTCTGGCTGCATTCCCCTCATACCCAGCAGAGCATGGGCAAGACGGCTGTTGTGGTCTTTCCTGCAGCAGCAATGCAAACGTTAGTTATAAATTAGACTTTACTATTTTTGGTGTTTAATGACAAGTTTTTAAACTGGACATATTAGGAAAAATATTTTTTTTAGCTCAGCATGCTGAGTCCGGTACTGTGTATTTCACCAGTACATGCCTCTAACTCAGCATTTGGGACTCCTGTTGCCCAGTGGCTGGGTTAGAGGTGCCTTGCCATGATCTCAGAATACAGTCTGTTGAATTATCCTAGATGAAAATAAAGGCAAACCAACACATTCATCCATCAGGATTTTGGTCCATTCCATTTATTTCCTTTTGTTTTATTTGGCAATCTTAATTTCCTTTTTAATTTAATACTGTTTAAACTCTGAGCTTAGGGAAGACAACTACCAAGAAAGGCCAGGAACAGTTGACTACACAGTGAAGATTCCATGCAAAATGTTCAATACTGGATCTAAAGGGGTTCATACTAAACTGTTTGGGAATATATTTGTTAACTCTGTGTACACCTAATAAAATTCAATGTTTTCTTCTCAGAAGAGTTCATTGAGACCAAACTGAACCTCATTTATTGAAAATTATATGTGGGATCAATGTACTGGCCTCTTGTTATTCTTTCTATGTGGGAGGATGACCCAGTCATCATTTTCCCCATCTGCACTGTATTTATTGGGAAATTATTTTGTCACTGCTTTCATAAATCTTCATGACAGCCCTTGCCCAGCATTAAAAAATTCTGGCCTGCTTAGCTGATTAAAGGTTTAGTATAAATTTAACTGTTTATGCTTATTTCATTTTCATATTGGATTCTACTTGAATAAATAAAAAGTTAGCAGAATGTTTGAGTAGATTTATTGTCAATGATGCTAAATTACAAATATAACAAAATGATTCCTTTGGTCATTTTTGATATGGTGTTATGTCATTTTGAAGTCTACTGTTTTTTAACAGGATCAGTTAAAATAACTTCCATTAACCAATTATTTTCAGAAAACATATATCCCATAATATGTGGCCAACTATGAGTAATTAACTTGTAATCCAATCAAATGGGCTTATAGACACTACTTACAGCAACACATCACACACTCTCACACACACACACACACACACACAGCGCAAACAGTCCCAGCTGTTTGTTACTGATAATCAATCAGCCCTACTTGCTGGTTTCTTTGTCCCCTGCAAGTCTGTTTATTGGTTTAAATTAAGATTTATTTTTGTAAATGACTGAGATTTATGTAAATGTGTATCTCTGTGGTGTTTTATATATGGGGTGTCTATAAGGGCATTTATCCCTATGAAGGATGTCAAATACTTTCTTCTAATATATGTTTAGACATATTGCAGAGGGGTCCTTGTTATTTGTAATTGAGTTAGGTCATTTACTTTGTGTCTGGTCTCACCTGTTGCATGGGAAGAGGACAGCACTGATGAGCTGCATGTAGTAGGTACCTGTGTATCAAGAACTGTTGGTATGTATTGCTAATCTGCATACAAAGAGTTTGTCTGCATTGTACAGTTTCTGTGTTTAATATCATTTGTTGTATTCACAAATACAACATATTGAATAAAATATTTATATGAAGGCATATTCAAAAACATCAAACAACTTTATGTAACAAAATGGCATTGCATCACCCACCAGTATAGAGAAATGTCATGTAAATAAGTTGGTAAACTCAATTTCCCCCTTTACCATGCCAAAGAAAATTTTAGCTCTTTGATGATACCTCTCTTGCTATTTGTTTGGGATAAGACTTCGCCATATTTTCCCCTCAGAAACTAAGTTTGCTGTTATTAAGTAAGTAAGTGCAATCTGTCACTACTGATATTCCGTATAGTAAATCTGATGGAATTCATTTGTATTTAAAGACCGTGTGTTTTGTACCTCCATGTGCATATGTCCATTGTATCAAGTCTCTATAATACTCCATTCCTTCTGCATGCATATCCAGTGTGGGAGGGTTATTTCTACTGATTTGTGATAGTAGCTGATTGTTTTGCCAGTCCCTCAACAATGCTTGGAAATGTCAATTGTTTTGATATTTCAAGTGACAACATTTTTGTTTTCTAATATAAGATTGCTTTTTAAAACATTTTGCTACCACTTTACTTGGAAAAATTAGAGAAGACATGCAAATTCTCCACTCTATGTAAAGAGCAAAATGGAACTGAGCATTATTTCATTACAAATCCTGAAGAATTTGGAGATTCCTGCTCTAAATGTTTGCTTGTCCCGAATGTTTTTGGGTAGGAGTGGCTTAAAGAGATACACAGTGGGTCCAAAGGACTCCTGCTCCAGTTCTTCTAATAGTTTGCCTCTTGGGGAGCAAGCAGAGATTCTTTATCATACCTAGCCACTTGCTTAATGCTTTAAGCACTAAAAGTTATTTTTATCAGGATGAACAATATCAGATTTGGTTGTCTTTAAAAGCAAAACCAAAACTTCTTATTCTTTAAGTTAGATATGTATCACTTCATTTAAAATTATCCCCCTAATATTATATAGATCATTAACATTTGATACATAATCAAGAAGAGACCACATTGACTAACATTCAGTTGAGAAGAAGATGAAAAAATAATTGAAATTTTGTTCCATTTTAACTCAGAACAAGGCTATACCAAGGGAAAGCGATTGGGCTAAATCCTCAATTTTTTTTTTTTTCCAAAATGCAGGCATATCAAAATCCAGGATGTACACTGTCTTACTTTGAGGGAAATAGTAGTCATAGCTTAGGTTTCTTAGCCTACAATGTGACACATAGGGCCTTTGACTCTCTTGAATACGGAGTAGGGTTTCAAAGTGTTGACAGTTGAGTCTGCAAACTAAGCCTGAGTTATATTTTAGTTTTTTTTTTTCTTGGTTTTCACTAAGTCTAATTCCAATGTCTACTGGCAGAGATTGTATTTGCATTTGAAGTGCTGGAAGGCAGTACTTCCAAAGTGCTGTTGGAATCCAGATAAACTCAAGGAGCCCAGAAAGACAATGAGTATAAAGGCTCTCCCCTTATGACTTAGCACTTTAGTTGACTTTTTTGAAAAAGTCCTTGGGTGGAATACCTCAGTGATGATTTGCCAAGCGAGCAGGGTTAGTCCCAACACCTTCTCTAAACTTGTTGCATCTCTTCCAATTGACATTAATCCCACAGCAACTTCCTAAAAACAGGAAAAAGCCAATGAGATTTGCTTATTTTCTCTCACTCATTACAAGTTGTTCTTGCCCTGTTTGTTTTTAGGAGGGAGTTTCTATCGTAGAGTTGAAAAGTACAAAATCATATTTAAGAAGGAAAGAATCTATGTCTTTACATGTAACTATTTTATTTTTTCCAATCTAAATTCAATCACTTCTTAATAGATATATTGGTGTTTGCATTGCTGACATCAAAACCACAGATACACACACACACACACACACACACACACACACAAATAAACATAGGGGATAGAAATAAGTAAAAATAAAATAATTCTGTTTTCAAAGAAAAAGCATTCCTTAGAGTTTAGGTACCATGAAACTTACACTATAATACAGTTCCAGTACTATGGTTTCTAACTAAATGAACACTAGAACAGAGCTGACTATATTTTCATCTTTGTCCAAAATTTTAGATGAGTCACATTTTGAACTTTATGGTATGATAATTTCCCAATATCTAAATTCTTTTTCTGAGAAAACAAATGCTGAGGACATTTTTGACACTCTTCTTACATGAGACTATGAAAAGAGCAGCACTTTTGTTGTAGTTGTTAATAAAAAGGATAATAACATACAGAGGATTATAAGAAAAACAAGACACACCTGAGGTTTTCTGATGAGCCGTAGACAATCAGGGGCAGTTCCAGTGGCGCTGAGGCTGACAAAGTACTGCCCAGCCGCTAGCCAAATCCACCCTTAATTTGTTTTTGTACGGCCTGGGAGCTCAGAAGGAATTATTATTTTTTTACAGCTTTAAAGTATTAAACAGAAACCAACAAAGAAGAATATGAGGCAGGGATGTATGTGGTCCATAAAGTTTAACTTTCTGGTCCTTGACAGGAGGATAACCGCTGTGGTAGGGAAATCCAAAGGTCATTTGTATTACGATGGCTAGATAATGTAATGAATTCCAATGTCTGTGCATCAGCAAATACGTCATCAAAATTGCTACAAAACAATAATAATAGGTTGTTTGCAGCTTAAAATGTTTAGGTAGTGAAGAAGAATGAATATAACCTACATTATTTATTGACTACTTATATTTCCCTCATTTTACAAAAAAGATATATCAATTTACATAATAATAGAACTACAATATGGTTGCACTCCTTAATCTCAGGATAGAGATAACAATTTTATAAATCTATTACATTATGAGAACATTGTTAGGACTATAAAACTCAGCATCAGTTAAATGTTCTCTTAAAATAATTTTCAATATTAAATTTTAAGTAACTCAGTGGATGCATATTTTCCTTATTTTGGAAATTTGACTTATAAAGTTTAAGCCATGACTCTAGAATATTTACATCATTAAAATAAAATTTCCAAGTAAAAATTTTCATTTTAAAGTAATACGGAAATGATTTTGCTACATTATTCTAGGATTTTACAAAATAATTCACCTTTAGAAAAAAAGTGGTTTTTTTAGCTCTAAATAATTACAGGTTGCCTAAACTAATGTGTATAAGTAGATTTACCTGTAAATATGTAAGGGAAGTCCCAATTATTGTACACTTTCATAATTCAATGTGAATTTCATACAAAGCAAAGTTTCACCATAAAGAAAATAAACATTTTGTTCCTATCACTGAGTGAATATTTGTAATTTCTATTTAAACCATTTCTAGATTTTTTTTTTTTTTTTTGGTCCTTTGTGAGCTTCTGAGATTGGTGCCATTTTATCACAGTATTTCTCTTCTTGACTTCTTTGCATGACCTCAGGTTTCCAGTAAGGTATCCTTAGAAAAAAGAAAGTATTTTAAGGGAAATGGATGCATACTTCAGGCCCATTATATATGTAACTCAATATTGTCTTTTTAAAAGGCCACATTACCATGGAATAAATTTAAAAATCAGATTTCTTATACATATNCACATTACTATGGAATAAATTTAAAATCAGATTTCTTATACATATAACCCCTGCCCAGTTTTAAAATGTGATGTCTTATTTCTAGAAACCTAAAATAGATCTCCCTAAATAACAATTCATTTTAAATAAATTATCAGCAGGTAAATATATACTGACACAGAGTATAAACAACTTCTGTCACTATTTATTTAAAATGTTAAATTGTACATTTTTCATAATTTCTTTAAGAGAATCTTCTTTGATGAGTTTAAAGTGAGAGTAGACAAATGACTTAGTGGCTAAATGATTTAATGTCAAATGACTTAATGACCAGTTTTTGCCCTTGATCCAGCCCCAATCTGATATTCTACCTCCTGTGTGTTTGTCTTCATTGTCCCCATATTAAAATGTTGACTGATACGGAATTCTGGAAAAATCTGATCAATTGATTAATGTGAATATGCATGTTTTCCTTAGATTCTAATATGGTCTTTCTTGTGTAAGAATGTGGATTCCTAACAGCCATATAACTCAGTGTTTCTCAGTTTGGGCGCCACTGACATATGGGGCTGGCTAACTAACTCCTTGTTTGGGGGCTGTCCTGTGCACTGCAGGATGCTGAGCAGCATCCCTGGCCTCTACCCACCAAATGCCTACAACGTACTTCCCCACCCCACCCAGTGTGACAATCAAAATTGTCTGTAGATGTTGCCAAATGTCTTTTGGGTGGAAAAATTGCTCTCGTTAGGAACCACTTATGTTAATTATGGAAGAAACATTTTTTTTCTAGTGTTATTTGCATCTAAATTTGCATAACTCGTTTCTAATAGGTACTCGGATTTCCTTCGTAATTCAGAAATAGAAAAATATACAATGGTCTTTTTAACCTGTCCTAGTGGTGATTATACAGGGTTTCCTTTGCATTTATATGTTCTAATGGCCTAGAAAAAACAAGAATCCAGACCTCTCTCATGTAATTGTTAAGGATATTCTGAGCCAAGCCAGATTTCACATGCATTTCCATTCCATCCATCCCAGCATTCACAGTTTCCACAGCTACAGATTCCATTCCCTGCAATAAAATACACATGGGTATCATGATCATGATCAAAATGTGCCAAATTTAAACATGCTATCATAAATCACAAGTGTCCATAATGAAATCATTTCATTCATCCTTGGTAGATTTTCTTATTGTGCAATGATGTTATTATTACATTTTATTAAGCAGCTATGAGACATCTAATCTTTCAAACAATTAGTGGCATTTATTTGGTGCCACCCTTTACCGACCAGATAGTCAGCATCGTGTATCACTCCAACTAGGCTTTTAGGTGACAATTTTGTTTCCCTTAGAGAGCAAGTTATGTCTGACTTATGAATAAATACTGAAAAACATAAAGCTCTTTGACATAACATGAGGCAGGCCAAGTAATCAGCAAACAGAGTCTTATGTAGTAAGGATGGGCAGAAAGCAAGGGTCTAACTTAATGACACTCAGAGTCATCTTTTACCTTCAGCTAGAGCTGAGAAGGACATGTCTCTGTTTCCTCTGTAACTTGGCACAACAAATGAATTTATAATCAATTATGAGGGACTCAATAAATGAGGATAGCAGTGGCTATGACACGGCTGAGCTCTCTTTATACTTCTCCCCCATACACACATCCAGTTCCCTAAAAGCAACCAACACATCAACTAGTGGTACCCAGATTCTGTTTAAAAGAATATTCCATTCCCTACACCATGTTCAAAGTAAAATGTGCCAAGAAAATTCTTTTCTGTGTTCAATATATAACTAGATACATGTGAGTTTGTGTTGGGGAGGTTACTTTGTGGAAGTATTCCAAATAATCACAAAATTTAGCTTCATTCACTTGTATTCTTCTACGCCCAGGAATAACGTGAGGGTTTTTTCCCAAATGCCCACTTTGCCTTTGGTAGATATTCCATATTCACAGTTGGCCCTGTTGGTCCGGCCACCTAAAGCATTGCATGATGAGTGTCGCTTAGCTCTATAACAAACTGTGGCATAGAGCAATTAGAAAAGGTTAATACTGCACCTGTACAAATGAGACCATCATGTTTGTCGCAGTCTCTGTCATCACAGTCACAGAATTCCCCAGAAATATACCATTCTTCAGCAGAACAAATGCACTTCCCACAATGACAAGAACCTGAAATTACAAAGGCTATTACTCACCATCACCGTACAACTAAAGGTTTCCATCTCAAATACAATCTCGTTGACACACTGACAACAGGCTTCTAATAACCCATCATCCAAAGGTAAAAGTTTATTGAATGGCTGGTTTCTCAGAGGGGAGCTTTACTTACTGTAATTCATAAAGGTCACCCAGGAAAGCCTTCATTATGGATCTAGACAGTTGCAATTAGCCTTGAGCAAATGTCCCATGGCCCAGTCTGGTTGAAATGTCAATGAGAGCAGGATGGGGTTGATTCTTATAGATGGTCTTCCAAAAAAGTATTCAAAATAGATTTTTTCCCCTGAATTGAATCGTATTTTTAAAGTGCCTCTTCTTTAAAGGAATTGAATAGGGAATTGTATTAAATTAGGTTGCATTTCTAATGAAAACAACTACTAAAGTATTGTGCTTATAATTTTGGATTTTCGTTTACATGATTTTCTTGGAGTAGGAGCACACCTGCATATTGGGTGGCTAATTAAAGTGCTAAAAGTGCACACAATCACTCAGTATATTTGCCTCGTGAGACCGTATCCTCAGGACTGTCATAATCTGGGATGTCTCAAATTACTCCCAAAGTTCATCTTTTATGAGACTCTGGATTCAACTTTTTCCCTCCACCCATTTCTCCTCCTACCTAATTAAAACACTTCCTCTTTGGTTATTTAAAATATCTTTATTTACTGAGTAAAAACTTTTATTAAAGATATATTTAAAAAAAAAGAAAATAAATGAGATGAAGGGTATCCAACATAGAAGTAAGTTCTCTCAGTTCAAACAGCTTTCCATGACAGGCTAAAACCCTTCCATGGAAAACTGCCTCAATGACAACAGGAAAGACTTTACAATGAAAAGAAACAAATAAAAGGACTTCCTTTCCTTCTATTTCCTTGGGTTGGTTGTTCTTTCCAAACCTGACTTCCCTTTACTAAAAGGTGGCTATCAGTAATTTTTTAAGTCAAAAGTCATGTTGAAAGATTGTGCAGTTGAAAAAAGTATTTTGACATATTTAACAAAACTGTAGAATTGGTAAGTTCAAAATACATTAAAAAGGGGCAAGAATCAATCATTAGTGCTTCTTTTAAAACAGTGATTAAAAATGAGTTAACAGCCTAGGTTATTAAAGTGATTATGGAAAAGGAGTTGTGGTCATCACAGATATCATCAAAGGATTCAGGTTCATGTGTCTCAACTACGTGATATTTCATATCAGCGAAACTGGTACATGCATTTTAGCTGCAAAACTCCCCAAAATCCAAATTAAATGTTTGCCATTTCTTGACACACTTCTCAAGGTAAGAGTGCAGTCAGAATTATTTGTATTGTGACAATTGTGTTTTCATTTATTTTTAACTTCTTCAGTAGCTATGGCATAATTCTATTTAGTCTTGACTTGTTTTCCTGAGGGTTCAGGTTGACTTGCATGCTCTTGAGCAAAATATACACATTTTCTCAGTTTTAATAACTGACTGACATCCCGGTGGTTTCTCAGGACCCGGGGAGGTGCTCCTCCCAGGTCAGTCTGCAAGGGATGCTGGTTCCCTTGTGATCTCATCAAGGTGAGGAATTTTCTGATTTTAGAGATTTCTTTATCCTAACTTTAAAGACTTTCTTTCACATTTCTAGGCATAAAAATGTGCAGCACTATACTGCTTGTTTAACAAATGGATAGTGGTATATCTGCCAACAAAGACCACATGGAGTACTTCATTGACTATCAGAGTCGTTTCCTCAGAAGGCACCATACTTAGTGTTTTATTTCCATGAGTGGAGGAAGATTAATTATTTGAAATATTTGACTGTTTTTAGTTGTTTCTAAAGTAGTGTCTGATTTTATATGCCCATAATATTCATATATACACCCAGGATATCATTTTATATATGTCACAATTCATGAAAAGATCTTATATTTCATCTTCAAACTTATCCTCTGGCCCTGGAACTATTCTAATCACTGCTCTTGCTTCTGGAATGCTTAGCTTCATGCCCTAGTAAAGCATTTTCAGAAAACTGGTAAGCTCAGCTAAAGTTAATATGGCATATATGGATAGAGCATTTGATGAGTGAATTCCAGTTCTAAAAGTCTACTAGTCGCTGAAATACTTAGAATAAAAAATGAGGATTGATTTTGTATGTGTCATGAAACAGCAGCTTTTCTAGGTCAGCATTTTCCCAGCTGTGTTATTCTTTCCTGTTTGTCAATGCTCAATGCATCTTAGAGGTAGGAAATTCTTCTACTGCTTGTGAAACTAGAACTAGATAGCATATAGTAATAACACAGTGTGAATACTCATTAGGACCTATTATAGCACTTTGCTTGTAGAACGCTGTAACTGTTTTCTTCCATAACAGGGGTCAAGTTGTGCCTCTCTTAAACGGGAAACACACAGGGAGAGGGTTCCATCAGACAGACGTAGACTGCATGACTATCAAGAGGGGAGAAATGGTTCAACTCAGCTGGCCAAGACCCACTCACACCCCTGAGACCCAGCCCAACCAGAGAACAGCTCGCTGATCTTGGCAGGACTTTTAGGGCGGATAGTTCATCACCACAGCACCACTAATCCATTCATTTTCTTTCTCAATATAAGGACTCTTAAGAATGTTCCCATCTCCCTTCGGTGCATTTTTGCTGGCTTCCATCCCTGGGGAATCAGTCACATTTTCTCATGTGTCTTCAGGGCATCTTAGGACATAGAAAGGGGAAAGAAATGAAATTTTACCTTCAAAGATGAGAACGGAAGAGAGAATAAAGGAAACTGCCCTGGACCTCACAGGCAGTAAACAAACAGTTAACTGAAGACTTCACTCTGATTCAATCCACTCTTCTTTTCAGTGATCTGCCTATCTGTGATGTATCTCCCGGCAAAAACTTTCATATATAGTAGTTTAAAAATAAGTTGTTTCTTCCTGCAGGTCTGACTGCACAGACATATTGAGCGAGGCAACTTGAACACCAGGCTGAGGCTGATTTTGTGAAGTATCTTTGACTCTTTCTCTTTCTGGGGATGTGGGACAGGTCACGGTGGGTGAGTGTGTATGCTGGACTTCTTTGGGTGATGTGGGACCCAAGAAGTATCACTGAGATTTTAAGGAGACAATTAATGACGTGTTTACAGCCACTGTCGCACAACAGCATCTGTAAGAAGATTGGATGTGATTACCTGGATCTAGCTTGAAGTAATCAAGGCAAAGATATAATTGTGTAGTCTGGGATCCAAATAAATAAATCCCCAAGTGAACAAAACGACCCACAATGGATTATATCATGTACTTTGCAAAGGTAGCTAAGCTTAGGGGAGACCCGGCACGGCACTAACCTCATCTCTCTTGGTTATTCACAAAAACTATTTGAGTCTAAGGGCAAGGTACCTTTGTCCGTTGCCCATTCCATTACTAATGCTGGACTTTCTTTTTCATTCAAGCCTGACAAAATGCTGCAACCTGACATCCCAGCAGGCAGTTTTCACTATTGTACTAACTACTCCATCTGTTATGAAGGTCACAACAATGTATCTTGTTTTAAATTTTTCTATGGAGTGATTTATTGTCTTGGCTATAAATTTGTAAAGAAATAAAACGCTATTTCTTCATCGTCTCCTGAGGTGATGGCTTTATTGACAGCTCATGGGAAGTGCACATTTCAGCCTTTTGGTGGGTACGGGCCACCAAGCGATGTGCCACGGTGATCCTGTGCCCACTGCTCAGATCTGTCCCATAATCAAATAAAGAAGGACTCTGAATATCTTTTGTGATGATCAGGGTGAGGGACTTCTTCCATTGACAAATTTGAGAAAAATTATAGAATATTTGGTCAATTCCATGAGATTGATCAAGAAATACATGGCCCCAAAAAATCAGAAACAGATTTTTCTTTTCCATCACCACGTTAAAGCCCCTTAGTCTATTTCATGCGTTACTTTTCCTGTGGTTCTCAGGGTGGGTTGTGGGGTGGTGCTCCTCACTGAAACCAGGAGTAACTGTGGCATCCCCATTATCCTCTGTGCCTACCATACATCACAGTTCCGTGATCCTGGTTTTATCCCCTTTCTTCATCGATAATCCAACAATGATGTCTCCATAATGGGAGAAAAGAAGAGAGATCACAATCAGCTGCTGCCAAAAGTCCGAAGGCCCATCCACTAACATGAATATCAAAATGTGCAGCCTTGGGGCAGCTTTCATATTTCCTTTTGAGTTTAAAGACTCCCAAACTCTCTATCCATTGAAGGATAAACAAATAGTTTAGACAAATATGCTTTCAACCCTTCATTGATCTCTGAGTATACTGCTACCACCCAAAGCAAACAATTTGCAAAGGCATTAGCTAGACAGACTCTTTGGCTTTGTTTTGTTTTGTTTTGAGGAAATGCCTTTAAGTCAATATTTAGTCATTCTATTTTTTTCTTTGTATTTTCTACATTTACGATGCTGAAAGATGAGAATCTTTCCTAGGGCTATAATGACTTTCATAAGAACGTTTATTTCTTGAAAAGAAACAACTCTTGTTGCATGACCTTCAGTTTAGGAAATGGAAGACTGCTATTTGTTACCCTGGAGGGTATGGCTTTGTGTGTTCTTCCTGTACTCGCAGTTGGACACGTCTTAAGGACGACCCGCTTATGGACAGTGTTCATGATTCAATAGTGAGTGTAGTAAACACATAAACACAAACACTAGGTGACAAATATAAATAAGCACACTAGTGTTTTAATACACATGGGTATCCTCATTCAGTAGAGCTTCTGTGAAAAGCTTCTATTCTTATCCCAATGACAATGCCATTACAGAAAACCAAGTCAAAAAGTATCTAAACTTAAGTGCTCTACGTCTGAAGCAATGCTCAGAGGAAAAAAAATCTGATTCAAAAACTATTCATTCTTGGTATCTTTTTATACACAGATCATTCCCTTCTGATCTGATAACATCTCTTTTATTCCCTTCTACTTCTCTCTTGCAGTTTAATTCCATCACTGCCTCCTTTCCTGCTTTTCTTCATTAATCTCCTTCTCCCCGATTCTTTCCCTTGTTTTCTTCCTTTTAAACTTTCTTTTTGGTTCTCCCAACACAGCTTGAATTCAAGGTAGGTGTTTCTAGGGGCTGAGGCCCCCTGAGAGCAGAACTGGTGGAAGATTTGTTTGGGGCTTGAAATTAGATTGAATTAATAAGAGAACAAACAGGCACAAAGCGATTGCTTTAAACTCATTTTCCACCTGCCTGCTGTAATGGCATTAGGTTGAAGGCATGGCCTTCTTGCCTGAGCATTATAAACACAAGTGTTGAACACAGAATTCCTGGAAACCAAGGACACTGTCATCTATTGAAGTGAACACGTTTGCATTCATTTTCATCCCCCTTCTTGGCACCACAGATAGTCACAGCATCCATCCTCTTCGGTGTCTGAAGTTCTGCCAAAAAGGCTCTTTCAACCTGATAGCATTGGTCTTGCATATGAGGCAAAACAAAAGCTACTGTTTAGGGGACAGAGGGCACATCTTGCTTCAGAGACCTCCTTCCTTTATGTGTGTGGCAGCCTCACTGGTGTGGTTCTTTGGTAACAGGATTCAGTGTCTCTAGTACACTTCTGCTTTGCTGTCTTCTTCAGAAAGTTATTTACGTGGTCATTCTGACCAGCAGAGCCATTTGAGGGTAAATGAATCTTCAGCCAGAGCTGTGTCTTATCTGAAAAAAAGTGTGTCTGTTGTGTAAAGAGGATACTGAGCTGAAGAGAAGAGCTGGGAAGCCCCATAACTTCAGTTTCTTTGAAGTGCTGCTCCCCAGACATGAGGTGAGAATCTTTCAGGTTCCCTGTGTCTTCCCAGTCACTAGCAAAGAAGAACACAATGGCTTTCTAGATGATGCCATATGTACTACAATGGCAGGATTTTAAAGTCCCTTCAAGAATAGTATACAGAAACATCAAAATCAAGGTGTTCAAAATTTAATCTACTAGTATTCTTTACTCAGGGGAAACCTCTTCCAATTTTTCTGTCTCTGTGTGTGTGTGTGTGTGTGTGTGTGTGTAGGATGGGAGATGGGGAAGGCTTGCTTTTTCCTTGAATATGTTTCCATGGCAAATGTTTTATTGGGTTGGTGGCTTCTATTCAACCAACTTGTAGGTTATTATACATTTGGCAGGTTTGTTTTTTCTTTAATTATTACACAGCGCACACACAACACACACACATACATAATATATTTTTTTTTTAAATTATATATTATATATATTATATTATATTATTTTTTTTTTTTTTTGGAGATGGGAGTCTTGCCAGGCTGGAGCGCAGTGGTGCGATCTCAGCTTACTGCAACCTCCCTCTCCTGGGTTTAAGCTCTTCTCCTGCCTCAGCCTCTCAAGTAACTGTAATTATAGGTGTAAGCCACAATGCCTGCCTAATTTTTTGTACTTTTTTAGTAAGTAGATTTTTGTATTTTTCACCATGTTGGCCAGGCTGGTCTAGAACTCCTGACTTCAAGTGATCCACCCGCCTTGGCCTCCTAAAGTGCTAGAATTACAGGCATGAGCCACGGTGCCCAGCCGAACAATTACCTATTTTCTTATATCAGGCTGCACATGTTTACTTGGAACAACTGGTGATTTTTAGGTCAAAGAAAATTCATCAGACTTGTGGGATACTACCCTCCCCCATAGCTTTTCTTTCCCTTTTAAAAAATTAAACCAAATTAAACTAAATATTTAGTATCCTTTTCGTCTTCTCAAACCTTTAATCCTCCCCTGATCCACAAACAGCTAAATAATTGAGCCCCAGAAGTTCCCAAAGTCATACCTTTGAGCGGCGCAGATGCTAGTGGTTACTTTTCTGCAGTTCTGAGCGGTGTTGTTTCAGACATGAGCCCAAAAATCATTCTTTTGCCTTTCCCCCCCTTTTTTGGGTCCATTTAGTACCTGGTATATTTTGTTGTCCTAATTTCTTCATAAAAGTATTAATTCTATTTCATTCAGCAATAACTTTGCGTACAAGGATATTTTTGCCTGAATCTTCTCACATGCATTTCATTTTCTTAGATCCAAAACTTCATTTGGTTAATCTTCAAGCTTCAAGTCGGGTACAGCAGAGGACATAGTGGTTTGCTTTCATGCAAAGTTCAGTCCGGGAAAGACAGTTGCTACATGCTGTTCTACAAATCATGTGTCAGAACAGGAATCGAGTCCAGGCTCCAGCAGAGATACTCACCCTTCCCCGAGCACAATATGCCATCTGCTGATTCACACAGATTCTTGCTTTGTTCTTCCGTCATGTTACACTTCCGCGGATGTTGGCAGAGCTTTCCAAACCATCCTCTCTCACAAACGCAGCGACCACAGGAACATGTGCCATGGCCTGTGAAGCAACCACAGAGAGGGAGTGAGAGGAGAGGACGAGGAAATTACCAGTTGAAGCAGAGAGTTTTAAGAAAGAAATGTGTAAACCATAGGATCTCATTTCCCATCCAACACATTTTTCTTTATGCATAGTCAATTTGGCATGTAATTGTTTAAAAGAGCTTACAATAGAGTTCTAGCTTAACACAATAAATTTGAATGTAGCATAGGAGATGGACTTGAGGGAAAGAAATCTTGCAATAATTTAAAATGGAATTATACCACCCTTTCTTAATAGAAAATACTTCTTCATTTGCATTTTTATCAGTATAGAGTCTTAGTGCTATTCTTCATTGCACACACTATGCCACTCAGACCAATTTGCAAGGCTAGTCACATTACCACTGCTGGCAGTATTTATTGATTGTTCTCCTATTGCTTACTAACAAAACAAAAGGTTAACTTTCATAGAAATGGCATTTGGCACTATATTACTTTATCTGTATACCTCTCTGCTTACTAATAACAGATATAAGTGGAAGTTATGGTGTCTCTCTATTATTGCATAAAAGTTAACATCAGCTTGGATTCCTGTTTGGCACATTTTTTCTGGTTTGGTTCCTGACATTGGTTCCTGGTTTTTAAGATGTTTATCTTTTGGTATACATGCAACATTCTATTTGTGACAGCTATATATAACAGGATGTACACCTGTTTACTTGCTTGCCACCAACACACCATTAGATTGCATGATACTCCATTTCAATTTCTTCCATTTCAGTTTCCACTCAACCTTTTATTCCTTTTCCTGATAAGTGCATTGCCTTACAGCAGGGTCTCTCTGAATCAACTATTTGCCTAGCAAAGAGTTACTGAGTATCTGTTATGAACAGAGCATTGTGCTAGGCAATAGGGGATACAAAACCAAGCACCATGGACAAAGTGGTCCCTGCTCTTCTTCCAGGTACAGATACGCTCATCATTCACACTGATAAGCCTCTCTGAAGCTCTGAAGCTGTTGACACCATTCTCTCCTGACCATTCACTCTGGCAGGATGCTCAGGAGGGAACCTTGCTCCATCTGCTCCCCCTCCATTCAGCTCTGCACAGGGAGGATGAGTAACCAATGCTTAATGCTTTAGAATTAATTATTAAATATATAATAATAATTTTTTTTTAGGAGTGATAGGATTGTCTTTAATTTCTACAGAAATCCCTCTAACAACTGAGTGGAGAATGAAGTAGATGGCTGTGAGAATTGGGAGCGTGTACCTGTGCAGATTGGTGGAGAAGCCCAGGTCCTGGCATGAGAAATCTGGTAAAAAATGAAGTAGAGTAAATGGAGTGAAGGACACTTGGGAGAATGTAGATTGGTAGGAGGTGGTAAGTGACTGTGGTGAAAAGAAGGTTTTTGATCTCAGAGACGTAAGCAGAAGTCTCCTGGAGAGGGTTTCTTGGAAAACTATTTTTTTTTTTGTTTGCTTTTTGGTGTTTTGTTTTGTTTTGTTTTTTAATTAAATAAGAGAGATTTTTCCCTGGGTTATACCACATCCCTGCCTCACAGGTCATGCAACAAGTGCCTCCCAACAACCAGAGAAGGTCTGGGAGAGAGGTTTTTTAATCCAGCATATGTTGCTCCCCTGGAGAAAACTGGGATCCTGAAAGAAAGACAGGGTACTAGGAACTTCTGACATTCTTTTAAAGAATATTCTGGGAAAACATCAGATACCAATGGGGACTATTAAATTTGCAAGAAAATATCGCTGCCATACCTTGTATGTGCACTCAATCAGCAAGTGCTCTGGCACTTTCTAAGGCTGATGACTGTTCTTGTCAGAACAGGTTAGCAAAAAAGGAAAAAATAAAATAAATGAGGTAACTCTGGTCTTTTTCACCTAGCTTGATTTAAGGGCTAAGTAAAAACAAAGAAACAAACAAAAAACCCCAAAACCGAAACCATTCAAGTTTAAAAGTAGCACGCATGAAAACATGTGACCGATAATTGGCTCAGCCTGAGGAGCTAAGGGAAGTCTACGAAGTGAAAACCCACCATGCAGTGTGGCTCGGCTTTGCAGAAGATGAAATAAAGATATAAATGGAGATAACACGTGGCGATGTTTTAAACTTATTCTCAATACAGCCTTGAAGTTTGGGATTATCCCATTTTACAGTCAGGCAACTGAGCTTCAGAGAGATTAAGTCCTGTAATTTGCCTCTCAATCACATAGTTCAACCACACAGGATCGGAACTGACTCTAGTTCCTCTGATTCCAATGTCTACACTCTTCCCAAAGTGTTGCTTTGCCTCTATATTTCACTTTAGAAAGTGAGACACAGCAGGCTTTTCCTAATTCTTGTCTCTTTCAACCACCACATCATTTGAAGGTGTATATTTGTTATTCACAGGCACTTTCCCCTTACAAGTCTCTTCTCTATTGGCATGCCACAAAATTCTCTTTGCCTCATTCAACACTCCTCCTTTGTCTCTGTTTATTCTTCTACCTTTGTTTTGTTTTGTTTTTACTGAACAAATAAGTGCAGGTATTCACCCATTGCTTATCTTTAATCATCTTTTTAAATCTCTCCATAATTTCTCTTTTAAAAAATCCATTAAATTTTGGGCTTTCAGATAACCACCAAGACCACAGTGCTGTATCTCCAGCCCCTGATTTTCTCCCACGTTCCCCTCTCATGATTCCACACTTTGTGTTCTATTAGCATCCCCACTTAATACTTCCAGAGCTACACAGGCATGGTCCGACCTGCAGACCCTGGAGGAACGACAGATGAACAAATGCTCCCAGACACAGGTATCCAGTGAAAGAGTGGGCTAGGGGACCAGGCTGCTCACAGACACCAGACACCAGACACCAAGGAGGGTGCTGTAAAGAGTCAGCAGCCATGGCCCTGAC
The DNA here is from genome assembly GCF_001698545.2 of Rhinopithecus bieti. NCBI lineage: Eukaryota > Metazoa > Chordata > Mammalia > Primates > Cercopithecidae > Rhinopithecus > Rhinopithecus bieti. The sequence continues at coordinate 1,528,513 of NW_016803982.1, forward strand.
AAGCTGGCACTGCGGGCATTTATTCAGTATAGATTCAATCACAAAGGCTTTGAGTCAACACACTTGTGGGCAATTTACATGGTCACTCCCCTCCCTGGAGAGAGTAGTCCTGCATGCAGAGGATTAAAGGCCAGGTTCTAAGGCCTAAGTTAATTTAGATTAGTTTCACTGGATAAGAGAATCTGGCTGCCTTCAGCCAAATCCTTTTCCAAAACTTTTGTAAAACCTTCCGGCCTTCCAAGAAGGTTTGCATCTTCTACAGTTTTTCCCACCACCCTGACCGACCGATCTCCTACATCCATATATGATTTTCTTTCCAAAAGCTGCTTTTTTTTGTCTTTCTCATTTATTTTAATGTAACATCTATCCTTTCAATCAACCAGTTCATGATGTTTTGAGTCTTATTTGAATTTCCCTCACTGCCCTCATCCAACATGTTGTCAAGTCTTGTGGAAACCACCTCCAACATTCCCACTCACATCACCATCACAACGTCGGAGAAGCTTTCCTGTCATAGCTCTCCAATACTCTGGCTTGTAGATTCCTACAGCACAACTTGATGCTCATCGCAGCCTTGATATCCAGTCCTGTATAACTCCCTAATGCTCACGGCATACAGTTTACCTACTCTAGCCTTTGTTTTGTTTTAGCTTCTTGAAACACAGAGTCCCAAGCTACATTTCCAATCATATTCCTTCTGTTCTCTCTTTAACCAAATTGGCCATTCGTTGTTTCCTGCACATTTGTCATGCTTTTCTGACCTCGTTTTTGCAGAGGTAGAAGTACGTTTCCCTTACTATACACATTCAGGTTCTGAGTAATTTTCAAAGCTCAACAAAAAGTGACTACCCTTCTGTGAAGATTTTCCTAATATCCCTAAGTGGGACTCACTGTCTCTCCCCTAAATTTCTATAGTATCTTATTTTTTTACCTCCTGTGGAACTTTTTTGACTTCCATCTCATGGTATATAGTTATGCATCAAAGGAATCCACTACTCTACTATGAATTTTCTGAGTATTACTTCTGTCATCACCATAGTCTTATAGACACCAGAGTGCCTAATGCAATGCCTGAGACACAGTGGGTCTTCAAAAACTTGGAGGAGATCGAGATTGTCTTTTTCAAAACATCTTTCTCATTTTTACCCACAAACCAAACTGTAGAGTACAGCCAAGTTAGAAAATGAGTAGATAGCCCCTTAACAGTTATCTGCTCAATGAGTCATTGTTAAATTGAGTACATCTTGACTTCTCCATGAAAACCAAAGTCCACTTAAAGTCCAGATCTCCTGAAAGACTTAAGTAAAAAGTTGTCCATCTTTGGAGACAGAGAATCTGTTGTACGAGAAACCAAAAAGAGAAAGAGAGCTTCTAGTACCAGCTCAGTTGGACTATGAACTTCTCAAATGCTCATGTTTCTTACTGACCCTAGGTTGGTAAGAATTGTCAACAATTTGACATAACTGAAATCATTTAATCTGTATTGCACAGAAAAATATTCTTTTTTTGTTTTGTCTTCTTTTTTTCCAAATTTAATTAGTGCTATATGGAAAATGAAAATACATCTTATGAAAATTTATAGGATACAGCCAGAGTAATACTTGGAGAGAAATTTACAGCATGAATGTAATCAGAAGCAATGAAAAATATAAAATCAATGATGTATTCTTTCACTTTAAAACACTAAAGAAGAGCAATATAAAACTATATTGGTCATAAGAAAAGAAATACAATCAATTCCATGACAAATCAATACAACTGGGAATAGAAAATCAACAGAGAAAAGCAATAAAACAAAAGTTGGCTATTTGAAAAGATCAATAAAATTGATAAATATTAGGCCAGGCTAAACAAGTAAAAAGAGAGAAGACACAAATGTTTAAAATGAAAAATACGAGAGAGATCATTATATCTTACCTCATGGACATTAAAAGGGTAACAATAGAATATTATAAACAATGATTTGTCCAAAAATCTGATAACCTGGATCATTTGGACCAATTCCATGAAAGACACAATCTATTAAAACCCACATAAAAAGAAACAGATAATTAAAGTAGACCTATAGCTACTTTTTTCTATATTTTTATTATAGTAAAATAGATATAACATAAACTTTACGATCTTAACCATTTTAAGTGTACAGTTCAGTAGCACTAAGTATATTCTCACTGTTGTACAACCATCGCCACCATTCATCTCTAGAATATTTCCATCTTCCCAAATTGAAACTAAGCACCCATTAAACAGTAAGTCCCAATCCCTTCTCTTCTTAGCTCCTAGAAACCACCATTCCAGCTTCTGTCTATATATCTGACTACTCTAGGTACCTATGTAAGTGAGATCATACAGTGTTTTTCTTTTCATGTCTGGCTTATTTTATTTATCATAATATCTTAAAGATCCTTCCATGTTGTAGTATGTGACAATTTTTTCCCTTTTAAAAGTTGATATTCTGCCTTTGATTTAAGATATTATTGAGAATAATTTTATGGCACCTCACTGCAAATAATATAAAATGTTATGCAAGAAAATAGATGATTTTTTATTTTTTTTTTACGTTATTTTTTTGAGATGGAGTCTCACTCTGTCACCAGGCTGGAGTGCAGTGGCAATCTTGGCTCACTGCAACTTCTGACTCCTGGGTTCAAGCGATTCTCCTGCCTCAGCCCGCCGAGTAGCTGGGATTACAGGTGCATGCCACTATGCCCGGCTAATTTTTGTATTTTTAGTAGAGACGGGGTTTCAGCATGTTTGCCAGGATGGTCTCAATCTCCTGACCTCATGATTTGCCTGTCTCGGCCTCCCAAAGTGCTGGGATTATAGGCCTGAGCCACCATGCCTGGTGATGATTTTTTATTATTAGCTAATTTATTATATCCTTCCACGAAGTTAAGTTGGTATCTAGCTCAGGCAATCATCAAAATACATTAATATTTAAATGTTTTGAGTTGTCATTTATATGACTTTACTTAAGAAAAAAACAACTTTCAATACCCTCTTTTCTATAAACTCTAATAATTTAGTTATCTCTTCAAGAAATATTTTCTATATATCAGGAATTATATTAAGAGCTTAGAATATAACAGTAAATAAAATAGGCACTGACCCTGTCTTCATGGTAACTATGGTCTACTAGGGAAGAAAATAATGATAAGCAACATTTGAGTAACAGAAGACAAAAAGAAAATGCTAGTATATTCAACAGTGAGAACACTGTTAACTAGGGTAGTCAGGGAAGGGTTCAGTGACAGCCAAGGGATGAGAAGGAGCCAGACAGCCAATGTTCTAGGAACAGAGCCTAGAAAAACAAATGAAAAGTTCTTGGGACAAGAAATAGCCTGGCATGTTACAGGCAGTAAAAGAAGGCCAACGTGTTTAAAGAATAGTAAGTTAAAAACATTGAATAATGAAGGTGGAGAAATTTCCCTTCTCAGAAATGAGAACATAGCAAATGGTTTATTCTTGGTAAAAAATCTAAATTTATTTTAAGAGGATTGAGAAACGACAGAAGGGTATTAAGGAAGGGAGTGATGTGATAATACAGTTTACACTTTGCGAACTCATTTGGCAACTAGGTGCGAGAGATAAGGTATGTTGGGAGGAATGAGCATGGGGAAGTTAGAGGGTTCTTGCTGTTTTCCAAGTGAAAAGTGATAGAAGCTTAAAGGACAGTGGTGGCAGTGGAAACACAGAGAAGTAGATGGAAATCTATTTTGGTGATGGTGCCTGTACATGTGGGACACAACGTTGGATTGGATGTGGCAAGTGAGGGAAAGAAAAGACAAGTTTTCTAGATAGAGGAAATAGTGTGAATAATGACGCCGTTTATTGGGTTTGGGCACTTCAGGAGAAAGAGGTTGAGGGCAGAAAAACAGCTCTGTTTTGAACCTCTTGTATTTGAGATACTCTTAAGACAATGAGGTAGTGAGGTCAAGTAAGCAGCTGGGCACAAGCTGGTGCTCAGAGAACAGGTTAGCTCTAGGCATGCACATGTTGGAGCTTACAAATGTAGATGACACTTAAAGCCCTAGAAACGAAGCAGCTATCTGGGGAGAAATTAGTCTTGGGAAACCCCAATATTTAGAGTTAGGTAACCAGAAAAGCCAGACAAGAACATTCAGTAAGGAAGGAGAAAACTAAGATTGTGTTGTCTCATGAAATGACAAAGGAGCATGTGCAATACTGGAGGTCTACTAAGTGGAATGTTCCTGGAAATTTGAATTTAAAAAATAAGACCATAGAAGTAGTTTTATTCATCTTTTGTTTCACCAACACGACTGTGTTGCCACTTAGACCTGTAAGAGGAACACCCAGGGCAGAACTGTTGCAGAATCATCTACATAGACCATTCATTGATAATGACACCTGTGTTTAATGGTACAATTGGGCCTGTGTTGTCCAGCATAATACAGTAGTCACTAGCCACATGTGCCTATTTAAATTTATTAAAGTAAAACTTAAAACTCAGTTTCTCAGTCTCACTAGTCACCTTTCAAGTGCTTGATAGTTGCATGTGGTCAGTGGCCACTATGCAGAATACTGTAGATATAGAACACCCCCTCCATCTTTGAAAGTGCTATTGGACAGCACTCATCTAGATAATGACATTTTTCCATGCAATCCATTGGCTCTGAGGCACATTTCCTTAAAACACCGCAATAACGAGTCCCAATAGGAAACTGACTTATGAATAGAAGCGGATTCAATCAGATACTACATATTGCCTATCCAATATCCTCCCTCCTTCTTATTAACAAACAATTCCTCATTTTTTCCAGGGAGGGGACACTATGCCTATCTGGGAAGTGACTAACCATGCTCCCTTTGACCTGAAAGCACCCATATGACATAGCTCTAATAAATTAGAAATAAGACCTAATAACATAATAACCCTAATCTCCTGGGTGAGATTTCTAGGAAACTATTGCCTTCCAAAGGAAATGGGACAAACTCAGCCAGAATATGTCCTTTGCCCTTTGTCCTATTCCTTCCTATTTCTTCTTCCCTGGAAGAAGGACACAACTGGAGGTTGCTTATGAACATGATAATTGTACTAATCCATGTTCATGCTGCTGTAAAGAACTGCCCAAGACTTGGTAATTTGCAAGGAAAGAGGTTTAATTGACTCACAGTTCTGCATGGTTGGAGACGCCTCAGGAAACTTAAAAGTTATGGTGGAAGGGGAAGCAAATATGTCCTTCTTCACATGATAGCAGGAAGAAAAAGTATGAGAGTCGAGTGAAGGCAGAAGTCCCTTATAAAACCATCAGATCTCGTGAGAACTTACTACCACAAGAAAAACATGGAGATAACCAACCCCATGATTCAATTACCTCCCACTGGATCCCTCCCACAACACCTGGGGATTATGGGAACTACAATTCAAGATGGAATTTGGGTTGGGACACAGCCAAACCATAACAATGACAAACGTTATACTGGAAGGGCAGAGCGGGAGAAAGAGATAGGGTTCAGGGACACTGTGGTGCCATCCCTGGAATGACACCCTGGAGACTCAGTATTTGTGTCCATCACCTTCAGCCAAACGCAGGACTAACTGATCCACTTGCAAATTCACGAAACAGGTGTGCAATTTTAAGATGTAATTTGGAGACAATCACACTCTGACTGTATTGTCCATTTAAGAAAGACTTGGCCGGGCGCGGTGGCTCAAGCCTGTAATCCCAGCACTTTGGGAGGCCGAGACGGGCGGATCATGAGGTCAGGAGATCGAGACCATCCTGGCTAATACGGTGAAACCCCGTCTCTACTAAAAAATACAAAAAACTAGCCGGGCGACGAGGCGGGCGCCTGTAGTCCCAGCTACTCGGGAGGCTGAGACAGGAGAATGGCGTGAACCCGGGAGGCGGAGCTTGCAGTGAGCTGAGAGCCAGCCACTGCACTCCAGCCTGGGTGGCAGAGCAAGACTCCGTCTCAAAAAAAAAAAAAAAAAAAAAAAAGAAAGACTTAGTCTGAGTATATGGTCTGATCTCTTCCTCATATAAGAAATCCATCAGTGCCTGGGAATTACTGAATTCATACTCTCAGGTGGCATGATCTCCTTCAAATTGCAGTGGTGAACTAGAGAACTCCCTGAAGAAATGTGAACTGATTGTGTAATTAAGAGGTGGCTCTTCATTATCCCTTCTTGTTTTTTAAATTGGACTCACAGGTAGCTATTCCAGGAGCATAGAGGAAAGAAGAAAAGCAATAAGCAGCCTAGTTCTTATTCTCACCCTGGGTATATGGCACACAGGAGGGAAGTCTCTGATTTAACTTATATTAGGCTAAACAATTAAACACACATGCACCAGTATGTGAATATATTTTACTTGTGTAATCTTAAAATAATATACCAATAAAATAAATAAACCTTAGGAACTATCACTGGACAAATCATGCTTTTTATAAATAGTGACTGATCTGATAATAAATCCATGCATGCATAGGTCGCATAACATTTTCTTGTAATAAAGATGTTTTGAGAACATCCACAACTGACAGCCTATGATGATTGAACATGACTCACAAGTTAATTAAATGAAGAATGATCTCACTTCATGCTGATTTTCTTTCTGCTAGTCATTTTCATGACTCTTTTTCAGGTTGTAATTTTGGTGTAATCAAAACTGAACTGTAAAAATTATGAAATTAGTTACATTCACCTTCAGGTACAATTACTAATGTATCCAACCTATCAGAATTGGTTTAATCATCTTCAGGGTTATTGGTAGGAAAGGGAATACACACTATTGGCTCTTAGTTCTCATGCATCTGCTAATCAGTTAAGTGTATACATGGTTTTCATTTTACTTATTTGCTTGTTTGTTAAAATGCTAAGACAGTCCCTGGTTTTGGAGTCACGTACCATATTTCACTCTCTGGCCACATGTTGTATGTATAGGTTTGATATCCTCCATGTGAAAGGCCACAGATCTTATGGCTTAGTGTCTGGTGGAGAACTAAAAAAATTACCCAAATGAGTCACTCTATTTTGTTACCCTCTGAAGCCACGACAGAGGGATGGTGTCTGTGTGTTTCACACTCTCATATTGGTAAGATTTCTTCTCCACTGGCGAGATGATGGGGGGTACTCATTGCTTTGGAAAAACCAGCTGCGATTTCCTCCCTGAGGTACAGAGCAGCTGATGTGTGTGAGTCCAACTTCCTTCCAAAACACTCTGCAGCTAGTGCTTCCAGATACCTGAGACAGATGTATTCGTTTGTTCTGCAATGCAGATGGCCACTACAATCTTTGATTTTCATCACAGATACAGGGCATTCATCAAAAATCCACTGCCACATAGTACCGGGCACATTTCCTTCTTTATGTCTCATTCTTATCATAAAGCCAAATGGATTATTATCCTTGTTGTGTACAGGAGTAAACCAAGGTAGAGAGGCCAAATAAATACATAGGTGAACCAAAGCAGAGAGGACAACCTGTTCAAGTTATTACAATAAGCAGGAAATAGAGCAAGAATTAAAATCCTGGTCTGTCTGAATACAGGGTTCCCATTCATTTTGCTGTATGGCACTGTCTCACTTAATTCCAAAGAAAATGGTTACTTCTTCTCACTTAAATCTTACATGAAAAAATGAAACAAAGTGTACACCATGTACACTCAAGCAACTGGGGATACATACAATGTGGACTTTATCTAGACAAAATATCAAAATACCCAAAGAAGATTTATTTTTTGTTTGTTTCTTATTTTTTTGAGATGGAGTCTCGCTCTGTCACCCAGGCTCGAGTGCAGTGGCACGATCTCGGCTCATTGCAAGCTCCTCCTCCTGGGTTCACGCCATTCTCCTGTCTCAGCCTCCCTAGTAGCTGGGACTACAGGTGCTGCCCCCTCTCCCGGCTAGTTTTTGTATTTTAGTAGGGACGGGGTTTCACCGTGTTAGCCAGGATGTTCTCGATCTCCTGACCTTGTGATCCATCTGCCTCAGACTCCCAAAGTGCTGGGATTACAGGCGTGAGTCACCATGCCTGGCCCCAAAGAAGATTTATGAATTTATATTTTGAAAATAAATTTACTCCTCAGAAATAAAACCTAGGAAGAAACACAACATAGTGTCATCATTTATTATTCTAGGATCATCAATTAATGGGTGATTTTATTTTGTTGTTTCCATTTTCTCTACTTATTTTTTTAATTTTGAAAGCAAAAACATTAATTTAACAATACCTTTAAAGACCTGATATCTAAAGATGAGCCAAGTATAATAAATAATAAATGAAGGTGACAAAATATGTATTATAAATGACACATGAGTAAGTAATTTCTGAAAAAAATCCCTTCTAATGATGGGTATAGAAGCAGCTGAGAGAGAGCTCTTGACGTAAAAAAAATGAAATAGATACATTCCTTCAATATCTAATAAATATCTTTTCACCTTTGTGCTTTTGCTCAGCTTTTCCAGGCCTAAAATGTTCTTCACATCCTATTTCTGCACATCTAAATACTAGCTGTTCAAGGTTCGAATCACATCCTCACCTCAACGTGAAGAATCTTGTATCCAAAGCTGGAATAATTCTTCCTTTCTCATTCTCCTTAACTTATTGTGAATCCTTTACTTGATTGTTTATCCAAATAAAAACACTGAGCATTAACCTTTATCCTAGCTTTGACAATATGAGAATGAGAGAGAGATTGATTATATCCATGAGAATTGTGGACTTAAAGAAAAGGGACACAGGGACACTCTCAACACAACCACATCACACTACAATGCAGGTGGTGCAGTATAGAAGAAGTAGGATATCATTTCAGAGAGATTTCCTAAAGGAGATAATTTGGAAAAATCATGGAAGAATGGAAGGACGATGAGAAGTTATTCACAAGGAGAAGTGACAATAAGGACTAGAATGTCAGGGAGAGGAAACAAATATATCCAAGGGATATGTTCCAAAGGGAGCAACATATCCAAGTTTCTCCAGTTCTGTTGCTCTCTGTGAAACCAATTTTTCAAGAAATGGAGACAACTGGTCAAGACAAGCATAGTCTCCTCCACCATTCAATTGCTCAAACCAGAAACCTAGCATCACCCTTGATGCTACCCTGCCCCTCATATGGTGCAATCATGAATTTCCTTAAATACTGCTTGTACTCTGGGGAGGGAGCTCCAAGTTTCAACTAAGCTCTCTGGCTGACACTTGCCACCAGTCTCCTTTGAAGGCTGTGGGACAGGAGCCACATCTTACCAGCAGGGCACTGTCAGGCAACACGATATACCCATGGGAGTCCTTGCAGGAGTTCATGAGGATGAACTCATATAATTGGGGATTATTTTTTCTTGGGATAACACAGCCCATATGCACAGAGATGAGATCCACACTGCACAGATGTTGAGGCTTTTCTGGCTTAGAAGAAGTCACACGCCCAACAGGAGCCAAAATCTTTCCCGATGATTCCGTAAGCATAGCTTTCAGGGAACCCACAAGGGCCAAGACTGTTGGCAGAGTTATGACACTTATGAAATCCAAAAGCATGATGTTCCCATCAGCTGCTTATAGTTCAATTCATCATCTCTTCCAAGGTAGTTGCAACTTATCAATCATAAGTCATCATGACCATGAACAATGTTGCTTGGTAACACTGAAATGTACCATCTTCATCTGTTGCCAGGGAACCAGAGTTAGGAGTTTAACAGAGTGCTGGAGTCTCTTGCAGCAGGGTGAAGGCTTTTGTTAGCCTCTTGGCCACACTGCTTCTAACATGTTCTCCAACACATTCAAGATCCTCCACCTTTACTGTCTTCCATCCAGTTAAGGCACCTTCGTCTCTCACCAGGGCTCATCTCCTAACATCCAGATTTACCTACCAACCCACAAACACACATAGTCCTTGGAGCAATCCATACTCCACCTGACAACCAGAAGTGCTTTTTATAATACTGTGATCACATTTAAGCTCTGTTTAAGCCCTTCCTTTGGTTTCCTGTCACCTTTGGAGTAAAGCCCCAAGTTATCAACATGTTTACAAAACACATCACACTCTTTTCCCTTTGGTTTTCTAATCTGCAACCACACAGGGTTTTTCTCTAGTCCTCAAATGTTCCTGGCACACATCACACACTCTTTTCTCCCACACAGCTGAGCACAAGCTGCTCTCTGACTGCACCCCACTTCCCTTACCTGGCCAACTTCCATGTATCCTATTACTATCAAGTATTGTTGTGAGGTGTAGTTAATACTTGTAAAGCACATAGTCTGCATTACATAGTTGTTATCCAGATATGAAGGCATTAGAGAAGCCTTTCTTAGTCTTCAGCCTATGTTAAATCCCCCTCTTATGTATATTCCCATTGAATCAAGTCTCTTTTCAGATCACTCAGCTCCTTTTCCTTCCTTTCTCAATGTCCTCCCTTCACACTCAACCATAAGCTCCAGGAGAGCAAATGCTCTGTGTTCACCACTGAATCTCTAGTGCTGGCAAACAGTAGATGCTCAGTGAATATTTGTTTAGTTAATGAAGAAATAAATAATTACTCCAGTTTAAACCATGCATAATTTGGAGGATCCATATGAAAATACCTTATTAGAAATTGAAAAGAATCTAAAGCCCAAAATGACTGATTACTGACAAATGATTTGGAGAGCCATTGACCTAAAGATGAAAGATACTGAGATTACTCCAAAGCAACAAATAGGCAGCAAAAACATTCACAAGCCATTCCTGGCCGGGCTCGGTGACTCACACCTGGAATTCCAGCTCTTTGGGAGGCCAAGGCAAGAGAATCCCTTGAGCCCAGGAGTTCAAGACCAGCCTGGGCCACTTAGTAAAATCTCCCCCATCTCTACAAAAAATAAATAGCCAGCTGTGGTGGTACATGCCTGTAGTCCCATATACTCAGTAGGTTACGGCCAGAGGATTGCTTGAGCCTAGGAGTTTGAGCTTTCAGTGAGCTATGCTTCCACCACTGCACTCCAGCCTGGGTGACAGAATGAGACTCTGTCTCAAAAGAAAAAAAAGAAATAAAAGAAAAGAAAAGAACAATGGTAATAAGAGCAGAGACATGTAGATGGCACTTTCGAGGGGTCAAGCAAGCTTTTCATAAATGTATACGTATATATACATACATACATATTGCTATGAGAATTAAATGAGTTAATATATGTCATGTCCTTAACCAACAAAGAGGGTAAAACCTACATAGGTATTTCTTGTAACTAATACCAGCGAATAGAGGATTTAACCTAAGAATAATATTGACATATTGTGAAAACACTTTGGTGTCACTCTAGGGAAAACTGTGACATAAGGAACAATCCATGAACTAAACATCAGAGCTGAAATTCTGGGCCTGCCACATTTTAGTTATGGGATGTTAACGTCTCCAACCTCACTCAATTTTTCATTTATGAAAGAAAAAATAGTAGAAACAATCTCTTAGAGTGGCTGCCACGACAATGGCATAAGATAAACCGCCCAGCACAACAGATATTTTATGAATTTATGCCCAGTATTCCATTATTGGAAAGCTAAGCATGTGGGAGTTATTTATATCCTACTGCTCAAGGTCATCACCAAGGTCTGACTGCAAAAATTCAAATAATTCTAACCTCAGGCATAAACAGGTTAAAAGGGCTTTTCCCCTCAACTCACAGAGAAAGGAAAGAAGAAAGTATTTTTGTCAGCTTTCAAATGTCTTATCGTTGGTTAGAGAGAGAACAGGCATATAGATGATTGATATAGACAGATAATAGATAGATAGATAGATAGATAGATAGATAGATAGATAGATGATAGATAGATATGATGGATGGATGGTGACTCAGCCTTCCAGTAAGACACACATTCTACTACCCATTAGTTATTTTACCTGATCCTCTCCCTCATCCCACCCTCCACCCTCCAATAGGACCTATGTAACAAGCCTACATATGTATCCCTGAACTTAAAATAAAAGTTAGAAAAGACACACATTCTGTTTGTTTCCCCCAATAATAGTGCCCACTGCCTCAAAATAATTATCTTAAAGGGATATAATTATTTTCTTGTAATGTGATTCCATGTCCACCTCACTTCATTGTTACTGGAAACGTGGAAATATCTGTAATTCACATGCACCAACCTCAGCGATATGAATGTTTTCAAGAATGCAGTACAAGAATAATGCTGACCCACATTCCTAGCCATGGAGGTGCTCAGATCAGCACTCTACTCCCGGAACTCTCAGTTTTGCGGGTTACCTTTGCTCACTACCCTCTATCTGCCTCACTCATTCTCTAGACGGTTTATTAATGCCAGTGAGCTCTTGTTTGGGTATGAGAGGCATCATGGAATCTGAGCATATACCGCTTGTAATTTTTAAGTGTAATCTTACTCCATTTTTTCAAGTTTGTGGGTGATATTATACTTTCTCCTACCAGTGTTTATAAATAAAGTAATGAAAATCATGTTAAAATGCTGACCTGCCCCAAAACCTTTTACTGTCATAAAGTATCCTAGTACTTAGATGCAATGATCTTTTATTGATAGTGTACTGCGTACTTTCACATACCTGCTAAATCAAGAGTTCGGGGAAATAAAGGTCATTACAAACCTAACTGTATATTGCTTTTAGGTTCAATGGTATATTGCTTTCTGTTTATCTTAATTTTTTTTTTTTTTTTTTTTTTTTTTTTTTTTTTTTTTTTTGAGACGGAGTCTCCGCTTCCTGTCCACCAGCTGGAGCGCTGGTGGGCCGGATCCTTCGCTCACTGCAAGCTCCGCCTCCCGGGTTCACGCCAATTTCTCCTGTCTTCAGCCTCCCGGGTAGCCCTGGGACCTAACAGGCGGCCGCCACCCTCGCCCGGCTAGTTTTTTGTTAGTTTTTAGTAGAGATGGGTTTCACCGGTTAGCCAGGGATGGTCTTCGATCTCCTGACCTCGTGATCCGCCCGTCCCTCCCTCCCAAAGTGCTGGGATTACAGGCTTGAGCAAAAAGCAAGAGTCAGTAGAATAAGAAAGGCAGGTAAAGCATGCAGGTAGTATACAGCTGTAAGAAAGGTTACTACCTCCACAGACCACACCATCGAGGTCTTCACAGCGGCGATCATCACACTCACAGGTCTTGCCATACACCCGGCGATCTCCTGGAGGGTAGCAGGTGCATTTGCCACATTCACATTTACCTGGAAGTATAAAGAAAGTGCACACTTATGAGGAGAGACCCAGAATCACTAAGGCTTTCAAGGAGGCAAGCACACTATTAAACCCAAATTTTCTAGAACAGTTCTAGTCTGTGCCTGAGAATAGTTACACAAATACACATTTCCAACTTCAAAAAGAAATTCCGTGGTGGTCTGGAGTGTAAGTAGCAGTCGCTGTCTCAGAAGTCATTCACATTTGTTATTCTGTAATTTTTGTTTCATTCATTTTTGCATAAATCCATTATAAAACTCTCTGGCTATTTCATATACAACTTAGCTTGATGATTCCTTGAACATAACAAAATACATTATATATACTGACATAATTTAGCATAATGTGGTCATTTTAAAAGGTTTTAATCTTGGATCTATCTACTCCATGAGAAAAAATGTATTCACACGTGTGTTTCAATGTGCTGTTTTAGTGATTATTTGTCATCAGTTTTATAGTTCTTAGAACTTATTTTAGCATAGAACATATGTCAAAGCACATAATCTAAATATCTTTATTATCCTCATCTTAAAATTTAAAATTATAAATATTTTTGCAATGAATTTGGTTCATAGTTTGGGAACGCCTTAACTAGTCCCATTATGCTGAGTTTCATCTTGATTTATGGAATGGTAACTATGTGTAAAACACTATAATTCCCCGCATGACATCATTTCATTTTCCAGTACCACATGTTGACTAGAACCATTTTACTCAACAGGAAACCAAGACGTATAGAGGCCAAGTAACTTTCCAATGGTGAACCAGCTAGGAAGAAATAGATTCAAAATTTACATCCATTCTCATTAACCTCAAAGTTTGTGCAACTAACCATTAAACCATATTGCATCTTGATGCACACCTAATGCAGCACCAGAAGGCTATATGAGAAAATAAATTTCTTTTGTTTGAGGAATCACTACTGGTTTGCCAGAAATTCACTTGGGTGACAGTGCTCTGAGACATCTGTTACTCTCTGTCATTAGCCCAACCATCATAATTACACACCCACTGAAATAATCACAAGATGCTTCAGGGCTGACCTTGCAATGTTGTTAGTCACTCTGTTGCTGAACTTGTATCTTGTTAAAGAAATTCTGAGTTGTGGATGATGGGGGAAAGAAAAATTAGTATCTAGGATCATATAATTTCAGAGCTGTAATTAAAGATAATCTAATGTAATGATTCATAATATTTTCTAGCTGACATGATGGGGTCACGATCCCTTTGAGAATCTGGTGAAAGACATGGCAATACAGTGTTGTGCTGGCTGACCTTCGACTAATCTCTACTTGGAGGTAAAGCCAAGTTCAGCAGGAGGCAGGGAACTGGTTCCCTCCTTCAACGATACTCCCTCTTCCTATACCCTGGCAGCCAGAACAGGGACACATCAGACACCCTTAGTCAGGGCTTTGATTCTTGAGGGTGAAAGCAAAGGCACAGCGTCTGTGGGCAACATGGGAAGTGCAACAGCATAGCAATGTCTGGGAGCCATGAAGCTCAGCATGCAGTGGCTGACATTCAGAAGTGATGGCAGCAGGAACTGGTTCTTGGCAGTGCCTTTCTTCCCCAGGTTGCTGCAGGAACTAATTGTTCAAAGTTGCATTCTGAGCCTAAAGCCTTCTAATAAAATATTTTTTATCCCTTTTAATGCAGTTGGTTTCTTTGTTTGCAATCAAGCACCATAAATGGCAGAACACAGATCTATCCCTGGAAAGATATACCAATACACACTTTTTAGGTAAAATTTCAGAAGGATCCATGACTTCCTTTAATTTATTTAATAGATGAGGAAACTCAAGCATGATGGGGCTAAATGATTTTCCCAAGGCCAACTCTCTATCTATTAGTAGTGTTGGTTTTAGAACTCAGATTTTCTGAACTCCAGTCACCTTCCGATGTGCATAAATGCTCTAATCTTTTTCATGGGTGGATGTGCAAATGATTCCAATAATGCAGGCTGTGGGGAGAGAGAAGCAAACTGTAGTACCATCAGCAGTGCGGTCTGGATATGGTGAACTGTTCTTTCACAGACAGATGTGGGAAGCCATGATCATCAGTTGTATTATTCCTGAGCGGCAATGCATTCCAGTTACATAGACAGAATCAGTTTCTATGTTTCAGGGCATACATATTTATGGTGACAAATTTATTCACCAAATTTTAAGGCATATAGCAATTTTCCTGAATATGCTTTATTGGCTTCTGTGCCTCTTCAGAAAAGATGAACTAAACGCTGGCATATGTGTTCAGATTTCAACATTCCATTGTTTTCACTGTGGATAATTTCTGTCCTCTATTTTTGTGTAAAGTTATACAATAAAGTGTTAATATTCTGCATCAGCACATTTTCTTTCCTGATAAATTACAATCCACTATCTTTTTTAAATGTCAGAGAATATATTAACCAATGTCCAATTCTTTTTCCACCATGTATCTATTGGAATTTTAAAATGACTAATATTAAGGCAACTATGAGATGAATTAACTTTTCGCATGCAATCCTAATATAGTTTATAAGATGCAGTGGCTTCTGACAAAAATCAAAAATGATGCATTAGGATGGGCACAAAAAATAGAATAAGACGTACTGTTTGGTAGCACAATAGGGTGACTACAGTCAGTAATAACAATTGTATATTTTAAAACAACTTATAAAGTATAACTGAATTATTTGTAACTCAAAAGGATAAATGCTTGAGAGGATGAATAACCCATTCTCCACGGTGTACTTATTTCACATTGCATCCTATATTAAAACATTTAATGTCTCCCACAAATATATACACCTACTATATATCCACAAAATTTTTTTAAAATTTAAAAATTAAAATATAATGCATTAGGAAAGGCTAATTTATTGCAGACAGAGAGGCCTGTAGTCCCAGCTACTTGGGAGGCTGAGGCAGGAGAATGGCGTAAAACCCGGGAGGCGGAGCTTGCAGTGAGCTGAGATCTGGCCACTGCACTCCAGTCCGGGCGACAGAGCAAGACTCCGCCTCAAAAAAAAAAAAAAAAAAAAGAGGAAAATTTTCCACCACCCCCATATTTTTTGTTTTTTTTTTTAGAGACAGAGTCTTGCTCTGTCACCCAGGTTGGAGTGCAGTGGCATGATCTCAGCTCACCGCCTCCTGGGTTCAAGCGATTCTCCTGCCTCAAACTCCTGAGCAGCTGAGACTACAGGCACACGCCACCGTGCCCGGCTAATTTTTGAAAGTTTATTATTTTGCTGCCTCAGTTCACAGCTTCTATTTAGCCACTACCACAAGTCACTACCAATTTTGTTTCAGTCATTATCATATACTTATCAGGTATATTTCCAATCATTCTTCAAGGTCCAAGGAAAACTTCAACAAATCTGTGACACTGACACCCTCTGACTCACACACCTTCACAAATTCAATAAAATTAACTATGCTTCTTACGTGTCCTCATTTTTTTTTTTTTTTTTTGGCAGAGTCTCACTCTGCCACCCATGCTGGAGTGTGGCGAGTGCAGTGTTGCACTCTTGGGTCACTACAACCTCCGTCTCCTGGATTCAAGCAATTCTCTTGCTCATTCTCTAGAGTAGCTCAGATTGCAAGCATGCACCACCACGCCCAGCTGATTTTTTTTTTTTTTTCTATTTTTAGTGGAGACAGGGTTACACCATGTTGATCAAGCTAGTTTCGAACTCCTGGCCTCAAGCAATCCACCTGCCTTGGCCTCCCAAAGTGCTGGGATCACAGGTGTGAGCCCCTATGCCCACCCATCATAATGTTTTGAATCAATATTTATTGAACACGTGCATTAAACAATAATCATATATAAATACTATAGAAATATTCACACAATACATGAGCATTAATGGTAGAACTTGAATTTGAAATAGTATATCTCTCCCAGAATAGATATTCATTTCCAATTGCCTGAATACCTTCATTTGTGTTTTCCATGGTTAGATTAATTAAATATGTTCCATGACAAACTCATCATCTGTATTCACAAACCTACTCTTCTTCTTGGGTCTTTTGTGAAATTTCACATAATCCACTTTCATAAAACATACATATGATTATGTAATTCCCTTGCATAAATCCCTCTGATGGCCCCATGTAACCTTCTAAGCAAAGACTAGATTCTTCAACAGAGTTTTCCACATAAGGTCCAACTTACCTTTTCAAGCACATATCCAGGAATTATTGCACACTCATGTTCAGAGATTTTATGTTCCCTATTTCTTCCCTCTTGGTGCTCACCACCATTTTCTCTGTAAAGACCTACTCAGTGTCCCATAGCAAGTCCAAATCTAATCTCCTCTCTGAAACCTTCCTTGCCATCCCTGTTTGGTTACCTGGAAGAACTGTCACCTCTCTGATCCCACAGCCCTTTGTCTATACCCCTAGTAGAACACTGAATGCAAAGTTTAAACAAGATAAGCAAGTGCCTCAACCCAGTCGTAAGTGATAAAATCACTATGGTCCAGACTAACAGTAAGATTTGTAACTTGTTAGCAGACAACTAAGTTCTCCCTTAACGTAATAGAAGGACGCTGACATATATGTTAATTGACTTGATTTCAGACAAGAAATTGAGTATAATCTTTTTCTTTTGTTTACTAAATGATATTATTATTATTTCAGTGATTGTTTTACTGCTATGGAGATATGACTGTGGCTTCTGAAATCAATATCAAATTAATATTCTCATATATGAGAAAGAAGGATAATGGAAATCTGCCTTTCCAGCACTGTGCTATTTTATACAACATATTTAAAAGAAAATGTAAAAAAAGAGATACCAAAAGATATAAAAATAAAGCAAGTAATTTGCAAGAAGACAATTCAGTAACAGACAGAAAGGAGCATAGAAATAACTGTGTGAGAAGAAATCAATTCAGCCAATATCATCAATATCATCCAACCAAACTTATCTGAAATTTACTCTACATTGAATCTGCCTCCTCTTATTAAGTTTTAATAAAGCAGATAATCTTTAGGCACATACAAAATCATTCCAATGATATCATTTCATAAAGAAATGCAATTTGTATGAATTATATTTTAAAGGTCATTATAAGCTATCAAAGAAAATAATGAACTAAGGCAGATTTTAGAAGTTCCGATCAAAACAGATTTTACTTAAAATTCAAACAAGTTCAGATTCTAAACTTGTGTAAAATACAGACAAATTATAAGTCAAGATATAAGCACAATTTATAGCTCTATGTGCAGGTAATCATTTTAATAAAACTCTTAATTTAAATCTCTTTAAATTTATATTTTCCCACAATCACTAAGATATAAGATTCAGATAAAGTGTCTATTTTCACCTTAGAATATATTTTTTTCATAAGAACTAGATTAAAATGGGAAAACCTTGATCACTTACTCCAAAATATTTTATATAAAATTCAACAAATATTTAAGAATCTGCTTTGTATGAAATGCATGATTAGATATGGGAGTGCACTGTTAAATAAAAGATATATATATATCTCTAAAGTCTGCTATTCTATAGCATTTATCTCATTTTACTGCATATTGACTGCCAAAAACTGTGGAGGAATGATTGATTATATCACCAAAATTAAATCCTAAATATTTTTGACCAGCATTACTCACTTCATAATAAAAAAAAATGCTACTAGTATAAAACTAAAAGATCACAATATATTTAACAATTGCTTTATAGAATATATAGACAGCTAAAATTTACTAGGACCATCTCTCATTCTAACCTTAAGCCCAATCTTCTATATAACTATCTCAAAATATTTAAAGTATTCATTAAAGAGGAAGCTTAACATTTTAGAATGTTATATGTATTCTTCAATAGCATTTTGTATTGAATATATTATACATAAAACTAATTCTGGAAATTAAACTCTGCTCTTGGTTTATAAAATAGTTGCCACTTGAATATTTGTCTGAGGCCCTTCCAGACTTTACCTATAGACCACAGCACCCTCTCCCACTAGCAATGAACTGCCTTCAAAAATTATCTCAACATAATCCACATTATCTCATTCTTACCTTAAACCCAATCTATTCTATATAGGTATCTCAAAATCTTTAAAGTATTCATTAAACTGGAAGCTTAAAATTTTAGAATGCTATGTGTAATCTTGAATAGCATTTTAATGCTATTAGATTGAATATATTATATGAAAAAATAATTCTGGAAGTAAAAACTCTGCTCTGGGTTTATAAATCCGTCAGCACTTGAATATTTATCTGAAGTTCTTCCAGACCTCACCTATAGACCACAGCACCCCCTCTGACTAACAATGAGCTGCCTTCAAAATTATCTCGGCATAATCCATGAAAAATATATCACATTATTTTTTCTCTTTATATGGGTGGCATATATGAGAGATTAAACTTCAAAGGCTTAGCTAGAACTGCTTCATTCTAATAGGGAACACCATGGTGGTGGTGGTTGCTGGGAGGAGTAACATAGGAACTGTACAAAACATAGATGAATAAAAGATAGAAAGCACCTTGTGTTGCAAAAGCATAGCAGCAAAGCACAATTTAAAGCAAACTTCTCGAAAAGAAGCTTGCTGTTATTCTCTTAACTCCAGTCTCATCTCACCCCAATCCAATTATCTCAAGATACCGCTACGTGACAAGTACTTCTTCAGCAACGTCTCCAATGACTCCAACCCAGTGGCCAGTTCTCTGTACCATCTATATAACCTCTCAGAAGCTTTTGAGAGTTGACCTTGCCCTTTTGGGAAACACTTTCTTCTATTACCTATTATTAGATTATGAATTCTTCTTAGGCTATATTACTGGATTCTCATCTTTATACAAATATCTAAATCTTGGATTGCCCCATGGCTCAGCCCTAAAACTTCTTTCCTCTATATTTTCCAAAATTTCCTGCTATCCCATGGATTAAACAACTGTCTTACATGACGAACACTGTCAAGTATATCACAGGCCTAGAGCCATCCCCTGAGAAGACACTATTCTATAAAATTGCTTAAATAATAATGCCAATAGGTATATATAATAATCCTTTCAAAAGCTATCCAACATTATGTTTAACAGGGAATGATCTAAGTTAGAGATGGAAGATGCTTATAATAACCATTGCTATCGTTTAAGTGCAATTTAATAAAAATTAGACAAATAATATAATAAAGAGCCAAGATCATTATTAGCAGATGGTCTGTCTTTATGCCTAAGATTTTAAAAATTATGAATACATTTAAAGTAATAAAACATTTTGGCAAGGTGTCTTGTGACAAAATTAACATACAGAAATGATAAAATTTTTATGTGTCAACACTAACCCAACTTAATATAACGGAAAATTGTTTCATGTACAAAAATATCAGCAATGTAAAATAAATGAACTTATAAAACACTGCACTATAAAGTCATAGTGAGGGTCATAGCAGAAGACTTATAATTTTAAAAAGGACATACTTTCTTATTGAGTAAGAAAACTGTCTGATTTTTTCCTGAATTAATAAATCAATATTGTACCAATCAAACTCACTGAATATTTTCAAATTGACGAAACGATTCTCAAATTTGTCTGAAATAACAAGTATTGTAATATTCAGGAATACTTTAAAAAATAGAGTCTGTGTGCATCTATGGAAGATAGGTGGAGAAATGTCATAACAGGTAAGTTGAACAATGTACAATGACTATTTTTATAAGTCAAAATAGCCAGACATCATCAATTTTACATTATTAAACTAAATAAAATGTCCTCTAACTATAGTAAAGTGTTTTACTAGTGAAAAAGGAAGAAAGAGGAAAAGAGAAAAAATGTTAAAGAAAATGCACACACTTAATAATAATTGGTTGGTGCTGATGGTAAACATTTTAAAATCTTATATTTGGATTAGGAATAAGAGAAAGATAAATTTCTCTTTTAATTCTATTCAATATTGCACTAGGTGCCTTTGTTGGTAGAATATGGTAAGGATAAAAGATGACATAAAGAATTGAAAGAAGGAAACAAAATTACTTAACCAAAACTATGCATGCAGACAATGCAAAAACTACTAACAAATAATATGGATTATTAAGAGAGTATATTAGTTGCCCTATAGCAAACATACACAAAAATAAATCACGTATGTATCTACAGCATTAGACAAATGAAAACTTTGAGATTTAAGTGTGAAGAAATACTATACGTTTATTATTCAATATTGTTAAAATACCAAATGTCCCCTAACTGATCTATAGCTTCAGTGTAATTACAACCAAAATCTTACCAGGATTTTTTAAAGCTTAAAAGCCAATTATAACATTTATACAGAAATGGAAAGCACCAATAACCAAAATACTTATGAACAAGAAGAAGGTAGAAATACCTTTTGAAATAGATATCAAGGCTTATTTTAAAGGCAGAGTAATTTTAAAAGTTGGATTTTGGTGGAGGTGGAGACCAAGTAGAATAGAATAGAGAATCCAGAAACAGCCCCTTGCATCTATGAATACCGGATTAGAACAAGGTGACACTGAAAAGCAATAAAAGAAAGATGACCTTTCACATAAAAGGTGCTGGAGTAAATAACTAAAAAAGAAAATATTAACCATTTGAATTATAATGAGGAGCTTTAGTACATTAGAAAATAAGAGAGTGAAAAGGTGAGCCACAGAATGAGAGATGATATCAGTGACACACATATCTGACAACTGTCTCATATCCAAACTATTTAAAGAATTCTAATAACAACAACAACAACAACAACAACAAATACATACAATCCACTAAAGACATGGGCAGGAGATCTGAAACGGCACTTCAGAAAATGGGATTGTATGGCCAGTAAATATATAAAAATATACTCCTCCTCTTATTCATATGGGAAATACAAACTAAACCATAAAAAGATTCCGTCACAAACCAATTAGAGTAGCAAACATTTAAAAACTGACCCTAATAAGCATTGGCAATGGTTTGGAAATACCAGACAAGTCTTTTGCAGAGCGTGAGAATATAAATTGGTAGAATATTTGGAGGATTGTTTGGCATTATCTAGTGAAGTTGGCATGCATAATCTAAGAATCAGCAATTTAATTCTTGGTTAAGTTCCCTAGAGAAAAGCATACACATGTGAAACAGGGTATGTTCCAGAATAATCATAGCAACATTATGCTTAGCAACTTCAAAGGAGAAATGCCCGAAGTGTTCATCAATTGTGGAATACCTGCATATCAGCTATATTCTTAAATGAAACACTACAGCAATTAAAAGAAAGAATCGCAAATACATGCAACGTAGTGCCTGAATCTTAAGAATATAATGTAGAGTGCGATAACTCAGTCATAAAACAATGCATGCTGTTTGATGAAGTCCAAAAAAGTCAAATCTAACTATCATACTGTCTGGGAGTATATACCTAGGTGGAAAACTTTAAAGAAAGTTATGGAGGTGATTACTATGAACATGAGCATAAAGGTTATCTTTTTAGGCCGAGAGTATGCTGATTCCAGAGAAGTGAGAATGGAGCTTTTGGAATTCTGGCATTCTTCTATTTCTGAACCTGGGCATGTGATTACTTTATAATGATTCATAATGCTATAAATTTATGTTATATACTTTTCTGGGCATAATGGATTATTCAAAAAATAAGTTTGATAAAATTGGTGAGTCATGTTTCAAAATATTCATCCCCTTCACTTAACTCCTTACAACTAAATACATTTCCAGGGGTTTCAACATTCAAATTTAAAAGTTTAAGTCATAAAACTAGACAAGAATATAGGTGAGAGTTTTCATAACAGTTGGGTGAGAAAAACTATTCTAAATATGACACCAAATTAGAAATATAAAGGACAACATTAATAAATTTGACCATAAAATATTCAATATTCAATTTCTATAGAGCAACAAATAACCTAAGCTAGACTAAAATATAAACAATAAACAAGGACAAAATATTTGTACAAATAATATACACACTAAGAAAACATTACTACATGTATGATCTAAAGTAAAAATAACTAATAATAAATTAGCAAAAGAAAAATGAACCAAGGACAAAAATGGGTTCTTCACAATAGAAGTAATATGCATTGATCATTGTGAACAGGAAATTACTTTTATCTTTTAGTAACCACCACGGAAATTAACTGCTAACTTGAAACAATTACACTTTTTTTGGAAAGTTACCATGTTCACTGAAATATTTGAAACTTCTGAAATCTTTGTTACTAAATTTTACTTGATATAGCCTGGAAGAAATTCTCATTCACAGACTTTTTGGAATGTTATCCATAGGATACTGCAAGATTTATATAAACAAAATACCATTATTTTAATACTAGAAAGACAAAGTCGAACTTTTCTTCTGCTTATGGGGTAAGTCAGTATAACTAAAGTATAAGATAAAATGAAAAAGAGTAGCTTGTGACCTTTATAAAATGCAGATTGCCTCATTTGCATTATTACAAATAGAAAGATTAAAACTGTAGTAATTTCATTGGTTTACATCCTGATTAATTGCTGGAGTGCAGTTACAGTAGAAATAATCATTTAATTATTTCATAAAATTGAAGATTGTTAGACATAGAAGAGTAATGAAGGGTGATCAAGCCCAACTAGCCCCACAATTTACAGATGTGGAAAACGAAGCTCTGAGAATGAGGTAATACATGATTTGCTCAAAATTATAGAGTGAACCAAAGATGTTTAGGTCATCCCTCAAGGTCAGAGGGTAAAAGAAGAAACGGAAAGGTCATCTGTTTTTCCACAATCATTTATTTAACTATTATCTGTCTTATTTTTTAATAGTTAAAAATTCTTGGATGATTCACATCTGGAAGCATTGCCTTATGGAAAGGTGTCAATTTCTGGTAGAGGTTATTTTCTAAAACTGGTATAAGGCAAAGATTGTGAAACTGTGAAGTTTGACATTTGTTTTTCAAGCTATATTCCTCTTCCTCTTTTCTTATCCTCTCTGCCTCTTCTTGATTCTCTACACCCTCCCTTTCCCGTCTGAGTATTCTCTCCCAACACACACACACACACACACACACACACACACACACACACCACCTTCACTCCTTCCCTCTTTCTTCCAGGTTTTTCTTTTCTTCTCGAATTCCCCTTTTTTCATAATCTCAACCACAACCAATATCTCAAGCCTTAGACTTTGACATCTCCTTCCCTCACTTTCTTTGATTTTCTCCTTTTAAGGTCTCATTTCCACAGGACACAGGCTTCAAACCAGTAGGGACTAAGTTTCTAGATCTTAGATCGGGAGATAAGCAGACAAACAAGACAGACACAGCTGCCCACTAACCTCATGGATTAACAATCAAGAGAGTCCTCAGATAACTAATTCAGGAAAGTCATTCTTTATTCAGGACCAATTACATCTCTTCTGCATGACCACTAGTAACATTTTTGCACATTTGTGAAAGGGTGAAAATCTGCAAAGTCAGAAGCCACAGGGTAGATGCCTGGACTTGAACTTCTAGTGTTAAAAATTGTAATCATCTCCAGAAACTATGACTGAATATGTGACATACACACACACACAGGCACATGCACACACATACACACACACACATTTCATCCCTATACGGTCACATTTAAAGTGTTCAGCTGAAGAATACTAACTTCCTTCTAACTACCCCACATACAGAATACACATGTTCTTGCTCAAGAATAGGTTCAGCAGGGCTCACAATCTTAAATGTCTGCATTACTTTGATCATTCCCCAGACACATTTTGACTATCAACTACAGGGTAAGTATCATGCTAGATATTGAGATACAAAAGAAAGATGTTTAAACACTTTTACTAGCAGGGGAAATGACGATAAAATGCACACGCACGCAGGGCTGGCAGGGTTAGAGAAAGTTTCTGGCAAAGATAATGTGGGGTTGAGTCTTAACGTGTTTGTTTAAGTGTCTAAAAGGGAAATACATTTTGTGGCACACATACAATTAAAATCGTGGGCTCTAACTTTTAATAGGTCTGGATTTTAATCTTGGCAAATACACAACTAAATGTGATTCCCTGGAAGAACAAGTTAAACCTCATTCATTGTGGCTGCATAATGGGAGTAAAAATAATACCCATAGCACAGGATGATTGTAAGGGCTAAATGTTGTGACGTGTACAAACTACACAGTACAGGGCTTGGCACATAGTAAATGTTCAACAAATATTAGATATTATTATCATTATATTTTGATAAATAAAACACAGCTGGGAGGCTTGGAGTTCAATTACTCACATACAATTTGTTCACTTCCTTTTTCATTGTACTTTTCTATGAAAACAAAAAATAAGTGTATTCCCCGATCCAGAATGAGATGATTTCAGGAGACCACTGTATCATCAAATGCACCTGCTGTGGTGGTAACAGCAGGCACACTCTCCATGACCTTTTTTTTTTTTTTTTTTTTTTTCACTTTTAAAATGATAAAAACCACACTTGCAGTACATGCTCAATAGTTGGGGAGTAATTAGAGGCTCACATAAAACAGAAAATAGATGAGCACTTTACTAACATAGTCCTTCTTTGCCTAAAATAATAGGTTTGCCATAGCAACCTGATTGCACTAGAAAAAGCGCCTGCCAAATGCATCCTAAGTTCCCTTGCAATTTCTATGAGAAGGAATTAAACACTTGAGAACTATAATATTCTGTGCCATTTCAGCTAAGTACAAATATTTTTGTGAGAATAAAGTAATCTTCCTTCAGACACTTGAAAGTGAAGAGGCACCTTCACCTTCCATTTCAAAACAGGCAGTAAAACTTCATATAATGCAAGCCACGTTGACATTACAGATCAAGCGTTAGCCAAGAAAAAAGTTGCTCACGACTTTAAAATACAGATAAATGTCGATTCTTCTATTTGTGTTTTCTTAGTATACAAGGATTAAAGTAATTAATCATGGACTATGTGAGGAACTAAGACATTTAAGCAAATGCTGGACTAATATAATTTTCTCTTCTCTGTCTTAGAGTGTCTAAAATTGAAAATGGAAAGAGAAGTACCAGGCCACATTCATCTCTAAAGGTTTTCTAAACTATGGAGCAAAATATCACAGAGGAGGTCTTTAGTACTCTAACAGATTATCTCGTTATTTGAGCCTTAAGGTGGCTTCTACAACAACACCAAAAACTATTCAAGATTCACTTTTTTCTAACAAAAAGGCTATAAATTAGGCAGTAATATTATACTCACATACAAAAGTAACTTTGAAACTGAGCGACAGGTCCAAGTTTAAAAAGGCAGTGAATGACTGAGCTAGGATATGTAGAGCTGAAGTTCTTGACCAGTGTAGTCCACCATGAAGCAGCCCATGTAAATTAGAGGAAAAAAAATCTCCTTTTTTTCTAGCTGGCAAAATCCATTGATTGGTCATCAGGCAGTGCCCTGCTTCTGAAACACAGTTATGGATTTCTGAATACGTAAGTCCTATGAAATACTGGCTGATCTTTGACATTGACTTTAATGATTTCATTCCAGATTGTAAATAAACACACTCAACTGTAATTCACCATAAAATTACTTTATGAGATAAATGCTGAAGGATACACACAGGCAATCAATGCCATTCACCAGTGAAAGATAGCGTTGTTGTTGATATAATCAGATAAATGTTTCTATAGAAAGTGTTTCTCGGCCAGGTGCGGTGGCTCATGCCTGTAATCCTAGCACTTTGGGAGTCTGAGGCAGTTGGATCACGAGGTCAGGACATGGAGACCATCCTGGTCAATATGGTGAAATCCCATGTCTACTAAAAATACAAAAAATTAGCTGGGCGTGGTGGCACGTGCCTGTAATCCCAGCTACTCAGGAGGCTGAGGCAGGAGAACCACTTGAACCTGGCAGTCGGAGGTTGCAGATCACACCACTGCACTCCAGCCTGGGCAACAGTGAGACTCTGACTCAAAAAAAAAAAAAAAAAAAAAAAAAAAAAAAAAAGAGGAACTGTTTCTTGAAGATGAGTTTATTTGGGGAAAAGAGAAAGGAGGAGTAAGGTAGAATCAGGCCCTAGTCACTCTGAACTTCTTGGTACTGACACTTTAAAACATTAAAAAGTGGGCTGGGCACAGTGGCTCATGCCTGTAATCCCAGCACTTTGGGATGCTGAGGTGGGTGGATCACCTAAGGTCGGGAGTTTGAGACTAGCCTGGCCAACATGGTGAAACCCAGTCTCTACTAAAAATACACAAAATTAGCTGGACATGGTGGTGAGCACCTGTAGTCCCAGCTACTGAGGAGACTGAGGCAGGAGGATTGCCTGAACCCAGGAGGCGGAGGTTGCAGTGAGCCAAGATCATGTCACTGTATTCCAGCCTGAGCAACAGAATGAGACTGCAACTCAAAAAAAAAAAAAGTGTCAGTGAATCTATCACTTCCTTAATACACACTTTCAGATTTCAGCAGTGCTAATTAAACTGTTTTCTTCCCAAATCTGGGATAATTAGCAAATATATTTTACAAATTGAACAATGAAATCAATAGAAAAATACATAATATACTTTCCCTCACAAATAGGCGAATCTTTTAAAATTAAGAAAAATTCACCATAAAACAACAGTTTCTTCTAGCTTATCTTTTATTAGTCTTTGTTTTTGACTCTACCAAAATATACTTCCCCAAGTCGCAGACATTAGAAACAATATTGCATACACATGAGTTTACACATATGTGAGAATGTACGTGTATATGTACATGTGAATTTGGGATGATGCAAATTCATGTGAGCAACTTATCCTCAAATAGTTTATGCAAAAAAGCTTTGTACTATTCTTAAGTCTTCTTTCTAAGTTTGAAATTATTTCAAAATAAAAAATAGTTTATAATTTAAAAATACGTAAGTAAAACTCTATACATAATTTATGTAGTCAAACGGTATTCTCAAAAATAAGGTCGTATCAATAATCATGTATACACCTACTCACACATTTTATATCCAATTTTGGAAAACAGTTTTTAGAATCATATTCAGGATGTAAGCCGTTTTTATCTATGAAGCCGTGTCAAACATATGCAGAGCCTGGGAACTGTATAGCCCCAAATGCCAGAAACATAATAAGCTTAAAGTTTAAGGATATAGTAAATTTGCTTTAACTTTGCCATTTTACAGCACATTCATCATAGGTAGGATTAATAAGTAAGAGTTACAGAGAAACAGAGTTTAACATACTATAATAAATAGGATTCTACCCATCAGAGTAGTCCCGAATGGAATGGATTAGCATGAGGGGGAATACATTTCTCCTCGCGGATGGAAGTGAAGCCAGGAAGTTCACATTTCATAAAGGCTGATCGTTTGTGCTCTGGAGTATGAGAGATCTAGGAGAGAATTCCCTATCTACCACTTAAAAGCGCTATAATTTTAGGAAATAATGATCCTCCCTATTTCCAAAAATTCAAAATTAAGAGTATCTACATAACTGCCTTTAAAAAAGTTGAAATAGAAATCTATTTTCACAAGTACTACTATTTGGATCTTCTGGGTACCACTGTGATATGAGGTTGTGGTACAGTGCCTGAACAGCTTTAAAAATTCAAGGACTATATAACCTAAAGAGTAAAAGCCTTCTGCAAATAGACCTACACATATTATATTTTATATTTTTGTATATGAAAGTGGTATATGGTTTTTTCACACCTAATAGGTTTCTCATTCTACAATGAATTTCTGCTTTCTTCTTTTTTCCCCTCTGCCAACAATATTTTCAGATAACTCACGCTTTCTCTATTAAGTAGTGCTAATTATTTATTTATATATTTATTTATTTAGAGACAGAGTCTCACTCTGTCACCCAGGCTTGAGTGCAGCAGTGTGATCTCGGCTCACTGCAACCTCCACCTCCCAGGTTCAAGCAATTCTAGTGCCTCAGCATCCCGAGTAGCTAGGATTACAGGCATGTGCCACCACATTGAGCTAATTTTTATATTTTTAGTAGAGATGTAGTTTCAACTGGAGTTGGCTGGTCTCCAACTCCTGGCCTCAACTGATCCACCCACCTCAGCCTCCCAAACTGCTGGGATTACAGGTGTGAGTCAATGTGCCCGGTCAGTAATGCTACCACGCTTCTTTAATTTAATGGTAATTTAAATAATATCTTATAAGAATATCTTATACTGACATTATTCTTCAACAGACTCCTTTTGCACCTTGACGCCCTATTGGAATTTTTGTCTCTATTGTAACAAATAATTTTAGATTAGGAAAATCCAATAAACAGTATTAAGTAAACCCAAAGGCAACCAGGATTTAAATGGCCAAGATACTAGAGAAAAGAGGACCATTGGAAAGTGACTTCTACCTTCTATCCAAATAATCTCTTTGATGCATTTGTCAATTCTGAAACTATTTGGGGCAAGAGGTTGAAATGCCAAGGAGAAAACAATATCTAAAATATGAATAAACGAGGCAGAGCTTTTCGCTTTTCACTCTTGCTGCAAATACAAGTTTAATAAGCAGAACAAAGGAGAGAGGAGAGCAGCTGTCTCTCTCTTGCCAGAGAGAGGTGTCTGAAAAGGAAAGACCTTGCAGAGTGCGCTGGATTCTACAGGCAAGCTTGAGAAGGCGATGTCTGATTTATGTAGGACCCACAGATTGATTGGATCAGGTGTGACATTTACATTGTGTGTGGTAAGGCTGGTTACCCCACCCTAATCTTATTAGGCAAATGGGATTTCCACTTGGCCAGCACCATCTTGTCTGCTCCTTACTGTACTCGTGGCTGGCAAAGAGAGGATGGAGCCGCCATTTTGAACAAACCTATTCCCAGGTAGTTTCTTTCTATTGGCACAACTGCCGGCAACAGGCTGCTTTTTGTAAGAAAAGAAAATGGGCCGGGCGCGGTGGCTCAAGCCTGTAATCCCAGCACTTTGGGAGGCCGAGAGGGGCGGATCACGAGGTCAGGAAATCGAGACCATCCGGGCTAACACGGTGAAACCCCGTCTCTACTAAAAAATACAAAAAACTAGCCGGGCGAGGTGGCGGGCGCCTGTAGTCCCAGCTACTCGGGAGGCTGAGGCAGGAGAATGGCGGGAGCCCATGAGGCGGAGCTTGCAGTGAGCTGAGATCCGGCCACTGCACTCCAGCCTGGGCGACAGAGCGAGACTCCATCTCAAAAAAAAAAGAAAAAAGAAAAAAGAAAATGATTTGGGGGCTACTTTTCATTAAAAGGAAAACTTTACTGAGGACTCCCATATTCTCACTGTCTGCCTAAGTAATTTCTTCTTAACTCCTGTATCAGAAGAATTCAAGATCCAGTCTGGGCTATAGATAGATAATAAAAAAGAAAAAACAATGCACAGGGCCACCATCTAGCAAGTATATTAGAGTTTTTCTTTAGAAACATAATTTTTCTCTCTACAGTCATCCCAATCTTTACTAAAGATAATAAGACTAATTTGTTTGTAAAATAAGTTTACTTTTGTCAAATGTGGCTGAATTATTTACATAAATGCAGCAAGAAGAGTGATTAAACACACAGTAATCTCTGATTGGACCCTTAAATATCTCTTGAGACTAAAAAGCCAAACCAAGGCAGTCTTCAGGTTTTGTCTGTAGTACCTATAAACAACTTAAATATCACATCTCAGTCAAAACCTTTGTAATATAGGCAATATTTCCAGTTCTATGCTGTTATAAAGAGAGCAGATTCTTACTGAATTTATGCAAATATACTGCCATTAAAAAATATAAGAATACTCATGCAGTTCTGAATTTTGATGGGATCAAATAGGGATAAAAGTAAATTTTCCACTTTCGTTTACAAAGGTATACTTTACCAAATAGCCGTAAACTATGGTTAGCTTAAGAGAGAAAGTTTTCTTAAATCTGCAACTGAAACATTTAAGAACCAACAATGTTTCAAATAAAAGTCATAAGACATCATCTTCATTAGTTATCTCACTTCATGTAATTAATTTTTGTTCTGCTTGATTTTGATTAGCAGTTTCATGAATGTATCAGTTTCTTTATCAGAGTTCTAGAAATTTTTGGTTGGCCTACCGAGTTTAGGGTTATTAGAAACCTGTAAGCAAGAGTAGTTACTAGAGTCTTTTCTAGGCATCTGAATGCAGATGTGGTTAGAGAAGAAACAAAAATGTAAGTAGATGACAAAGATTTAGAATAACTATGGTTTAAAAATCTGATGAATTTGAACTCTGTAGAGTTCATTATGATAATGACACAATTGACGAAGAAATTCAGTTATTTCTATCACATATAACATTTTAAGATAACAACCAGAATGATGGTTGACAGCATCCAACCAGAGCCATCAGACTTCTATAAATTTTACATAATCTTTAGAACATTCACATCAATAACATATTCATATAAATATAACTTGAAAAAGATTTAGCATCACTCTATTATTTGACAATGCTTCCCAGACAACCCAACATATTAAATAAGCCAAATTCGTTTAATAACTCCTTCATAAGATGAGAGACACATCCTTCAGAATTTCCTGACTAGAAATTCCCAAAGTTAATTTGAAGTCAAAAAGACTTAATTTAGAACTTTGATACTGGGGAAGCTTGCCAAAGATATCAAAAGGTTTAAAACATTTAATTAAAACAGAATCACATGTCATCATGAAATAATAGTTATTCACTTAACTAGAGTGACAAAAAATGTCAAAAATAAATACAGAAAATTACAAGGATGTAAGAAAACTTTACCTCTTTCAAAGCTCAGTTTTCCTCACTAATGAAAAACCTAGTAAGACAACATAAAGCACAGGGAATTATCTTGATAAAACACAGAATATTTGTTTCTTAGGCCCATCACCAAAAGGTTTAAAAACACACAAACACAAACTTCCTGCAGTGTGATTGTGTCTCCTTATGGAAGTCCATTTAAATAACCTGGAAGTTGAGCCCAATGAAAAGATACCAGAATTCTCGAAGACACTGGAATTGACTGCCCGAGGTTATGAGTGCAGTTGATATCATAGAAGTAAACAAGAAAACTAGTACCATGTAATGAGGCACAACTGCCTCGTTACATGGAACAATTCAGACACATCAAGAAAAGCCAAGAGAACAGAATCAAGTTATCCCAGAGGAAGACATTGCTCTTTGGGCCTTCAAGACATTTTCCAGTATCAGACCACAGAGGCAGAGTAAGAACTGGAGGGGGAAAAAAAGGCAGTAGGAGCTGACTAAAAAGTTAATGGAGAGAGTCACAACTTTAACACTATGAAAAGATGTACCTCGGCAGGAAGAGAAGGAGGAAGAGCTAGAGGCAATGATGTGTGATCTGCAAATTATGTGCAGTGAGATACAGCAAAAAGTTGAACTTCTGAGACATGAATCTGAAAAGCTTCAAGAGGAAACTCCATTTTGTGAAATTAAATTGGTATTTTAAAAGAAGAACGTAGCAATTTTAACCTGGAATTGGGAAAAATAAATAGAAATGGGCAAAACATGCAGTTCAGAAAATGAATGAAAATTAAAACAAAAAAAATTTACAATTAAAGATAAAAACTTTCTGCAAATTTCACTGAGAGCAGATCAATAATCCAAGAAAACTGTGTTGCTTTAAACACAGAGGACTAGATTCTGGTTTTGTATCAGTGTATTAGTGTTCAATTTTAGAAAGAATTGTAAACAATTCTAACTTAAGCCAACTGGATCGCGCACAAATTCCTTTCGTAAGATTATACTTTACAAACCTTTGCATTCTCCTCAGACCTTTTATGGCTTGTTTAAGCCTTCAGTTTTCTCCTATATTTTCTTCTTTTTAAATACTACCTTAGCACAAACATTTATTTTTCTTATTTCCCTTTATCATTCTGACCACACAATATTATTTTCATATTATTCACTTTCTGCTTTTAACTTCTTTACATAAAAACACTTCCTAATAACCTTCTTTGCAGCCCTCTCTCTCCCCTAATTACTAGCTTCTTTTTGCTTTGCTGTGACTTCTTTTAATACTTTGAAATAACCCTTAAATTAGACAAAATTATCCTTCCTTCCCTACCAAAATTTAAATATTTACCATGTTTATGAGTTGTTTTTTTTAACGAAAAAGGTATCTTACTTCTCTGTATAACTTACATATAGAATTATATATGTATTCATTAAAGGGTTTAACTCTTTGTAGCTTTAATTTCTAGTTAAAGACTAGGAGGTAAGCATTTTGAACGATTTGTCGTATACCAACAGCTTATGAATATATATCTTATAACTTCTAGGAATGTGTGCGTCCTCATAGAACAAATTCTTAATGTGAAACATTATATAATTTTTAATAGATTCAAATATATTGTGCTTTCCTACAAAATTTAAGCAGCCAAAATTAAATAAACATGAACCTTTGATCAGAAATTAATGTTTATTATTTTATCTTATTTGGAAATAATCCAGTTTATGAACCATTTATTACTTAATTCAAAATAACATAATTTTGATAACACTGAAATTACATGAAAGAGGTAATTTATACGCCATTTATACCGCGATTTACAATTCCAAATTAACCTATTTCATTTTAAACAATTACACCAGACGTTACTCATGAAAACCTGAGATATTTAAACGAAGCTAGTGTCTGCATTTTCAAGTTGATTCTCTGCGTAAAACTATGTTTGTAGCCTGTTGAATATCAGGGTGTTCATCACCCAAAGTGATAAGCAACCTGCAACAGTATCCTATGGGCGTTATTTTTGGCCCAGCAACTCGGAAGTCAATACAGCTGTTTTTTCTTTTTTCTAAAACCAACAACATTAGTCTTCTTTTTAAAGAGCCTACACCAAGAAAACTATTTTGCTATTATAAGCCTGGAATTTATAATTTTACTTTGTAGTCATTTTATTTTATTTTATCTATTTTTTGAGATGGAATTTCACTCTTTCACCCAGGCTGGAGTGAACTGGCATGATCTTGGCTCATGGCAACCTCCACCCCCTGGCTTCCAGTGATTCTCCTGACACAGCCTCCCGAATAGCTGGGATTATAGGAGGCCACCACCATGCCTGGCTAATTTTTGTATTTTTAGTAGAGACGGGGTTTCACCATGTTGGCCAGGCTGCTCTTGAACTCCCGACCTCAGGTGATCCACCTGCCTTGGCCTCCCAAAGTGCTAGGATTACAGGCATGAGCAACTGCACCTGGCCTAAACTGAATGTATAGTTTTTGACAGTAAAACATCTAACAGAGATCAATGTAATCCTGTCTAATCAGCAAACCCAGGCAACGAAATGTAAGCTAACAATTCTGAACCAAATTTTTATTTTACCAACAAATTTAAAACCAATTTACTTATCAAAGATTCATTTGAATCACATGAGGTAAAAGGCATTTGGGTTTTGTTTGTTTGTTTGTTTTAATACCTTTAAGTGTCATTTACATATCTTACTTCTAAGCCAACTTGAAAAGAATTCCTTAAGGGATTTCTGGCCAACTATGCCAGATTTTATTATGTATATACAACATACAACATAACACATGTATGTGTGTCTAAACACACATAAACACATATACACACAAAGATCTTATAGCTTTCATTTAAAAATTTTAGTCATGTGACAGTAAAATAGTAATATAAACTCAATAGTTTATAAGAAGACAATTGAATCCAAATTAAATTTCTGACACAATGGGAACTGTTCACATGGCTAAACTTGAGATTTTCATTTGTCCTGATAGGTAATATTATGACGGCTGTGCACCAAATTTTGAGTAAAGCAGTTTCTCTAGCAATTTTGTTTTAATAAGTCCCTTTTACCTTTCTTTTCCTTTTTTTTCAGTGTTAAATTAGATTAAGGATTAATTCCTTGCTCTCTATGTTTCATTGAAATGCCATGAGAAAAATAATCTCCAAGCAGACTTTGACCTATTTTAGTTTCAAGAACAATTGCAGCAGTGAGTTTCGATTCCAATACAAGTAAAATAGTCAGTAGATTCAAATAGGCAGAGATAAAATAGAAAAATAGAAAACTTAAAAGATTACATGTTAGCCCTCTATAGTTGCACTTTTCTAATTCATTTCTGAGAAAAACAAGCTTGGAAGGCTGAAATAATCTCCATAATGGCCATACACTATTCTTGGTGTAATTTTCCCATCAGTTAAAAAAAAAAAGTTCATGAGAATGGGCCATAAATTTTGAATGTACAGCAGTCTGAGGGTTTGGCATGCCTTATAATTTCAGATGTCATTCAGTTTCTTATTAATCTCTGGAGAGCAACAGAAATCCTATAAACCCTGTCAAGGAATTTTAAGGATTTGGTCAAGTCATTTTCTTTCACAAGTGTAAGTGGCACAAAATTCCTTTTTTTCATAACTGGCAGATAGCTTATGCCCTAATTGTTTGACCTATGACCAAGTTTCCTTCATTGTGTAGAATTTTTCTTGGAACCGACTGGGTTCCTGAAGGTGACCTTGCCTGTCCATAACAGTTGATCTTGACATGGGAGACTTTTTCTTTGAGACTCTTATTAAGGTGCCGCATACATGGTGGTGACTGCTCTAGTGACTTTCAATTTGCCATCCCACATCCGCTGTTTACAATGCCTATTTTTGATTTCAAAGATGTTCATAAACAAGAGGGAGAAAAATATAACATTGCTAAATCATTACAGACACATGTAACCAAACAAAAATGAAACAAAATTCTGTGCTCACAAAAATTTTAAGCCAGTGGTACAGATCAAACAAAATATTAAATCAAGCATGCAGAAAAAAAAAAGTGAATTCACCAGAAAAAAACTTGCCTCACAAATAACATAAGTTCTGCAGAAATCCAAGAACTCTCTGGAAAGATACTTGTCCTTCTATTAAAAATAACTTGCCAGAGAAGACAGGCTCACAGTTCCAAGAGGGATGCAATATCTTCTACTTGAGGCAACCGGGTAAAGCAGTGCAGCCCCAAGTAAAGTCAAAAAAGCTCACTAAAAAGAGGAAGTCCAAGAATTTACCAGGAGAATCACCAGGGCAGAAAAGGTGACTCCTGGAAACAGAGAGTGCAAAGGGTTCGGTTGGTACTGCACTTGCTTCCAGGGGCTGCCCAGCTGTTCCAGGTGAGCTTACTTCAATCCCATTTCTTGATACCAGATTATGTCAGTCTTAATGTCATTAAGCAATACAAGCAAAAAGGTCAGTAGATTCAAATAGGCAGAGATAAAACAGAAAAATAGAAAACTTAAAAGACTACATGTTAGCCCTCTAGTTGCACTTTTCTAATTCATTTCTGAGAAAAACAAGCTTGGAAGGCTGAAATAATCTCCATAATGGCCATACATTATTCTTGGTGTTATTTTTCCATCAGTTGATGTCATTAAGACTGACATAATCAATGGACAGAAAGACAAACATCCTCCAAAGATAGTATGTTTATCTGGCAGTGGGCACTACAGCATGGAATAACATAGGATAGTAAACTACAGACATCCTCAGGGGAAGAAAACAAAAGACAAGGGTTTTGAAGGTAAAATGGGCAGGTTACATAAGCTATTTTGAGATAATTATCCCTGGCTACAAGGATCAATAACAAAGCCAGTGTCTGTCCAAGGTTAGGCAGGCAGATATCCTCACATAAGTATATATATTATTGTGTGTGTAAGGCTGTGGTGGGCTTTGTGCAATGCTGCGGTTTTGGCAGTCTCTTGTGATAGTTCCTGTTATTAGGCAATTGTGCATAAGAACCCTCCCTTCATATTCCCCACTTGGTTTTGTCAGGGTTTGACACACGTAATTCCATTTTGATTCTGATAACTTTCACAAAGCATTTTCTCGATGACTGGGAGCAAGACAAGAATGCTCACTATCACTACACCTAACCAACATTATACAGAAGCCATAGCTAACTGCCCCAAAGCAAGAAAAAGAAATACAAATAGTACAGAGAGGAAGAAATGCTCCAGTCATTATTCACATATGACATGATTATGTAGGTAGAAAATACAAAAGACGCTACATACAATTAATAAGTAAATTTAGCAAGGTCCCTAGATATAAGTGGTTAATAATTGTAAAATTAGTTATATTTTTATATAGTAGCAACAAACATTTAAAACGTAAATTTTAAAATTATGTCATTTATAATAACATAAAAAACAGGAAATGGGAATATTTATGAAATATATCAAGACCTCTATATAGAAAACTACAAATTATTAAGTGAATTAAAGAATATACAGATAAAAAGGAAGGCTATAGATTAGAACATCAATGATGTCAATTCTCTGTCAATTGATTTATAGATTTAATGCATCCACATCAAAATCCCAATAGGTTTCATGTTAAGAAAATTCACAAGTTTATTGTAAAATTTATTCATAAATGCAAAGGCATACAAATAGCCAAAGCCTTGTTGAGAAAAAAAAAAATGGGTATACAGATTTCAATATCAGATTTTAAAACATACTGTAAAGCTGTAGTATTTAAAAATGTGCCGGGTGCGGTGGCTCAAGCCTGTAATCCCAGCACTTTGGGAGGCCGAGACGGGCAGATCACGAGGTCAGGAGATCGAGACCATCCTGGCTAACCTGGTGAAACCCCGACTCTACAAAAAAAAAAAAAAAACTAGCCGGGCGAGGTGGTGGGCGCCTGTAGTCCCAGCTACTCGGGAGGCTGAGGCAGGAGAATGGCGTAAACCCAGGAGGCGGAGCTTGCAGTGAGCTGAGATCCGGTCACTGCACTCCAGCCTGGGCGACAGAGCGAGACTCCGTCTCAAAAAAAAAAAAAAGAATGTATTGGATGGGCGAGGCGGCTCATGTGTAATCCCAGCACTTTGGGAGACCAAGGCAGGTGGATCACCTGAGGTCAGGAGTTCAAAACCAGCCTGACCAATGTGGCAACACACTGTCTCTACTAAAAATACAAAAATTAGCCAAGTGTGGTGGCGGGCGCCTGTAATCCCAGCTACTGGGGAGGCTGAGGCAGAAGAATCACTTTAACCTGGGAAGCAGACGTTGCAGTGAGCTGAGATGATGCCATTGTACTCCAGCCTGAGCAACAGAGTGAGATTTCATCTCACAGAAACCAACCAAACAAACAAGAATGCATTGCTAGTACAAGATCAGACAAATAGGCAAATGAAACAGAAGAGAAACACCACAAACGGATTCATACACATAAGGTCACTTGATTTATGGTGGGCTAATGTTACAGTGCAGTGAAAAAAGTTTATTTTTCAATAAATTGATCCTGGATCAATTCTATATCCCAATTGCATTTAAACAGTATTTTTAAACCCTTACCTTACATTATAGACACAAATAAAATAAGTATAATTAAACAAGATTTTAAAAGAAACTACATAAATATTTTCAGAAAGTTATTGCTGCCCTTTACAATTATTATAATAGAAATCTCTCAGGTTACCTGTAAATAATTTGATTCAAGATTTCCGAAATCATACATTTTGACTATTATTCATCATGGAAATCCCATACATTATGTCAATTTAAATTGACTAATTGGATGATGCACTCTGTGACTTTATATTAGGTGAATAGAAATGTTAAGCTCTAAATTCTCCTTCTCCTCATAATTTTTTTCTGGAAT
This sequence comes from Rhinopithecus bieti, assembly GCF_001698545.2. Lineage (NCBI taxonomy): Eukaryota > Metazoa > Chordata > Mammalia > Primates > Cercopithecidae > Rhinopithecus > Rhinopithecus bieti. The sequence goes on from NW_016803982.1 coordinate 1,567,118, forward strand.
CCAGTTACAAATGTAACACAAGGCCGGGCGCGGTGGCTCAAGCCTGTAATCCCAGCACTTTGGGAGGCCGAGACGGGCGGATCATGAGGTCAGGAGATCGAGACCATCCTGGCTAATACGGTGAAACCCCGTCTCTACTAAAAAATGCAAAAAACTAGCTACTCGGGAGGCTGAGGCAGGAGAATGGCGTGAACCCGGGAGGCGGAGCTTGCAGTGAGCTGAGAGCCGGCCACTGCACTCCAGCCTGGGCGGCAGAGCAAGACTCCGTCTCAAAAAAAAAA
>NW_016803982.1:1567713-1592413 GCF_001698545.2 Rhinopithecus bieti
AAAAAAAAAAAAAAAAAAAACAAATGTAACACAAAAAACTGCTAAGTTAGTCCACTCCACTGATTTTCAGAGCCTTCGTATTTCACAAATAACACTCCCCAGAACATTAATTTGATAAAGGGCTGCTACCACACTACCATTTCAATGCTCATATGGCTAATTTTTGATATAATGATTACACTCAATCTGCATGTACTTTATGTCTGCTGACCTCAAGAGCATTTTGAAATTATTATGACAGTAAATCTGCTGTTTCTCAAGAGAGAGAGAGAACATTTTAAAACAGCATTTCCCCTCTCTCTTTCTCTTAGACCACCTTGAATATTAATGTAGTTCAAGTAATAAAAACATTTTGTGGTGTTCTTTCTTGTTCATGGCCTTTAAATTGTTTTTTCAATCACCGTGCAAGTTTTAGTGTAATGTTTATTTTACATTAGTAGTAATAGAGACAAAATCCAAAGTGTACACATTTGTTTCCTTCCTGGAGACAATTAATTAGAGAATTTCAATATGTAACTAATATTCAGGATGCCTTGGCCTCAACCACTATCTTATCTGCTTTTGAGTGGGAAGCCTTGTATGACAGTCAAATGGAACATTACCTCAATTTGGATTATCAAATATAAATTTCAAGTTTATTGTAAGGATACGAACAAGAAATGGTAGACAGAGTGGAATATACCCAGGCCTTCTGATAGGAAAGTAAGAATTGACACAAGAGTCAATGGTTGGTATGGGCCAAGCACTGTGATGGCAGCTGGAAGGCCCATTTTGGTGACAGTTTTTATTAGCTAGCCTGGATAAGCCACTTTTTCTTCTCAAAGATTCAGTTGCTTGTTTTCTACACAAAGAGATTGGATCAAGTGATCTCTAACGTGTCTCAGATGCAATAGAATTAGAGATTCATAAAGCTACACCAGTTGTAACTACCAGTCCTGTTTTCTACTTAAATGTTCCAAATATGTGCAGTCAAGTCATATAATCTATTAGACTCTGATAGCACCTATCATGGTATTATTTGCATTTTTCCCAAAAACATTTACTATTATTAGTATGTAATATAAATAGAAACATCATACTCATTTATTCAACTTCTATTTAAATATTGAAATTGTTATCTTTCATCACAGACAGAAAGCAAGCTGCTCGTGGTTCCCTTCAAATCATCTTTTTTTCCCTAAAGAAGCTAAGATAGAGAAATGCTTTCTGCCATTCACTAGTAGTTAAGTATAGAGGTACAGTCCCAAATAATGGAATTTACTGGGGCAGTAAGTGATCCAGAACTATGAAAATTAGATTGGTAAATAATATCCTAATCGATATTTTCTACAAAGGCAAAAGCGAATAGTCAAAAAGTCATAGAAATTGTTCAGACACTGTGGGAAGACATATGAAAAAAAATTTATTGACTATTGTTTTCACTATTACAAGATAATTAAAATGTAACCATTAAAAAGACCAGAAACTTTCAGGGACAAACTTAGGTACCTAGAAAAACTGAATGGTGATCAAATAAATTAGGGTGCCCAATTTTCCTCACATTCTACCAGATAAGAGGAAATATTCCACTTTAATAAGAATATCAAAGTGGAAGGGATGGAGACAGAGGAAGAGAGGGAAATATGGTTCCAATTACAGTAAAGAGAAAGGGAGGGAGGCTGTTGGAAGAGTAAGAACAACCAAATGCATGTGATTATGTCTTTATTGACAATGGAAAAATGTCAGAAAATAGAGGAATTTGACATGCAGGTCCTTCATGCAAGCCCTCATGTATCCCTGACTACAGAAAATGTAGAATAAATAGTATTTGCTTGAAATTGAAATTAAACTTACTTTGACTCCCATCATACGAGTTAAACTGTGCTTATGTCTCACTCATTCAAATCTTCAATAAAATCAAAAGAGCTAATATGGAAGAATAAAAACAAAGTAAAATTTTAAAATCACGTATAAATGCTAATTGTCAAGAACATTCTTGACATTTTTGGAAAGCAGTGTCTCATTGAAGTAACAGGAAATTGCCATGAAATGACTTTTGCTTTCACATGATGGTTATCAAAATAAATAGACTATTCAATCAGTCCAAACAGTGATAGTTAACATTATACTGCAAAAGCTCTTCAGACAATGAAATGAAGGCAATAAAGGAGAACAAAGAATGCCTAAGAAATTCAATGCTTTAAACAATGATAAGATCTATGTCACATAAAAAGCGATGTTGAAGGAACCCTGATTACTTTTGTCTTGAATTATCTTTGGCTTAAATACATCTGATTGCCTGAGAGTACAAAGAATGTATTGCTTGCCCATAATGTATTATGTAATGAGTCACTGCATTAATTCCACTGGGAATTTTAATTTGCAATTCATTTTTATCTGTTCAGAAAATGACAATTGCTTTTTCAGAAGTATAATTAATAAACTTTCTAAACCTAGTCTTTTCTAAGTTACTCGTTTATCTCCCACTTCATTTTTACTTTTGAAAAAAAATAGTGGGGGGTGATGTGATCTTAAATGTCAGTTTTTAGTAACTGTCACATTCTGAAATAGCGTGATGAAAGATATATTACAATGAACCACACAGTATATGGGCTTTAGCTTCCAGCAACGCAAAGACAAAATAACCTGCTATACCAAATATCAATTGTTTGTTTTATTACTGGACTTATAGGAAGTAACATAATCCTTCAGGAAACCCCAAAACAGGAGCTATAAACTGAAGCAAGTGAAATAAGCCATAAGCTCGCATGAAAGGAACCCTGTGGGTAAAGTCCTACATTAGTACTTCAGGCAATAAAGGTGGAAAAGATAGATCCAAGACTACCTGAGTAAGCTGGGGAGTAGGTATCATGGAATAAGGAATGAAGAGGTACAAGATCAGTAATATTCTTCTCAGAAATGGACAAAAATGCTTATTGAAAAAAAGTGTCCTGAATTTAGGTTTCAAGATATTCCAGAGTTTAAGATAAGCTCGAAACTGAAGACCAAAAAATACACACACAAGGAAGCAAACCACCATGAGTGAAAGTCAGCAAAAACAATATTCTTTGAGTTATCTGTACTTTAGACTGGATATTGTCCAATTACCCATCGTGTCATTTTTTTTACTATGTTTGTTATAGTTATTTAAATATCTGTATCTGTTACTTCCTAATAACTGGGTCATTTATGCATCTGCTACTATTGTCTGTTGTTGTTTCCTTAGTCCTGTTTCGCATTTCTTTGACTGAATGTCAAAAGTTGTATCGAAAAGACTGTACAGCATCTGGATGAAGTACTACCCGCAAAATGATTCACCTCTTGGTAACAAATAGAGCAGTGTTTTGTGTTTCACAATCCCAGACAACCTCCCACGCACCCCAACCGCCTGCCTCCAAAATGCCAGACATTTGACAATGTTTGGGGGCATTTTTAGATATAACCATAGAGAGGTCCTGAAACTGTCTTTGCAAAATTATGAAAGTAAGAGAAATCTGACATGTTTGAGTCCATCTTGCTTCTAGACTCAAGGGTGGCTGTCTTCACACATTTTTGGGCATGGGCAAAGTTATCTTAGGGAGAAATTTAGTTTGTAGTTTAAATGATAACAGCCCTTCCCAAAAACTAAACTGCCCTTGTAAAACTAAAGAAAGTCCACCAGGTTAGGAGGATGAGAGGGGCCTGAATTCTGCTAAAAGGCGAACATAGTTACATAATTAACAGCCATTATTCCAGAGGTCATAAGATTTGCAACTTCTCCAATTTCTCCTGCAGATATTATTGCTATTGTAGAACCTAAGATTGGCCTTTTGAGATGTCTTTTCAGGATTTTGCATTTCTGAAAACTGGATGGCTCCACCAGCGTTTGCCAACCAGTACTGAGTCCTGTGGCCCCCACCCAGGAACTGGCTTAGTGCAAGAAAACAGCTTCAACTCCCTATGGTTTAATCTCTGACCCAACCAATCAGCACTCCCCACTCCCTGGGCCCCTATCCACCAAACTATCTTTTAAAAAACCCCTAACCTCTGAGCCTTTGAGGAAATTGATTTGAGTTACAACTGTCTCTACGTGGTGTGGCCAGCCTCATCTTTATTAAACTCCTGCTTTACTGCAATGCTATGGTCTCCATAATTAACTTTCTTCAGTGGGCAGGAAGAACCTGTCTGGTTGGTCCAAAATGTTAGTAGTGCTGTTATTGAGGAACCCAGAAATGAATGAGGGTCGATTACCTTAATTAACCCTGTCAGTGATTGAGCTCATCTGAGGCTGAGCTGCATTTATCTGTTGCTTACCCTCCCCTTCCTCAGAGGTCCGAACACACTGGCATCTGCACTCCTACACACGTATACATACATATACACAGATACATGGTTACTTAAAAATTACCTCACCAGGCCAGGTGCGGTGGCTCACGCCTGTAATCCCAGCACTTTGGGAGGCAGATCAGGAGGTCAGGAGATCAAGACTGTCTTGGCTAACACAGTGAAACCCCACCTCTACTAAAAGTACAAAAAATTAGTCAAGTGTGGTGGCACGTGACTGTAGTCCCAGCTACAGAAAAGGAAAGAATGGCCAATTAATCAAGCTTAAAGTAAATTAATCTGTATTTGAAATTCTGTCAGCAGGAAGAATTCAAATGTGTACTTTGGCTGGTACCAAATATATATGCTCCTTTTAAGAAACAATACCATATTTGGGGATGAAGTTCAACTGCAATTTAAGTCACGAAAAAGGCTACTGGGAGAATGATCTTAATTAAAATAAATCATTTTCAAAGTGTTCCTAACTAAAATATTTGTTATAATGTTAGATGAAATTGTATTGCATTGTTTACTTATATCTGGAAAAATAGGTATAGTTAAAATACTAGAAGAAAATCTATTGAAACATTAACAGTCTTTATTCCTAAAGCTATGTTTAATCAGGAATTTTCTGTCTTCTACTTATATGTTTTAAGTAGATTCAGGAGGCTGAGGCAGGGGAATCTCTTGAATCCAGGAGGTGGGGGTTGCAGTGAGCCGAGGAGCTGAGATCACCCCACTGCTCTCTAGCCCGGGCAACAGAGTGAGACTCCGTCTCAAAAAAGAAAAAATTACCTCACTAAAATTTACTTTTCATCTTTTATATTGATCATTTTCACCTCCTCTAAGAAGCATTGCCTACCACTCCCTCAACCTCTGTAACCAACCACCACTCTAAGGCCTGATTAGGGGTCACTATAACGTTTAAGATAGAAATGTGGTAGTGCTGTAGTCTAACAAATATTGATTTATCTAAAATGTACTCCATGGTGTCAAAGTTTGTTTGATATATGTATATTTTTATTAAATTTTTAAATTTATTGTTTATTACTATTATTTTTTAAAAGCTGACTTTCAATAGATAGTAGTGAGGGAGATGCTCTGCTACTTAGGAAACCCCAACCCAGAAGCAGGTTGTCTGTAAATGATTTAGCACCAAGTTCCTCATATTTTTGCATTTAAACTGCTCATTTGCATCTTTCATTCAATGCTTGTGCAGGTCATTAGCACTTTTATGCCATTACCCGAGATTCCCATCCACTACATGTTTTTAAAATGTATTATCCCATTTTAAAAAAATCACTTCCCTAATTGCCAATTCAAAATTTTAATGTAAATATATGACACATATGCATATACATGTATGTATACACATACATACATACACATACATGTATGTATACACATACATATATAGTACTAAAATCACCTTTTATTTTAGATTATAATTTAACTGATTTAAAAAGTATTATCAGAGCAATACATATATAGTATTAAAGCAATACATCATCACTTTAATTTTTTTAAAACACATAAGTAGAAGGCAGAAAATTCCTGATTAAACATAGCTTTAGGAACAAATACTGTTAATGTTTCAATAGATTTTCTTCTAATATTTTAACTATACCTATTTTTCCAGATATGAGTAAACAATGCAATACAATTTCATCTAACATTATAACAAATATTTTAGTTAGGAACACTTTGAAAATGATTTATTTTAATTAAGATCATTCTCCCAGTAGCCTTTTTCGTGACTTAAATTGCAGTTGAACTTCATCCCCAAATATGGTATTGTTTCTTAAAAGGAGCATATATATTTGGTACCAGCCAAAGTACACATTTGAATTCTTCCTGCTGACAGAATTTCAAATGTAGATTAATTTACTTTAAGCTTGATTAATTGGCCATTCTTTCCTAGTGAAGAGAGAATGCAGATGTAGTGACTTAAATCACTAAGTAGACCATTTTGGGGATAAAAGCATCCATCTTTCCACAGAAGTCTTTTAAAATTGCTCATGAACTCTCTCAAATGGGCTTCTTTCTCTTGTGTGCTACCCAAGGGATAAGAAGAGCTGTGAGGGCCGGGGACCCTTGCTCTGCCTGCTTCTTTCAGGACTGCTGTAACACTAGATTTTTAAAGAGAGGTCATTTGCTCCTTGCTTTATTACTTGCAGAGACAATCATTAATATTCATCCACGTGTGCAGCATTCTAGGTATTTTACAGAACATGTAGAGTGTTCAAAATGTAAATCAGAGTTTATGAATAATGATGGCCCCATGGGGGGAATATTACCCTGCAATATGAAGTCCAGTTTCAATAAGTAGAAAACCAATCTCAAAATATTTTGTAACTTAAAAAAATCTACAACAACACCATTAGAGTTTGGGCATATTTAGCTAATTTGTAAAGAGAGTCAAATGTAATAAAACAAATCAAAATCAAAGAATGGGACCCAGATAAAATGCAGAATGGGACTAAGATGTATCAAAAGGGTTTTTTTAAAAAAAAGTTTGATGGACACTTGAGGAGTCAGGTGGAATTATACCCTCTATGTATGTGTTATCATCAGACCACTTACCTAAAGCTAGCATGTCATCATTGAGTAAAGAGGGAATATGTTTGATAAAAGTTTAAAACAATGAAGTTGAATAAAATATTAATAATCATTTTATCAAGAAGCAAAATAATAATTTTTTGTGCAACTTGAATTAAAAACTGATGATACACTGGGTTAAGCAGAGTAAAAGTTCATTAATTTAATACAACACATGTAATAATTATATTCATATTCAAACTTAAGCCACAATGCACATTGTATAAGCTTCATTATGTTTAATGAACACAGTCTAATTAAATAAAACAACACTATTTGAGCTAAAGAGGAGCCTGAATATATATTCAAGATGTATTTTATTGACAAAATGAAAAATAAATAAATAAGGAGGATGCAAAAATAGATGAGGTAGACTTGGAGCTGCAATCGATGTATTACATACTCTTGAAAGACATGTTTGATAAAGGTGAAGATTATCCATAAATGAAAGAAATGAAGTTATCAATAAATGAAAGAAAAATATTGCCACCTATTACAAACAAATGAGAGTATGAGTGGATTTTGAAAGAGTAGAGTGTTAAGTGGGTGGTCCTTACATATTTTTTTAATGAAAATGTATCATATTCTCTGAATATTAAGGACTAAGCTCGGAATTTTTTTTTTATCTTGCCCAATTTTTTTTTTTTTTATCTTGCCCAAGTTCCTGTCTAAGTGGTCTAGAAAGTCATGCCCTACAAACCATAAATTCTCATCAGATGGATTTTATTTAACCCTGTGACTTACTTTCCAATCTGATTTAGGCACAACATTACAAAACAAGGAAGAAAATAAAAATATTTTACCCCAAAACATGTTTCTCTGCCATATCTTGAAATGGTCCTGAAAAGCTGTTCGTTGTGGGGGAAAAACTGCATCAGTAACGAATCTCTGCTAACATAGCTAGATCTTTTTCTCTCAGGTCCTCCCAATCCTGAAGAGATTAACTAAAAGTCTAACACCTTTTAAATATCTGAATAGGAAACCTTTGACATCTTTTGTCTCTAAGGGCAGCCACTATAAAACATCAAAAGAACCTTGGTCTCCACAGTCTTTTATCTTAATCTGAACATTTCCTTTCTATCTATCCCAGGTCTTTAGACAAACTCAACCAATTGTCAACCAGAAAATCTTTAAATTTACCTTTAGCGTGGAAGTCCCTCTCCCCCCTTCACTTTGAGTTGTCCCACCTTTCTGAACCAAACCAATGTATTTCTTAAATGTATTTGACTTATGTCTCATGTCTTCCTAAAATAGATAAAACCAAGCTGTACCTTGGGCACATGTTCTCAGGATCTTCTGAGGGCTGTGTCATGGGCCATGGTCACTCATATTTGGCTGAGAATAAATCTCTTCAAATATTTCACAGAGTTTGACTTTTTTCGTCAACAATATTAAGGCTTTCATAGCATCTCTTTGGGCATTGCCAATGATCACTTGTGGCAATGGCCAGCATCATGAGATCTGCCTCCATACAATCAGCTCAGGTACCACAACACAGCACATCAGAGAGTTGTGACTATCCAATTTAACAATGGAGAAGCAAATGAATGTTGGCAGGAAGAGTGGATGTTTTAAATGTCAAGAGATAAGATCTAGCATTAGCTTCATAGAAAGGCGAAGTGAAAACTGGGTTCACAGACAGAAATAATAGAAAGCATAGAAGGGAACATAAAATTTTTAATACTTCTTTTCTTTCACACCAGGTTGTTCTCAATTCCGATACTGTGGTTCCCCTGTGTTATCAATGCTCTAATTACATTTGTAGAAATAGGAAAATAACTACAACAGGGATTGGCATTTTCTGAAGATAAATTATTAACGCATAAATTTGACTAAATTTATCTTGTCTATCACCTCGCAATTCAGTACATTTAAATGTGCATGTCTGGCAACTGCTTTTTGCAATATGTCCACTCCTCCCACGTAAGAAAATAGATAAGATAAAACAAAACAACCATTCTGTGCCATCAATCTAGTTTCAATCTAGCAGTGCGGTGAGATTTCAAGGGCAGGGTGCTTTGATGAATTGATTGTCCTCTTTGCCAAGATCCCCGCCTTCACGGCACACTTTGCTTTTAAGCAAGTGTATCATTCCTTGCATCACTTTCACCTCAATCATCTTCAGATATCCAAGTCTCCAGATTGCACCCCACCAAAAGGAAAAGTGACACTATTCTGATCTATTCCTCATGGCCCCTTCTCCTCTGCACTCCTTTCCTAATGTCTGTGAAATTTAATCTGTCATCACCAAGGTCATCTATACCCATACACCTTTTTCTCTGAACACTGCTTTTATCTTTTGCTCTAACTGAAATCTGCCTGTCCCTCAGCACTGCTTTGACCCTTTCTTCTTGGTTTCCAGGAGGTCTCTCCTCCCAGACCTGGAAATGTTGCTTTGTGCCCAGCCTTTCCCATAACTTTGTAGACTTTCTCCCTGGGTGGCTGCATCCAGGCCCAGAACTTTACACCAATCTGCATTCTGAAGACATCACATCTAGATGTCTAACAAAGACTTTTCTTTTTACTTTCAGATGTGTGTATTGAACTTCTCACTTTATATCATAAGCACCTCAAATGTAACATGACCAAAGGAGAACCACTGATTTGCCCACGCCACCATCGAATCAGCCCCTCAATGCCTTCTGTTTCTCTGTTAATGACACAACTCTTGAGCCAGAAACACAGACCAAAAATGACCCTTTATTCCTCCCTTTCATTCATATTTCAAATCTCAAACCTTTGGTAAAATGGATGTCAAATGGAAATTATGATACCATTTCCACTGCTCCCAGTCTAAGCCACCATCATCTTCTACCTGAACTCCTGTTATGTTTCTTACTTGGCCCTTGTCCCCACCTTCAGGTCCCTGGAGGCATCCACCACATAGCAGCCAGAGTGATCTCTCAAAGGAAAGAAAAGGATGTCACCTTCCCTTTCTAAAAATCTTCCAAGGGTCTTCATTAATTTAGAATAAAATCCAAACTTGAACTTCAGGGCCCTACACGGTCTGTCTCAGAACAAGATCTGAACTCATCTCTCTGTTCCTCAGCCTCAGTTATGATCATCTGAACACAGAGATCCTTTTCATTCCTGAAATCGGCAAACTTGGCATTTTTTATTTGATGTTACTTCCACTTGTAAAGCATTCCCACCACATTTTGTTCACTGTCTTGTCATTTATTTCTCAACACATAAGTCATCTTAAGAAGCCTTCTCAGGCCAGGCGCAGTGGCTCATGCCTGTAATCCCAGCACTTTGGGAGGCAAAGGTGGGCAGATCACGAAGTCAAGAGATTGAGACCATCCTGGCCAACATGGTGAAACCCCGTCTCTACTAAAAATACAAAAAAAAAAAAAAAAAGTAGCTGGGCATGGTGGTGCACACGGCTGAGGCAGGAGAATCGCTGGAACCTGGGAGGCAGAGGTTGCAGTGGGCCGAGATTGTGCCTCTGCACTCCACCCTGGCGACAGAGTGAGACTCTGTCTCAAAAAAAAAAAAAAAAAAAAAAACGTCTTCTCTACCACTCATATTCGTTTCTTACTGTGTGGCCATAGTTCATACATAGCACTTGCCAAAAGCATATCGTCTTGCTGCCTATATACATGTTCTTGAAGCCCTCTCCTTAGGAATTGAAATGTATGCTACTTAAAGTCAAAGATTCTATTTTGAGCACCAATGTAATTCACATATGTACCTAACATATATTTGTTGACTAACTTTTGTTGATTGATTTTTGTCATGTTTTTAGTGCTGCATTTACTTTTCCCATTTATTCTGAACCCTTCATGATCCCAGAATTCCACTTTTCTCCCTTCTTACTCTTAAATATAATGAATCTGATAAAATCAGTGACATCCCAATATTCACCTGAATAAATTCAGAAGTATCTCTTATACGGTCAATCTCCTTCACCTCAACACTAATAACAGGCTTTTCCATCATGATACTGGCCTCAGTTAATCAATAGCACAAGTTTCTTTCTCTCTCTTTCTTTTCTTTCTCTCTTTCTTTCTTTCTTCCTTTCTTCCTTCCTTCCTTTGCTCCCCTCCCCTCCCTTCCCTCCTTCCTTTCTGCCTTGCCTTGCCTTGCCTTGCCCTGCCCTGCCTTGCCTTTCCTCCTTTCTTTGAGACTGAGTTTCACTCTTGTTGCCCAGAGTGGAGTGCAGTGGTGCAATCTCAGCTCACCGCAACCTCTACCTCCCAAGTTCAAGCGATTCCCCTGCTTCAGCCTCCCAAGTAGCTGGGATTACAGGCATGCGCCACCATGCCTGGCTAATTTTGTATTTTTAATAGAGACGGGGTTTCTCCATGTTGGTCAGGCTGGTCTCAAATTCCCGACCTCCAGTGATCTGCCCGCCTTGGCCTCCCAAAGTGCTGGGATTACAGGCATGGGTACTACGCCTGGCCGCTCAAGTTTCTTATTCTGTGATGATCACCATATTGAGGTAACTTTGGTGAGTCTATTTCCTTCTCGTGCATTTTGGGTGTTTCTGAGGAGACATTTCTTGAACCTTCTTCCAGTCTTCCCCATCTAGAAGTTGATAGGTTTAAATAATTGAAACAAAGCTCTTGTAAGGGAGTAGATATTCACCGATACCTTCATTGTCCTTAGACAAAAAATTTGGATTTTCCACGTATGGGTTCGAGACCTGGGACTTCTGAAAATTTCCTGAAACCACAGGTTTGCGAGAAAAAGGCCTGCCCTGAAGCAACTGTGTGACTATGACCAGTCAACTACTTGACTGGCATTATACTAAATATTCCTTGTCCACTATTTGATTCTTCTCCACCATGACCCTATAAAGAGGGTTCTGGTTTTATTAGTTTTTCAGACGAGGCACATGGACGTACAGGGTTTAGGTAACTTACATAAGGTCACATGGCCACCCTGTTGCTGAAAAAATGTAAAAAATTAACCAGGTGTGGTGGCACGCACCTGTAGGCCCAGATCCTCTGGAGGCTGAGGCAGGAGGATCTCTTGAGTCCATGAGTTCGAGTCTAGAATGAGCCATGAATGCACCAGTGCACTCCAGCCTGGGCGACATGGCTTCTTGGTCTTTTGGCTAAGATCAAGTGTAGCCTGAACTACACAGTGAGATCCTGTCTCTAAAAATAAATAAATATATAAATAAATAAATTAATTTTTTAAAAAAAGTCACATGGTAACCAAATCAGCATGGTACTGGTAAAAAAAAAACAGACACATAGACCAATGGAACAGAATAGAGAACTCAGAAATAAGACTGCACACCTATAACCATCTGATCTTCAACAAACCTGACAAAAACAAGCAATGGGGAAAGAACTTCTTACTTAATGAATGGTGCTGGCATAACTGGCTAGCCAAATGTAGAAAATGGGAACTAGACCCTTTCCTTACATCTTACATAAAAATTCACTCAGGATGGATTAAAGACTTCAATGTAAAACCCAAAACCATAAAAACCCTAGAAGAAAATCTAGTCTATACCATTTAGGACATAGGCCCAGCAAAGATTTCATGACAAAAATGTCAAAAGCAATTGCAACAAAACAAAATTGGCTAATAAGATCTAATTACACTAAAGAGCATCTGGACAGCAAAATAAATTATCATGAGTGAACACACAACCTACAGAATGGGAGAAAATTTTTGTCTTCTATTCATCTAACAAAAGTCTAATATCCAGAGTCTACAAGGAACTTAAATAAACTTATAAGAAAAAAAAAATTAAAAAGTGGGCAAAGGACATGAACAGAAACTTCTCAAAATAAGACATTCATGCAACCAACAAATATATGAAAAAAAGGTCAACATCACTGATCATTAGAGAAATGCAAATCAAAACCACGATGAGATACCATCTCATACCAGTCAGAATAGCCTTTATTAAAAAGTCAAGAAACAATAGATGCTGGAGAGGTTGCAGACAAAAAGGAATGCTTTTACACTGTTGGTAGGAGTGTAAATTAGTTCAACCATTGTGGAAGACAGTGTGGCTATTCCTCAAAGATCTAGAAGCATAAATACGATTTGACCCAGCAATTTCATACTGGGTATACACCTAAAAGAATGTAAATCCTTCTACTATAAAGATAAATACATGTATATGTTCATTGTAGCACTGTTCACAATAGCAAAGACATGGAATCAACCCAAACGCCCATCAATGATAGACTAGACAAAGAAAATGTGGTACACATACACCATGAAATACTATGCAGCCATAAAAAGGAATAAGATCATGTCCTTTGCAGGGACATGGATGGAGCTGGAATCCATTATCCTCAGCAAACTAACACAGGAACAGAAAACCAAACACTGCACATTCTGACTTACAAGTGGGAGCTTAACAATAAGAACACATGGACATATCAGTGGGCTGGTGGGGGCAGTGGAACACATACTGGGGTCTGTCAAATGGGGGACATGGGAGGAGGAAGATCATCAGGAAGAACAGCTATTTGGTGCTTGGCCTAACACCTAGGTGATGGGCGGATCCGTGCAGCCAACCACCACAGCACATGTTTACCTAGGTAACAAACCTGCATATCCCGCACATGTACCCTGGAAATTAAAGTTGATTAAAAAACAAACAAACAAAAGAATTCACCTGGCCAGCAGGTGGGGAGCCAGAACTTGACCCAATTTTTGTATTTCTCAAAATTTGCATTTTAAATCACAGGTGATACTTATTTATTTTGGACAAATGCCAAAGAAAAGTAATTAATATGTTCAGTTACCATAAATGTTTTTATGCTTTTCAAAATGAAATAATGGTCACATTATAAAAGTCTCTCTCAATCAAAGGAATATACTGGGAAAATATATAATACAAATATTCAAGTATTTACCATAAGGTACAAGAAAAAAGAATGTATATCATCTCCTTACAAACACATTTGCAAAACAATTATTTCATTTAAACACAAACTAATCTAATATTCTTCCTAAAAGAAAGTAAAATACGTCTCCTAACACTGTTAGTATATATCTGAGAAAATATAAGACCATGGTGCAGGGCAACAATTACATTTATTTTAATCAAAAGTTTTTGGGCATTTTAGAATCTGATGAGAAAGCTGAGACCCAGCAGTACCAAGAGCATTAAGAGGACAATGCATTTTTAGAAAAAACAGCTACTTACCTCTCTCAGTCTCTCTCTTGCTTTCATTCTTACTCTCATTCCTTCTCACGTGTCTTATACTTTGTTGGGCAGAGCAGACAAATAATCCTACATGTGATAACATAAGGTGGCAAGAATGTGGGGAATGTAACTAGACGCAGATATCTGATTCCAGCCCTGAGAGCTTCTTGAAAAGGTCACACTTTCACTGAGGTTTGAAGTTAAACTAAGAGGGTATGGGAGAGGAAAGGAATCTAGACATGTCCTAAAAAGTCTTCATAAACTTTAAGCTGAAAAATTAGAAAATAAAATTTTGGCCAGGTTATCTTGATTGTAGTGTGGTAAATGCATAAATCAAAGTGTACAAGATGAGTAATAGGCTGATCAGTAAGAGCAGCTGGGAGGCTCTTGGGCAATAAAATTGAGAGATGATGATCCTTGCTAAGGTTGTGACAGAGGCATCTAGGGGATCAGACATTACCTCATTGGACTGGAAAAAAATACCTAAAGAAGTACAGATTTCCATGAGAAATCTATTATGCAGGTCCATTATCTTGACAATATTTTTAAAAATCTCTAATTCAAAATGTAGCTTCGCTATTCACACTTTCCTTTTTTTACTCATTTATTTAGGAACCCTACTTACATTGACCTTATAGTCTAATTGAGAAAGACAGAAATCCACAAGTAGAAAAGGAAATATTTAATATATTTCCTTATGTAAACAAGCCACCAGTGCAAGTTGCTGATTTCAGGACTTTATTGTACTTCCTCCTCATAAATAAGAAGAAGAAACATCCCTTGTGTTTTGAATGATTTCTCAGTTCACAACAACTGTCTCATTTCAGAGTTGACCATAAAAATATGAATCAGAGAAACAGATGTGTTTTCACATTTAAATTTCAATAAAATTGCATATCTGTGAACCATAAAAGTGAGCAGATGTTTAAAAGCCAACAAGACTCTAAAACTAAAATTACCAATTTTGATTCATATGTATGCTCCTCTTTATTAAGAATAAAAGTGTGTTAATCAGAATTTTAATTATGGTCCTTCTTATCACTCTTTAAAATCTTATGTAGATGTGTCACATTCCTAGTGTGTCAATCTTAATATCACTTATCATGCATATACAGAGAAATGCACAAATCACGAATTCATGACCCAATGAATTGTCATAAAGTGAACAGATCAATTTAACACCCAAGTGAAAGAAAATAATGTTACTAACACCCCCAGATTTCCTCTTCTGTCCCCTGCCACCTCCACCACTAACCTAGCTTCTATTACTATACATCCATTTTTGAAATTTTTCTAATTGGAATTATGCAGAATATACTCTTTCATGTCTAACCTTGTTGCTAGGATAGTTGTACAACTAATTTTTTCTTATATTCTTATTTTCTATGAACTTTATTAATAATTTTAATGCTTTTCCAGAAATTACTTTATGACATTGGTGAACAATAACAGTTGATTTCTTCCCTTCCATTTGTTATGTCTTTTTATAATTTTCTTGCCTTTATGTACGGACTAAGTTTACTAAAACAATGATGAATACAAGTGGTGCTATCAGCTATCCTTGTCTTGTCCTCAGTCACTGGGAGAAAGCCTTAAATATTTCATCATTAAATATCTATCTTTTATTCGTTTTGACTAATTCTGTCTTTCGTTATGCCCAATCTGTGTTAAACCCATTACTTGAGTTCTCGATCTTAGTTACTGCATTCTTTTATTGATTCTAAGTATCTTTTGAATTCTACATCTTGTCCTCTCTTAAACATAGATCACACATATTTGATAACTCCATTATCTGTCTTACCTGTCTCTTTTTATTATCTGTATTTCCTAATAGTCCTACTTTGTTGTTGTCTGCTTATTTGTTTGGACATATTTTTATTGAATGTAGGACGTTGTGGAAGCTCTGAACGGTGTAATAATTCTCCTGAAATAATTTATCCTATTGTCTGGCAGTCATCAAAATTAGGAGTAGATCTCACAAGTCCAATCAGTGACTGAGCTGATGCCAGGTAGGTGGCAGTCTTTGCTAGGTTTGATCTCTCTGATTCACCAATATTTCCGCAGGCTTCTGTAAGAATATGAGGTCCATGCTTCTTCGTGGATGTTGAAATTCAGTATTTGTTTTCCAAGCACCCCAGGGCTCCCGCCAGCTCTAATCAGTTTGTTAGTCACTTTCTTCTTGGCTTCTTATTCCCTGATCTTTCACTGTTCTTGAACTGACAAATACTTTGGAGAAAAAAACTAGGGTGGAATAGTTGGCTCACTTTTTTGCACCTCCTTTGTCTCCAAGGTCATGATCCAAAAGGGCTGGTGGCTTTAAAAGTCTCAACCTTCTATATTTTCTTCCATCCCTGTAAGAACCCAGAAAGTTCTGACATCTTCTCTTCTTATATCCAAGTTATCTGCTGAACTTCTCACCCTCTTTCCCTGCACAGGGCAAAATTCAGCAAATGGCCTGAGAGGGAAGCATTGCACACCCAATTCAGCTTCTTTTCCCTATGAGATCTGGGCTTCTTAAGTGCTGGTTGCCTTAACAGCATTCCCATTCCTTCAAATAGAATTTTTTTGTTGGTATTTTATACAGCTTTTCTGGTTGCCTTTGTTAGCAGCATTGGTCTGCTAAAACTATTTCATCATAATAAGAAATTGAATCACATATTAATTTTTAAATGTATTAACAATAAATTTTTTCAATAAAATCTTGTATTATAAATGAATTATATACAAATATTTTCTCATCATAGATGGTTTTGAAAATGAAAAATATTAATCTGGACAACTATTTCTATTACTACTGAATTACTTGCTTGAGGTTAATTAATTTCTATAATTGTGGTAAACAGAAGTCTAAAAGTCTATTCTCATGATTATGTGGCATTTCTGTTCTCATCTGTCCTAGAAATAGACTTCAAATATTTCAGTGGATAATAAACGTCATGCTAACTAAGATATTTAACCACATTTTAATGACTGAATAAATACAGATTCACTGTGTAAAATTGGAAAATAAAAAAAGAGAAGAAAACAAGAGTAATACATAATTGTACCACTCAGAGTCTATTACTTTTACATTTCTGGCCTATTTAATTTCTATTATTTATCATGAACAGATTATGTATGATATATGTTATAAAATTCCAGGATTTAGCTTTTGATATTTGAATTTCTTTCTCCAACTGAACTTCTCTTGCATCTTTGAATCATAATTATTTTACATATTATATCAGTAACATCTCATGTCTTTCAATATCCTTTGAAAAGTTTTTTCCTCTTTGTTTTGTTTTGTTTTAGTGTGGTTCAGCATTCTACTTATTTAACCATTTAATTCTCTTATTAGATTTTTAGGTTGCTTTCCTTTTTTCCATATTAGAAATTAAATTTCCAAGATTATATTAATATATATAGAAACCTTTGCATTTTTTAGAATTTACTGAGGTAGACTCTGTAAAATAAAACTATTGGGCAAAGGGATATAGATTTTTAAGGCTCTTTAATTCACACTGACCAGTAACTCCACAGAAACGTTATGTCCATATTCTTCATGTTGAATTCTTACCAACGCTGAATGTCACTAAAAACATCCTTCCAATGTATAAGTATAAAAGGTTCATATTTCCAAATTAATGCAACTTTTACATATACATTTTAATTACTTTTTTTAACTTAGGGTAAGTTATTTCTTAAGGTTCTTTGACCATTCGTTTATATAATTTGCAATCTTAATGTATTTTTTATTTTTCACATTATTATTATTATTATTATTTTACTGAAATACAAGGTAAAATAATCACATCTGGTGGCTCTCAAAAGGCAACACCCATTACTGTAAAAGAGGTTTATTCACAGAGAAACTCAGTGGAGTGGTAGGATATGTGAGAAACTGGTGGACTACAAGAAGCATGCTGTCCTGAAAATGGTGCCTGCAGTTCACACCATTGCAGATGCAAAGAAACAATGGAGGGTAAAAGCCAATGGAAACATATCAATCAAAGGTAGATACTGTCCAGCAGCTCTGTTCCTCCCTCTGAGCACACACTCTTTGGTATTAATCATTATTAATTGCTTTCATTAGGCAGAGAACAGCATTATATTGCTCCTACAGCAAAATTGGAGACCGTTTCTGAAGTCAGGTGCAAGAGAAGTTCAGTTGGAGAAAACAGAAAATTCAAATATCAAAAGCTAAATACTAGGCTTTTACCCCACTTAATTTCCAAAAAAACAAAAATAAATCATCCCAGAAAGCAAAATATGAGAAATGAGAATTTACAAAGCACACTTAGCTAAACTCAGTCTCTTTACCACATGTCCCTCCTGTGTGAGACAGTTATGGGGCCTGAGCCTCATGCTATGACCATTCCCCGAGCTTTCCATCTTCAGTTCTCGGAGCCCATATTCAGATTCCCTGTCTCACTCCACGGCTGCTTACCTGACTCACCCCAGAGAAGGCTTTTGCATAGAACCTGCAAACTATGCCTCAAGGTATTGACTATACTTAATTTCCCTGAGTGAGAGATAAAGCAAGGAGAATGCTAGTTGCCTATACAAGATCATGACCCCCTTATTTCTTAGAGACAAAACTTATTTTTTTCAGGTTTATAACATGCCCAAATACAAAGCTCTATTCCAAGGCTCATTCACAGATAGGCATAGCTATAACCTGTCAAATGCAATGAAAGCCTATGAAATATAACTGAATGAAACGGAAACGGAAGCCACTGAGCCACTGAGTGGGTTCTTGAAAAGGTGGCTTTAAAGGCGTCAAGTTCTTTACTTAAAGAACAAGCAATGTTGTTTTGTTTTCCCTTGGCATTTTACCTTCCTCGTTTCTGAGACTCAGGGATGAATCTAGGGTCCCTGCGGATATCTTAGAGCATGAGGGCAAGTTTGGTTCCGTCCTACAGACCACAGAGCCAAAGCAAGCCTGGGTCTGTGATGACATGTTGCACAGTGGTCACACCAGCCCGAACCTGCCTACCTTTACACTTCCTCAAAATAAACCCTCCCTCAAAATTTGTTTAAAGTGCCATTTGATTGGGAAGAAGGATGTCTGTAATTCAGAGTCAAAAGTTATTCCTGAGTGATGCAATTCTCCAATTTACCTATCTGATCTCCATTTTCCATTGCTGCTTATTTTGATGACATTCTTCTTCTATCTAAAATCCTTTGATCTGAAACTGACAATATTTTCTCTCCCAGAATCTAGTTCTTAAGGTATTACATGAATTAGAAATCCTTGCTTTATACATTCTAATATTTTCATAAAGTACTCCACATATCTAATTTATTCCTTTGTTTGTCAATTGCTTATTCACATAAACGAGTAAATATTACTCATCTAAAAAAGAGTTACTGGAGTTTTCTTAGACGAATTCAGAGGCATAGTTACATTTTGTTCAAAATGGTTACAGTGCATTTTGAACAAAATATAAATGTCAATATAAGGTTGACTTTGCTTTTCAAGTATTTGCTGAATCCCTGAAGAGGAATTTAAATCTTTATTTGGCAGATTTGGTTTACTTTTTTCAATGGAAATTTGATGAACTTCATTTTCCTGCTGTAATCTCACTGTGAGTATAGAATAGTTATAAATCTGAGGATATCCTACTTATCCAAGGCGACATCAGTGTCCACAGGCATCGCAATCATTTGATCTCACCATTATCTGAGGTGGACGTTAGACACTGCTTCTAATATTTGAACTGCTGTTGCCCTCTCCATGAATATCACTCAGATTCCAAATGCAATGAAAAGGATGAAATCGAGCCTAACCATCTCCCTCTACTTTATATATAAAACTCCATTGTTTTATATTCTGGTGGGGAAAGAACAAACTCACATATCTGCAGTGACCAAAGCAGTTTTTATTGAAGGCGCAGAATCAGTGTTTTATTCTCTGTTAGACTGTACTCAACAAGTATGAGGGTAACTGGAAGCTCCCACTAAGGTTCAGGTAAGGGAGCAACAGGGAGGGCCAAGTATGCATCCTTCGAAGACAGTAGCCACTACCCTCCCAGGTGGCATGGCCAGCCAGGAATCTGGGCCAGTGTTGCCAGATCTTCACTTTTCAAAGAGTTTCCAGAAATCTGGATGTTGGTTCTAAGTCTGAAATGGAGCTAACATTGTATGGGCCACTCTGGAGGACCGCCAGAAAGAAGAGAAAAGAAGAGAAAGAGATTGGTATTTATTGAGAAGTTGTACCACTTCTCATTGCAAAACCAGAAGTGCTGAACACAAAACTCCAGGGGACACCTTGGAGTGACTTATTTATAAGAACTCAGGTGAGGGGATAGAGAACTGAAGAGATCAAGCGACTCTCCCAGCCCCTACAGTGGATCCAGCTGGTTCTCAAATAGCTCCCCTGTACCCTGTATTAGGAATTTGAGGGGATGAAAGCAGCTCATTCTCACTGGTGACTTAAAATTACATATAAGAAAATGAAGTCCTAGACTTCATTTTCCACAAACCGTGTTCTGTGATCACAATGGACTTTATTCCAACATACTAATGCAATGGAGAAAGACACATAAAGGCAAGTTATGAAGGAGTATACCCCAAAATTGAGAATAAAAACCACAATGACATAGACAATCAAAAAATCAGAGAGGCTTTAGAAAGCACACATTTTAACTCCTTTGTTATATAGACAAAGAGGAAATAATTTAAAATATACAAAAAATAAAAAGAAATATACATATATTTCGTCACCTTATTCATAAACTGACTGGCAGATTATTAAAGTAATGCATTTATTTAACAATCATCACTTGACACCTACTGTTGCACCCAGACATTGATTCATCATTCCTTCATTGCACACATTTACACTCCGCTGCTAATCTATGTCAGCCATGATAGAACTCAAAAGATGAAGCTATTGCAAGTTCCTGCCATCAGCATGTTTGCATCCTAATTGAGAAAAATAACTCATATATACACATGAAACAACTGAGGAATAATTACACTGAGAACATAGGCATAAAAAAGACCCATGAAGTCCTGCAGTGCAGATTTCAAAACCTGTAGTCATAAGCGTCATGGTAGTAAAATGTACACTAATACTAAATAAGTAATGATGGATATTTTTCATTCCTTCAACGTTAGTCATCAGCTATTTATTAGGACACTGGAGTACTTGACATGCTAATGTACTACTCTCAGGTTCTCATTTATAAGTGGAAGCTAAACATTGGATACACATGGGCATAAAAGTGGGAACAACAGACTCTGGGGACTACTAGAAAGGGAGAGAGGGAGGGGACAAAAGCTGAAAAACTACCTATTAGGTACAACGCTCTTTGCCTGGGTGATGGGATAATTCCTACCCCAAACCTTGGCATCACATAATGTACCCATGTAACAAACCTGCACATGTACCCCCTGAATCCAAAACAGAAGTTGAAGTTTTAAAAATAAAATAAATGCAAATTTAAAAGATGTAAAGACGACAAAGTAAATAAGAAAAGTGTGCATTTTCTGTAATTTTATCCAGAAAGGTAAAATAGACTTCTAGAAGTAAAAAAATATATGGTGAGATTTCAGGTAGTAAAAAATGTACCCAGGTAGAATATACAAGGGTATGGGATAAATCAAGAGAGTGCCTGGTGTGATCTAAATTGAGTGGTCTAGGACTTTGTATTATTCTCCTAAAGTGAAAGTTTCATTTTCTATCAAACAGACTGCCTTATTTTAAAATTTAACTTTAATCCAAGAAAATTTACATCTGAGTAAACCAAAGTGTTATCATGAAAAATTGATTTTATTCAACTTGTGATAAACAAGTGATAACTTTAACTTGTGATAAACAAGTAATAAGTTGAACCCTTAAATCCTGAATGCTTTATACTCTGAGATAATTTTTTTCTCAAAAGCAATAGAGTACACTGATTTTCATGGACTTCTTGTCTTTCTGAAAGTTGATTCAAAAATTAGTGTGTAAAGTTCTTTCTTGTAAGTATAATCATTTTCCCTTGTGAATATGGGCAGGGAAGATTATAAGTTGTCAAGAATTTCCAGAGCTTCTGCCCATGACAGAATGATGGGTCCACATGCTGTATTTAAAATCCAGCTGAATGGATAAAAATAGTATTTAACTTTCATAGTCATTATGAGCTGAAGCAATTTATTGAACCCTTCAATCAGCAAAGAAACAAAAGACAGGAAATGGGTGAATGACTCACTTCTTCATGTGTTGTCTACATAGTGCTATTCTGATAATTGGATGATCTGGAGTTTAAATGAAATTGCATTAAAGCATTTTAGAGGAGAGGCAACCACAAAATATTTCAAAAACAAAACTAAAATGCCCCAAAACGCTGAGAGAACCCAGTGAAACATGGCGTATAATTGGAAACACACAAGATGGTGTGTAATGCAGAAGAATAAAGGCATACTAAAATAAATTAAAAATTAAAAGTAAGGAAGACAGGTCCTACTTACACCTAAAGATCCAAATTGAAATCTTGCATCTATTCAATGTTTTTGTTTTAGAATAAATCTTAAAAGTAAATATTTAATTTATCCTTAAATATATTTGAAGGAATTGTAATTTCAGAAATATCTGTGAGCTGTAATTTAAATAATGGATTTGATTATATTTCATATGAAATAACTTGACGATGACTCACCAGTTCCAAAGACAATTAGACATGTGTATCTTCAATTCTTGTGCATCATTATCGGTCTTTCCAAAAATTGATTGTTCAAGCAATTATTGTATCTTATGAACTTCAGAACAAAAGGAAACTTTGTCTCAGGGAAATATTGGCCATGAGTAGAAAATATGGTGTAGAAAATCTATGAGATGTCTGAATTTTTTTGTAATTTCTAGATAAGATATTTAAAGTGAATACTCTGAATACTATCTTCCAAATATAAACAGCTATTTTAGGTCTTGACTTCAGGTAGGGAAGGTTGATGTGTAGATGTGGGTTCCTAGAGATGAGGTAGGAGACAGGACTGGGGCATTTCTGAGAGAAAACTATATGCTGTAAACCACAGCATCTACTTGCCTATAACACTGTTCATTTCCTTTCTCTTTTTTCTTAGTTTGTTAGTTGTTACTTTGTGCCATTTTAAAAAATTAATAATAAATACAGTTAAGTAAAACATCCAACACTATGACTGTTCATGATTAAAAGCCAAAATTTACTTGTAGTCAAAATGCAATATTAAACAATATTCACTTCAATCTCACTTTTGCATTTGATAATAATTACTCCGAATAATAGTGACATGGTTTGGCTGTGTTCCCACCCAAATCTCATCTTGAATTGTAGCTCCCATAATTTCTATGTGTTGTGGGAGGGACTCAGTGGGAGATAATTGAATCATGGGGGCGGTTTCCCACATACTGTTCTCATGGTAGTAAATACATCTTATGAGATCTGATAGTTTTATAAAGGGAAACCTCTTTCACTTGACTCCATGTGTTGTGGAAGGTGAAAGGTGCCTTTCATCTTCCACCATGATTGTGAGGCCTCTCCAGCCATGTGGAACTGTGAGTCTATTAAACCTCTTTCTTTTGTAAATTGCCCAGTCGTGGGTATATCTTTATCAGCAGCATGAAAATGGGCTAATACAAATGGCTTTTTTTTTTTTTTTTTTTAAGAAAGAAGGTAAATATTGAAAGCTTAATATCTGCCAAGCTGCGTGCTAGCTCATTTAATCCTCAAATCAAACCAAGGGGTGGAACAGTATGCTCTTTCCTTTGACCTTCAAGTGCTATCCCTTAAGGGCAGCAGCAACTTGTCATGCACATACTATGTAGCAATTACAGATGTAATGTTTTTGCTTTTATATGGCATTAATTACCTTTCATTTCTACAAAATCTTCTGTAAAATAATGGCATTGACTCTCTTTGAGGAGGAGGACTTGAGCTTCCAAAGCATGAGAAGTACCCTTTCATTAGAGCCTCTCAAAAAACTCTGCAATTGTATATAATGACATGTAAAACCTTACTTGATATATTTTACAACAGATCTTTCCTTTCTTCTACCATCACAATATCTGGTAATATATTTTATAGTGCAACAGGAATATTCCTTTCAAGTAGAGTATTACTTTATTTTATAAGAATTTACTCTTCATAATCATTAAATGGGGCAATAGAAGTAAATGAAGATTTGTTTTTCATTATAGATCTAAGACTTACTGCACAAAATCAACTAAACTCAGCCACAAGCTGCTAAATGACCTCTAAGATTGAGTGTTAGCGTTGTTGGATAACGTGAAAGTGTACTGCTGACTCCTGGAGAATTTCTCTGTAGCCAGATATGGTATGCCCATGTAAACCAAGGGTAAAAGAGATAGTTGGCTTAGAGTGATGGCAGTATTTCTGTTGGTGTGATGGCAGCCAAGATGTCAACAATTAATGTTCTTAAAATTATTGTTCTGCTGGGCACAGGGGCTCACGCCTGTAATCCCAGCACTTTGGGAGGCCAAGGCAGGCAGATCACGAGGTCAGGAGATCAAGACCATCTGGCTAACATGGTGAAACCCCATCTCTACTAAAAATACAAAAAATCACCAGGTATGGTGGCATGCACCTGTAGTCCCAGCTACTCGGGAGGCTGAGACAGGGGAATCGCTTGAACCCAGGAGGCGGCAGTTGCAGTGAGCCCAAGTTGCGCCACTGCACTCTAGCCTGGGTGACAGAGTGAGACTCTGTCTAAAAAAAAAAAAAAAAAAAAAAAAAA
>NW_016803982.1:1592687-1680096 GCF_001698545.2 Rhinopithecus bieti
AAAAAAAAAAAAAAAAAAAAAAAAGACAGTGTTCCAATCATTTTGACTTTGTTGTCCCCAGCGCTGACTTAACTTCAAAGCAAATGCATGCACACATACATTTCAAGTACGGTTACATATATACACAACTTTCTTTGTGTATATAACAAACATTGAATTGAGGTAAGCTTTCAAATTATTTTACTTGAAAATATCACCTCCAAGTCATTGAAAGTGCCTATATATATGGAAAATTAGCAAACTTGTTCTACATAACTTTGATGCATCTTCCCATTTTGTTATTTTTGGTGATACACACATGAACACTTAATAACTATAAAAATAAATTGTCTAATTAATACCCATAGAATTTTCCAGATGTAGTCAATTTAAACTTCAGCCCCAGTGAAGAGTTGCGTTCAGAATTAAGTGGACGTGATATTTTGATATAACATGCAAAATTAATTTAATTAAATTCCTTCATAAAAAATTTGATGTGATGAGCTAGAGCAAAATTTATCAAAGCAGTAGACTGAGTCTTTGGCATCCAAATAAATAATATGAAATAATATATTCAGAATAAGAAACAGCAGGATCAATATTAGAAACTTTAGAGACGATAGAATGTATTTCAATATTAAAAATCATCAGGACCAGTGTATTACACACTATAAGTGAGGAATAATTATTTTCTTTAGCTTCTTCTTCTTACTTCTGCAAAGCACAAGCTGCAGCTATTTTTAAGTAGTTTAATGCTATTAATCCTCTGCTAACCTGGGAGTATAACTTGGTATCTCCAATGGAAGTCAATAAGAAGATTCCAATTAATTTGTCAATAGTTCTGGGTTCATGAAAATACTGAAGAAAATAAGTAACATATTGACAAGCTTATAGTCTATACATGTTTGAATAGGCTTCTAAACAAATATGGAGATTTTATATTGATCCAGAGTGCCAATTCCTCCTGTTAACCCTTGATTAAACATGTTATAGCTTTTGATTTGTTCAGAATGAAAATGAATATTATGATTAAATGATAAATTAAGGCAACTTTCCCACTAAGCGGATATATGTTTGAGTGTTAAAGGAATAGGTGACTCTTGGATCCTTGCCACTGGCTGATTAGAAAGTAGTTTTTCCTCCTGAAAGTGTTTGCAGTAGGCTGTTGGTGCCCAAAATCAAATTTTTAAGACTTAAACATTCTTCTATTCTGAATTGCCATTGGGAATCTCTTAACATATAGGGACAAGCATTCTGAAATCTCAAAAGTATATTGCATGAAAGAATAAAATACAAGGAAAAGTAATAAATATGGTCTCCGCCTTTTGGAATAAAAAAGTTCTCATCACTGAGTAAACAATTAATTTGCAGAATTTTTTATGTTCTTTAATTTCTAATAGTTCACTGGAAATTAAGTCATTTAAAACAGATATAACTTGGCTGGCTAAACGGTAATTGTTTCCTCTCAGTTTTCTTTAGACACTGACTGAATTATGCCACAATGAAGTCATGGTAAACATAAATGGTGGATGCAATTTATGATCTGGATATCATTCAGTTCTATATGAGAGTAGAAAATTAGGCCAGATACTCTTTAAAGTATTTGAAGTGACTTAATATGCCCATTTTTATGCATATATAATTACTACCTCCTCTACGGTTTGGGTCTACATTGGTCACTGGAGTGAATTCTAATACACAAAGAGCCGCACATTTAATCTACAGTACCTGAGTGCATACAGATTAAGAAATGCATCTTCTGTCTTCACCACGGGAATCAGCAAGTATTTACACAATAGCACTCATTGAAATATGGCCGCATTTCATATATTTCTGACCCTATGAGCAAATAATACAATTGTACTTCCTTTAATAAGCTTTGAGACTGATATTTTAAAACTCGCACAACTACATGGCATGTAGTAATATCACTATGACTAACGAGTTATTTGTTTATGACTAAATTGGAGTTTATTTCAAAGAGATTATATTCTTACTCATTCTATTGAAATACATGTTATTTTCGGTTATTTGGTTTATTATGCAGATATTTAACATGTGTTTTATTTCCTTCTGTACGACATTCTATTTGGAGGGTAGGCCGGGGTGGAAATAACTCAGTGACTAAATCTTTTGCTCCACAGGATATTTTGTGCGTTTTATTATGTCTCCTATGAAGTTTTCATTTTCTGCCTCATTAGCAACCAAAATATCAATGATCTGTTACATTCTCATGTTGACTTACTTGACTAAACAATTCTTAACTAG
The DNA here is from genome assembly GCF_001698545.2 of Rhinopithecus bieti. NCBI lineage: Eukaryota > Metazoa > Chordata > Mammalia > Primates > Cercopithecidae > Rhinopithecus > Rhinopithecus bieti. Next base: position 1,594,935 of record NW_016803982.1, read on the forward strand.
GCTAAGGTCATCTCCCCATTGGAGTCTATCATCTTCCACTTTCAAAGACCAAAATCTCAGTTCATTTACTCCAAGAAAGCTAATTAAATTGTACTCTGAGTTTTGCAGAGTAGAAATTTTTAACTGGAACATTTTGCTTTCAGTTCTTAAAAATATATTCGATTGAATTTGAATGAGAAAACTAATTCTGGTGAAAAGGAGTTTCTGCTATTGCCTATAATTGCATTAATTCTGCCCATTGTTTATAATATTATAATTAAAAGGTTAAACCAATACTATTTATTAATAACTTTACTCATTATATTTGTACAAAATCTTATTTACTCATATTTCATAATTTTACGCATCATCACACCACAGTACATTTGAAATAAATCTTTTCCCAGAATTAGTGTTGTCAACTCTCTGTAAACGTTTTCTACCCTATAATTTGAGAAAAATTATGTAACCATTATTGTGATGACTAATGCAAATAAATACATAATCAGCCTAGCCCAATACCTGACACCAGGTATGAGATCTAGACTATTTTTGGATTTTTTCTAGATTTTGCCACAATAATAACCCCAAAGTCTCACTGAGATACAATTATTTATTTCTTGCTCAGGTTACGTGTCAGCTGCAACTCTTCATGTATTTTTCTTACTTTGGCCGAAGGATTAGTCACTATCTGTGACATGTCATTCTTACTGCAGAAGGGAAAAAGCGAAAGGGTTGAGAAGCCACCTGAGGTTCTCAGAGCTTCTGCTCAGAACTGTCAAATTCACATTCCACTTGTTTTTTTTGGCTGACAACTCACACGAATTTCACAGCAATAGAAGTCACAGGGCAACATGTATGGATGGAAGAACTGGGCACAGTCATGAAGCCACCACACCATTCAACCTATTTCAGGAAATCAACGACAAGGCTTAAGAACGCATACACTTTTTGGAACCGTTAACGCCAGGTCAATTAGAAGATACAAAACAATATGCAGAACCTTCTTAATCTAGCTCATTGTTTCACGATTTCTTCTCCTCAGGTCAAGTAGAAAGGAAAACGGTCAATTTGGGGCAAAAGTAGATACATTCATTATGGAGGTTCCTAAAATGGCTTAAAATGAACTCAGACAGGAGACCCATCTGTGATATGCCTGAAAGGGCAGGCTTCACCACGCTCTGATAACCATGTACTCTTTGAAATACAAATTGTGAAAACCCATTCTTTTCAGCCCTTCCAATTCCAACAGAAAGTTCATTATCCAGAGCACACATCTGTCCTGGACCAGCAGTGCCAGCATCACCTGGGAACTTGTGAGAAAAGAGAAATCTCAGGCTTCACTCCAGTCCAGCTAAATCCAAAACTCCAGCAGATCCTCATGCACGTTAAGGTTTGAGAACCTCTGCTTTGCCATTCACAATAATTATCTGATCAAAGCAATATCATCAGGTGAAATTAAACTGAAGGCTAGACTTAGTCTATGACTCAAAAGTTCTCCTCTACTGAAGTGATGTTTTAGAAGACTAACATTCTTACTTCTAAACTTGAAAACCTGACAGTCTCTTTCAAGAAAAACTCAGGAAAAGAAAGAAAATGTGTATCTTTCCCACAAAATAAGTAGGGAGTTTTGATGAATGGAGATAAAATACAAGCTATATAAATAAATCCATATTGTTGTCTTTATCAGTAATTTATTCCTCTTTATTATTGAGTAATATTCCACTTTATGAATGGAATAATTGGTAAGTGGTGGTTCACTTACCAATACATATTTTTTGCAGACTTTTCTGTTGGGTTAACACCTATGTGACATTGTTAGGTCACACAGTAGGTGTGCACTTTCTCCAAAGCAGGTGTTCCGTTTTATACTCCCAACAGCAATGGATGAGAGTTCTGGGTTTTACAACCTAACCAATATATTGGTGTTTTCAGGCTCTTTAATTTTCTCAATTCTAGTGGTTGTGTAGGGATAATTCATTGGGGTTTTAATTTATATTTCCCTGATGATGATATTGAGCACCTTTCCAGGTGATTACTGGCCAAGCATATACCTTCTTTTTGTAACATCTGATAAAGTGCTTTTCCTATGTAGTTGGGTTGTTTATCTTTGTATTATTTAGTAATACAAGTGGTTTATATATTTTAGGTATAGGTTATTGTCAGATATATATATTTATCTGACTACATATGTGTGTGTGTGTGTATATATATATATGTAGAGAGAGAGAGAGAATATTTTATCCATGTGTGACTTTCTTTTTCATTCTCTTAAGAGTCTGTCTTGATAAGCCAAGTTTATTGTTTTTATTATAAGAAATTCAATCAATTTTATGGTTTTTGCTTTTTTTGTGTACCGTATATAAATCTTCATCAACTCAAGGTCAAAAAAAATTGTTTCCTATTTTCTTCTAGATTCTATTTTAGACTTTTACATGTGACTGTGTATACTGTGTGGAAGGGGTCCACTCATTCTTTTTCAAACATTTATGGTATTGTTCCAGTACCATTTGTTTAAAAGGTTTCCTTTACTCATTAACTTGCCTTGGCAACTAGCTGTAGTTGTGTAGATCCTCTCGACTTTCATTTACCAGATACTTTTGTGTAAATATCTTTTCATATTCTATGTAGCTGTAAAATAATGGAGCATAATTTTCATGATACACAAAAAATGAGTCATTGACACTTTGCAATAACCCTCTCTCGCACACAGTTCTTCAATTAGCAAATGTAGGCAAAAACATGACTTCACATCCTGTAATTAGCTCATTTGACATATTTTAGTAATCCCTTGCAAAATGTCAACATGATCTATGGTAGTAGGACAGTGTAAATGTGTTTGCACTTTTCTTTTGCAGTTTCTCTGTGGAGGTGTCTGAAAATGTGTCTATACAAACTCATTAAATGCCTTTCCTCCTCATCTGAAGAACTATGAGACATAGACTTAACATCTACAAATCGTTTTTACATTGCAAGAAAAAAATCACTGGGAAACTGCATCACAATTTCATTTGTAAAGAAAATGTAATTAAATAGAAAATCAAATAAATTAGCCTTAAAGTGAAAGAATTCCCTAAGGTATTTACTAACTATAAGATAACATATTTTTAACCATTTGTGGTCAAATATGATTTCATGAAACAGTAGCTCCGTAAGGTGTTTCATGGGGAGAAAAGTTCCAGGATCAATTAATTTTAGGAAATATTGGTTGGACGGAGTTAAAGAGTTTTCTTACTGCAGGATATATCAGAGTCTTTAACTAACCAACAGGTGCTGAACATCTCCAAGAAGAGCACAGAGGGATCAACATATGTCTGATCAATCCGAGCATAAGATAGAGCTACAGAACCAGCAAAGCGACAACTCGAATTCAGAACACATGCTTCTAAAATTATTTTAGCAGAAACACTAAAAGAAGTCTTCGACTTTACTGATTGCAGTAAAAGATACAGCTCCAATTAAACAATCACAAAAACGCTATACAGAGAGGCAACTAAGATAACAAGGGAGCGGGTAAGCAAGAGATAACAACAAAGAAAATAAAAGTACACTGGTAAAATTAAATTGCCATTGAAAACAATGAAGATCAACACTTACCAGGGGAGATCTAACAATGATTTGGAATACAAACTGAAAATATTACAAAATGTAGAGGAGGCTGGGCGCGGTGGCTCACGCCTGTAATCCCAGCACTTTGGGAGGCCGAGGCGGGCGGATCACGAGGTCAGGAAATCAAGACCATCCTGGCTAACACGGTGAAACCCCGTCTCTACTAAAAATACAAAAAATTAGCGGGGCAAGGTGGCGGGCGCCTGTAGCCCCAGCTACTCGGGAGGCTGAGGCAGGAGAATGGCGGGAACCCGGGAGGAGGAGCTTGCAGTGAGCCAAGATTGCGCCACTGCACTCCAGCCTGGGCGACAGAGTGAGATTCCGTCTCAAAAAAAAAAAAAAAAAAAATGCTGAGGAAATGAATAAGGGAAAATCACTGAAAGATGACAAAAGATGTAGAACTAGCCAATCTAGGAGTTATGGGTCTTCTCTAAGAAAAATCAAGTGCAACAGTACCAGATGTGAGGTTGAAGAAACCATTGAAGTGCACATTTTGTACCTAAAACCAGGTCTCAATGTGAAGTTAGAAACAACTTACCATGCTCCATGGATAAATCAATTAAGAGATTCACATCATGACAGAATTTAAATATTTAAGTGGGAAATACATGTAGACCACCTACAAAGGATCAGATTTCTTACAATCAAAACAGTAAAAAGTGGAGCATTTAGAAAGAAAATATTGTCATTCAAAATATTGAATGATTTGTCATTTATTTTATTTTCAAAATAAATACTGAATGACAATACTTATTTTGAACACCAAAGGTAAACTGTGTTCATGGCTAGGGCAAAAGAGAAAAAATAATCTTAGCTATTCAAGGTTTTAGAAGACAAATTGCCCAAATAAAATTCTTTAAAAATTTACTTTGAAATTTATAACAACAAAAAAATAAGGCCAGGCGCAGTGGCTCAAGCTTGTAATTCCAGCACTTTGGGAGGTTGATTTGAGTGGATCATGAGGTCAGGAGTTCCAGACCAGCCTGGCCAACATGGTGAAACGCTGTTCTCTACTAAAATGCAAAAAAAATAAAATAAAATAAAAAAATTAGCCGGGCGTGGTGGCACACACCTGTAATCCCAGCTACTCGGGAGGCCGAGGCAGGAGAATCGTTTGAATCTGGGATGCAGAGGTTGCAGTGAGCCAGGGTTGTGTCACTGCACTCCAGCCTGGGTGACAGAGCAAGACTCTATTTCAAAAAATAAATAAATAATTAAATAAATGGGCTTAAAATATGGGAGAATTGGAAAATAGGACTGTCTATATTACATTAATCAATTCCTAAAGTAGAGAAGCCCCATAAAATAGTATTTTATTTTATTTACCTAGTTATAAAAAGCAAAGTTTATACTAATAATTTCCAGTAAGTAAAGATGGGAGGAAAACTGAAAAGATGTTAGATCTTTTATTTTAAATAGATGAAGAACAAATGACACCATTAAACTTGAGACCTTGATATAAAATAAATACTGACAATGTTTTAAAATAACATAAGGTAACCATTAGGATAAATAAAATATATATTTATTTGCAAAGGATTGGGCATTAAACTGTATGCAATGTATTTTATAAAATAATTAAAAGAAGACAGAAAATTAAAAACGGCATGAAGAAAGGACAAAATAAGTTGGCAGGAATAAAATCAAATATATCAATTATAATAGTAAACGCAAATATTTTAATCCCTACCCTCTTACAGCAAAGATTTGTAGATTAGGTAAAAAATTAACAAAATCATAAATCAAAGTGTATGCTGCTCACAAGTGATAAATCTGACTCAAAGTAATGAAGAAGAATAACATTTAAAGGGTTGTCAAAGATTTATCAAGCATATAGAAAAAATGCATGGTAGCCTAAATTTCAGACCCAGCAGAATTTAACACAAAACAACTACACAAAACGAAAAGGTCATACGATTTTCTTTTTCTATATTTTGAATGTTAACGAATATGTGAAGTCATGAATTTTTGGTCAGTATCACTCATTATGAAGATATATGACATAAAAACTGTTAGAAACAGATGAGAAATTGATTACTATTATGAGAAAGTCTAAGCAGTATTACAAAGACTCAGAACAAAATAATAAGGATAATTTATTTGATATGTCAACTTCGCCTCTTACTCTAATCAACCTTCTCTAAACTATCCACAGAACATTTATCAAAAATGGATATATCCATCATATACTAGATCATGTAAAAAGCATTGATTCATCAAGAGAGGGCTTGGCATGGTGGCTCACACCTGTAATCCCAGCACTTTGGGAGGCCAAGGTGGGTGGATCACGAGATCAAGAGATCAAGACCATCCCGGCCAACATGGTGAAACCCAATCTCTACTAAAAATACAAAAAAAAAATTAGCTGAGTATGATGGTGCACACCTGTGGTCCCTGCTACTCTGGAGGCTGAGGCAGAGGAATTGCTTGAACCCGGGAGGCAGAGGTTGCAGTGAGTGGAGATCATGCCACTGCACTCCAGCCTGGGCGACAGAGCGAGACTCCATCTCAAAAAAAAAAAAAAAAGAAAAGAAATATCAAGATAACAAAATGATAAGTCATAGACAAGGAGAAAATATTTGCAAAAGATATATCTGATAAAGTTGTTATTTTAAATATACAAATAACTCCTAAAACTCAACAATAAGAGAAAAACAATTTTAAAATGGCCTAAAGATCTTAACAGATGCCTTACTGAAGAAGATATACAGATGGCAAACACGTACGTGAAAAGATATTCCACATTATATATTATTTGTCATCAGGAAATGCAAATTAATATGATGAAATACCGCTATACGCTTATTAGAATGGCTCAAATCCAGAACACTGAAAACACCAAACACTGGCAAGGATGTGGAGAAAACACAGACTGTCATTCATTGCTGGTGGGAATGCAAAATGCTACAGCCTCTTTGGAAGACAGTTCAGCAGTTTCTTACAAAACTAAACATACTATATGATCCAGCAATCACACTCCTTGATATTTACCCAAAAGAACTGAAAACTTAATGTCCCCATGAAAGCCTGCACACCAATGTTTATAGCAGCTACATTATAACTGCTAAAACTTGGAAGTAACCAAGACGTCCTTCAGTAGCTGAATGGATAAACAGTGGTACATTCAGACAATGCAGTATTACTCAGCAATAAAAAGAAGCGAGCTCTCAAGCCATCAAAACACACTTAAAAAACTTAAGTGCATATTCCTAAGTGAAAGAAGGCAATCTGAAAAGCCTGCACACTGTATAACACTCCGGAACATGCAAAGCTATGGTAACAGTAAAAAGATCGGTGCTTGCCAGCGGTTGCAGGGAGGGAGGGGTGAACAGGTGGGGCACAGGGGATTTGTAGGGCAGTGAAACTACTCTGTATGCTACTGTCATGGTGGGTACGTGTCATTATAAAATTTACCAAACACATAGAAAATACAATACCAACAGTTAATCCTAAGGTATATTATAATAATTACTTTGGGGGATAGTGCTGTGTCAATGCAGGTTCCTGACTTGTAACCAATGGACCTACTGTGGTGGGGTGGGGGATGACGATGGGGGAGGCCACGCATGGGTGACAGCAGCGAGTACATGTACTTTCTGTTCAATATTACTCTCTGTACTTTCTGTTCTTTCTCTCTCTGTACTTTCTGTTTAATATTACTGTGAACTTAAAACTGCACTAAAAAATATATTACAAAAAACATTAAAATATCATATGTTTTCTACAAGCTGTGTTCTGTGGTGGTAATTCCAAAAAACTTGTAAGAAATATAAAGAAATTTACATGGAAGAGGAATCTTATAACTCAGACTACTCTTTGAGAAGCAGTGAAAACGAAAGTACAACATGAAACCTGTTACAGAAATGAGTGAAACAGAAAACTCTAAGTTTTAATCCTTATTTAATTCTCACAAATGTTTTATCTTTATTTGTAGACAAGATAAAGGAGTCTCCAAAAGGTGACGTGACCTCTGCAAAGTCATACAGTCATACAGTGTCTGAACCAGGATGTCACTGAGGTCTTCTGCCTCCTATTCCAGGGCTCTTTTTAAGATATACCACTGTCTCCCTATTGAAGAAACACTAGGATCAAAATTGGAAAACATTTAATTAGCCAATCCCTTGACTCTAAAACATTGTTTTCATATTTTAAGGTTTCTGAAATTAGAATCAATTTTAAAATGATTTCTTTACAAAAAAGATGTACTTCTATTGTCTGGGAATTGGCATATTAACATCAGTAAAAATATCGACTGATTAGATTTTCTCCACAACTAAATTATCTTTAATAATAATGTGTGCAGCTGGATTTTAATTTAAATTCAAATCCTTCATTTGTATTAAAATATCTTTAGAAAGCACTGAAAAGGCCATCATATATACAAAGGACTGCCACAAGCAAAGCGATGCAGATAAAGATAGTAGAAACTGCCACGTTTCCTGGAGTAGATGGTAGTTTTTAGAGATGGATGAAAGATCTGACTGGTACAGCAAAAGGGCTATCTCTCTAGGACTCACATCAATCAGTCCCAAGCTAATTTCTAAGGTAAGCTGCTTATTTCAGAGAAAATTGTTATTCACTTCCTATGACATTTTTCTAAAATTAAAATGTCCACAAAACTCATTCTTTTCTGTGCCATTAAATTGTAGTGTAATTTTCAAAGTGCTTAATAGATCAAAGATGATGAGAAAGGCTATAAAAATCCATGGGTGGTAGTGATCCGCATTTTAAAATAGCAAAAGCATTCCAGAAAAGTCTGTAGACACTGTCTATGAAGAAGACTACAAATTACCTGAGATCTCTTTGGAATGCAAATTCTGATTAACTGGGTCTGAAGTTGTATCTGAAATATAATTTGATGCTGATACTGTTAGTCTAAAAACCACACTTTGAATAGCAAAGGTACAATGGTTAAGAGGTCCGTCAACCCAGCTGAGTCAAAGTTCTACCATTTATTAGCCATGTGATCAGATACAAGCCATTCCCTTAAGTTCTACTTTCTTCCTGGGTAAAAGAGAATATCCACTGCATCTTTAAAATACATTATAGGGTTGATGAAAAATATATGTGCAGTCTTTAGAACAGTGTCTAACACATCATTAAATGCTCAATAAAATTAGCCATTACTGGCCGGGCGCAGTGGCTCGTGCCTGTAATCGCAGCACTTTGGGAGGTCGAGGCGGGTAGATCACTTGAGGTCAGGAATTCAAGACAAGCCTGGTCAACATGATGAAACCCTGTCTCTAATAAAAATACAAAAAATTCAGCTGGGCGTGGTGGCGGGCTCCTGTATTCCCAGCTACTCGGGAAGCTGAAGCAGGAAAATCGCTTGAACCCAGGAGGCAGAGGTTGCAGTGAGCCTGGATCATGCAATTGCACTCCAGCCTGGGCAACAAGAGTGAAATTCCATCTCAATTTAAAAAAAAAAAATTAGCCATTACTATTATTAGAAACAAAATAGTGAGTGGGGCCTGATGAGCCCTTGCAGTGCAGCGTAGTTACACAACTATCTAGCTACCACTGCAACACTTAACCTACAGAAGAAGCAATATCATCCCTTGAAGTCAAATTAAGTCTGTTATGTGATTTGTACTTGGCTGGTTGACTTTTCACTGGCAAAGCAAAGACATATGAAGTCTTAACTGGCAGGAATATAATGAATTTAGAATTTGAGGTCTATGAAGAATCCACCCATTTATAACTAAGAAGTTCCTCAACGGCTAAAGTCTGTGCCAAGAGTGTTTACTAAGTCAATCTGTACACAGCAGGGCTACTGTCACTGGGCTTATTTCTGTCACTTTGTGACACCAGTGCTCCATCAGGCATGATGATTAAATCTACAACCTTTCATCTGGTAAAACAGGAAAGGTAATTGCAAGAGTTGCAATTGCATCACTGAATGTCTTTTGCTTTAAAAAATAAATATATTGCCTTTGCCTCTGCATGTATCTACTGGCCTGGAACCATTATACAGTGACAATATTCTGTTTCAGAAGCATTATCTCTGAATAATTACCTGCTCCTTGTCTCCATGGAAAGCTGTACCGCAGAACCTCTTTTAATTTGGTATATAGCAGGATTCACAGATTGTATTTTATTACTATAAAAAAAATACCTTTCTCCACCCCCTACAAAATGAAGGTAAGTGTTAACCACGTCTTGAATGATGGATGCTGCAGTTTGGGACGTTTGCAGCCCGCTGATGGGGAGGTTCTCCTTCACCTTCCGGAAGCACTCATCAACAAAGGGAATCTGTGGGTGGCTCTAGCTGGTTGCAGGGACCAGAATTTGAAGGGAGAGGAAATCCCTGATGCTGGGCCCTCCTGCCTGATTCTCCAAATGGTGACAGGGATAAAACACAGAGGGGTAGTGAGCCCTGTGTCAGGACTCAGCAAAGAGAAAACACAGATATTCACTGAGCTCTTCTCCCTTTCATTTTATTCTACTTCAGTTTTTCTTTTGGTCTCAATTCATGAGCAACCCCAGGTCAATCTGTATCCTGAGTCCTCACTCACCTCCCTCCCATGGACAATTACTTCATTTCCTTTGGAATTAGAGACTATTTTAAAATGCTTTCAGGTGAACACTTCAAGGCTCAGAGCAGGGAAAATAAAAAGAAGTGTAGTTATTGGGGCATAGAACATAAATGTTTATCTAGAGAGGAGTGGTTAGGAGGGAGGTGTGATTCAGGAAGTAATGGTGTTTACTTTCGCTAAAGCAACAGTTTTCACATTTGCACGACAACAGAAAGAAACCGGCAGAAATGTTTTATTCTAAATGAAATTAACAGATCCATGCTAAATAAAACATATGTAAGTGAATTTGCCCAGAGGAAGCAGTAGGTAGGGTAGGTAAAGCTCAACAAGCCCAGATTTCCTCTCACTCTCCAACGCAACCTCTCTAGTAAACATCTAGGAATATCTCCAGAAATTCTGGTGGCTTTAGGTCACCCTGTACAAATCACTAAGCCACAGGAATATAAGATATTGTATACATTGTAAAGTGGGCAGGGGGAGATGTTTAGCCAGTCTAATGGAAAGCTTACAAAATTGGTTCTTTTAGCTGTTTTAAGCAATAGGGTTTTTAAAAATGGGATTTAAAACAGGTCCAGAAGGCCAAAACCAGGCCTAGAAGGCCAGAATGTATACTCAAAAAAACTTTCATTCCTTTAAAATATTCTAAAGTCAGACTGTTTACTACACTGCCCTGATGATCTCACCTAATGTGAAGGAGAAAGGTCATTTGTTAATTGTCCACTTTTAAATCATGAATCTCCCTTTAAATTTGTGTTCTGTGAAGGTTAAGTGTGATTACAACAGATTTCTTCACATCTTTGAACTACAGTGACTCACGGTGAACCCACTGCCTGTCTTCAGATGAAAGTCAACAGGAGATTTGGGTTTTATAATTTTAGAGAATCATCTTGCCAGGAATCTGTATGGGAGCCATACGTGAAGGAACAACTGTATTTATCAGCCTTTTACAAAAATAATGACATAATGCTTCTCCATGTGTAATGAGAAGTGTATGTATCTCATAACAAAATGAGAGCTGTATATAAGATAATTGGGTAGGGATAAGAAACTAATTTCAGTATACAAAAATATGGAACTTGATTTTATTTCACAAACATTTTTATGGCTTTTAGAGAAAAGTGTAGATAATTTTATTACTGTGGGCCTTAAGAGGTAATCTCTGAACATTTCTTATAAGTTGTTGATTATATAGTCAATATTAACTTACTCTGTCATGGGATCAAGCTCAATTATAAACCTCAGATTCCATTATCATACTAATATTTAATATTTTAAAGTTTGTAGAAAATTATTTTTAAAAGGAAAGATCAAAACATGCAATTTAAATAGAGAATAATATTCATCCTAGTAACATTAACAAGTGTCAGTGATTTCCAAAAATCACGTTATTAACGAATTCAAGTTGTCTGCAAAATATAATCTAATCTCAATTAGAGAAAAGAAGCATAAATAATGAAAAGTTCTCATATTATCTGTAATTGTCTTTGATATTAAATCACAACCACAGGAAAACACATGCGCGCGCAGACACACACACACACGCACTCCCCACACATCCCAGCCTCATTTCAGATTCAATTTTCTTTTCTCTTCCAGATCACTGCTGGGGAACCTAGAAGTAACTGAATGCTAGGCTAGAGGCGTCATATTAAATTAAATAAAGATTTTCTATTCATGGATCTGTAACTATGTAAGAATCCATGCTTAGAACCAGTTCTGTAATTACTGGTACATGATCATTTATTCAAAAGAAGAAACACTGGATTCATCTGTGTACTCATGTAGTCATTCATTTCACAGTCAATCATTATTCTTTACTCTGAGTCAAATATTTGCTAGATTCTAGGTTTTAGAAATACAAAGAAAATCAACACTACTCATGGAGCTAACAGTCAGAGAGACAAACATCAACAAATAATTAGAGTAAACGGCAAATACGAAACTAAAAGTGTGCACCAGTTTAGCTGGAATATGGAGGAAAATGTGATCACAGCTACATGTGAGGTTGCATTTTTTTCAAACTTACAAGGTGTCAGTGGTTATTCTAGACAGACAGAAGGGCAAAATCAAGAACCTGGACTGAATTGGTATTGATGGAAATAGGAATGATTAAATTTATATAGACAGAGAGAGAGAGAGAGAGACGCTGGTGTTATTACTAGCTGTGTAGGGATAATCATGACACTATCATATCATGAGGTTGATGAGATTGTTAAATGACATATGTCAAACATTTAGAACAGTGCCTAGAACTCTATAAGTACTCATTTAATGTTAAACTACTATTATTCATTAAATCTTCCATCTAATATTAGAAGCATTGCTTAAGAACAAAAGTTTAATCATATAGATGGATTTTTGGATATGGAGAAAGGTTAAATCAATCAACCAGCCTCTAGTAACAGACTGAGGCTCTGTGCAGGCAAAGGAAACACAATAAATAAATAGAAACCCCTGCCTGCTTATTTATATACCACCATCTTAAATGTTTTAAAACATTTCCTCCCATTTCTTTCTGTTCTATTATTTTTATTTGCTCCCAACCAGCCTCAGCTCTTGACCTGAGGGTGCACATCTTCACTCAAATCTATGCTGCCTCTGGCTTATTTCCTTGTCTGATCCAGGCTTTGGGGATAATCAGCCATACTTTTCCATTTCCTTATTTCAATTATCCCCTCAAACTTTAATTTGTCATTGCCAACAGTCTCATTTCCTTTTGACTAAGATAAAGGTCTGCCCTTTCCCAAGAGAAGTCTTTTTGAGACTAACATTTCTGAAAAAGCTTTCTTTTCGTACTTTGTTTCAATGCATTAAGACTGAAAAATCTCCTGTCTCCAAAGTCTTAAGAATTGAGATGGACAAGAGCATTTTAAAAGGTGGAATAAAATTCTAGAGTGTGGGAACCTTTTCAATGGGTATGCAAAGCTCATGTTAGGCTTAGCAGCAATCTGGGTGGGTTAGTTTCTTTATTCCTTTTAAGTGGGAGAAAAAAAAGAAGGGCTGTAACTCTGAATTTCTATAATAAAAGTCTAGTTTTTCATGGACAGTGAAACTAAGGCTCAAGGTCATGTTTTCATTTTGCTGGAATGTCTGCAAGGGGTTCAGGTGAGAAGCAACAGTCTGTATGACAAATAAACAGAAATGGAAACACTGAGGCCCCAGGCTATACGCTTCCAGATTTTTTAAAAATGTGTTTGAAAGCTGATAAAGTGGTAGATGTTTCTAATTCCATACACACCCAGAGAGTGGAAGGATGCCTGGGAAGGAGACGTCCACTTGTACAAAGCTATTTATTCAAACAGATATTTTCCTGTTAATATTTCAGAAGAATGTGTATGATATTAGCATCAGGCAGCAGAAAGCTGCATAGGTACAAAGGTAGCAACAGTCCTTTGGGAGACCATCATAAACCCAGGCAGGCTTCACCTTGTCTGGTGATATAAAGAAAGACTGAACCACAGCACCTGCTCCATCTTCGCAATTGATTTGCTTGTTATTCTTTTGGAGAGGAAAGGTGGAAGGTCAATGACAGTCACGACACAGAAACTCACTGTTCTCCACTTTGGGTACAGTCCCAGGTGCAGTTGTTCAGTATCAATCATCAAAGAGACAGGCACATTTGCCATGGAACTAACAGCAATTAATCTTCAGATTTCCTCACTGGTGGGAGTCTCTGGCACTGGGAAGGTCCATGACAATAGATGGCATACATGTTTTAAATTTTTCCAAAATAAGAAATTTTCAGTGAATTAAGATAACCGACTCTCCTTCTACTCCAACTTTGACTCAGCCACATTTCCTCTCATGTCCAGTGGCTCTGGAATGACTCCAGGTACTTCTGAGATTCAGCCAAAGAGAAGGTGAGTTGAGTACACATTCATTTTGAGATTAGTGGGGTACCATCACTTCTGTGGTTTTTCAGGGTATAGAAATGCCTTCTAGAAATAGTGCTATAGACCTCTTGGGTCATGACAATTTAAGACCAGAGATCAAGTAATAAAATTGTATGCATCCTCTACTGCACAGCCCACATTTAGGAAGTTGAGAAGGAACAAGTTTTGAAGTACACAGAGCCACCTACAACAGATGTGTAAGATTATAATTACATCTCCATATTCTAGATCTTGTGAGGTTTATGGTATTTGTCTGATATAAAAATGTAATTTGTGTTGATTGCCTTTTCATCCTAAGTTAGTATTCACCTTAACTTTGTACTTTTGATTTTGAATTCATTTTATTAAAAAGGACTCCCAAAATGTAAACCCTGCAAAATATTAATCTATTTATCTATGTTAGACAAAGACATGCATCCCAAATTGCAATGTAGAATTACAATGTAAAATTAGTAAAACAATTTAGATCATAATATTAAAATATTATAATTATGTTCATGGACTATTTAAATAGAATAATTGATTAAATGACAGAATATAATGCATATTATGCTTGGTCAAAATATCTTAATATAATGTATAATCATTAAAAACAATGTACCAAGATTATACTACAACATGGAATAAATTGTAAGATTTCAAATAGGTGAAACAGGTAAGCTATAAAGTTGTGCTTTAAAACTAGTTATAAGAGAACTGGTTTCATTTTAAGACAAAGCAAGAAAAAAGCCAAGAAGAAAATCATATATCAACTGATCTATGTTTACGCCTATAGTTGAAATACTCAGTAAAGAAAATAATCTTTTATATGTTATCCTTTTCAGATTTTTTTGTAGAAAACTTTTCAAAATACATGGGAATACATAATTCAGAAATAGCTTCTGATGTATATTCTGTTGACTAAGCCAAAGAATATGTCCAAAGAGCACTGTATTCATTTCCTGGTCCCACAATAACAAATTACCACAAACTTTATGCCTAAAAACAATATGCGTTTATTATCTTACAGTTCTGGAGATCAGAAGTCTAAAACGGTTTTGCTGTGCTTAAATCAAGGTGTCATCAAGACTACATCCTTTCTGGAGGCTTTAGGATCTCTTTCCTGGCCTTTTCAAGCTTCTAGAGACAGGCTGCACTCCTTGGCTCTTGGCCCCCTTTCTCCATCTTCAAAGGTAGTAGTGGTAGGTTGAGTCCTTCTCATGTTGAATCACTTGATTCTGACTCTTTCGTTCCCGTGTCCACTTGTAAGGGCCCTTGTGATTGTATTGGGCGCACCCAGGTGATCCAGTATAATCTTTTGATTAGCAATCATAAGTATCCTTTGCCATGTAATCTAACATATTCACAGATTCAAGGGATTACAGGGGTGTCTTTGATGGAGGCCATCTTCTACCTACCATAATCATCAATGAATTCTTTTGTCCCGTCATGCTGTCATTTGGTTATAAGTCTGAAAATAAGCTATGTATCATCTTTGTTACACTAAGAAGGTTGTGCACATAATCAATGATACTCAAGATCAGTATCAACCTCAATGCAGTTGTATCTACTGAAAACTGTGGTCTGCTCAGGAGGACTCCTTAAAGTCTTACAGTCTCACATCTCATTCCCCCAATTCCCACCTGCCCCCAGTGGTGACCCAAGTTTAGAACGCTGTCATCCCTCTATCATCAGTAATTGGTTCAAACTTGACCATTTCATCCAAGCAAAGTCAATCCGAGTTTTCCCCTGAATTGTTTTCTCCCTTAAACTGCTAAGGAAAGGTCTATAATCTTTCTTGGTCAGAGCATAGTAAAACTATAACCTTAGATGATGCTAAAATCCATGTTTCTCCTGTTTGGAGAAAAATCCATCTGCAATAGACAAGATTCAGATTAAAGGGCTGATAAAAGCAGAAATGTGTGTGTTGGAGGCTGCTGTGTAAATCCATGTGCATGTATGTGTACATGGGTGTAGGTGTGATAGACAAAGTGAAAGAGTGAGAGAGGCCGTGTAAGGTTGTCTAAGTCCCTTTACCATTCTTCCTCAAGGTCATCTGTACCCCTGTCCTTTTTGGTTTGTAAGCACATAAATCATTTGTTTGTTTCTGGTTGTTTGAATTGGGATTCTGCCACTTTCATCTAAGGTCTTTTAATTAAAATAGATGCTATATAGTTTTCTTATATGCTCAGCACTGTAATTAATGACAAGGGATTTTAAAACATAATAAAGAAAGCTAGAATTCTTTCAGGACATAGAAAACAAAGAACTACTCTATATGTCACAAACTGGAGATCACTGCTAAGTGTGATCTGGTACCGGCAACACCATAGCTTTTTGTCGCTAAGTCTTTGATCTATAGTAGGCATCAACCACGGTCTCTTGAACAGTTTCCTAATCTATTGCCTATGTTGAACAAATAAATAGCAAATATTCTCGCTAAACATAATTTCCCCCCATGTAGCTAGTTAATAGCATAGAAACAAAGTCCATGGAATCAACCAGAATCTATAAGCAGCATATGGAGAGAGGTAAATAGCAGCAACCCAAATTATTTCATTAAAGTGAATACTAGGAAGATTCTCTAGTCATCTTATATTGCCAATGTAACTAATCACATTGAGTGAATGATTAAGTAAATGAATATATAGTGAAAAAATAGTTCTAAGCCCAGGAGGTAGGCCCTGGATCATTCAATATCAACAAACCACTGTTACTGCTGCTTCATGATCCATTAATATATATTCACCATTGTCTCCTCAGGTTCTGGGTGCTCTGCCACACTGAAATTGTCTTTGACAACTTAGCCATATCCCACATATTCACAAGATTCATATGGATATTCACTAGCCAAAGTTAAAACAATAATAATATGGCTGAAGGTTGATTTAGCCAATCTATAAACTGGCTAAATATTAGGTTAGAGTCACGTAGGAATTGCAAAACACCAATTTTATGTTTTATTAAATTTCTATATTTTAATAAAAGACTATTTTACATAATGAGATGTGTCTGCTTAAAACCCTTTCAAATGAATCTCAATTAGCATAGAAATTAAAATTATTTCTCTTCTTGTTTCTGCATTCCTATTATTTCTAGAATGCCAGGTTATACTCATATGAGCATCCAGTGCTTCCACATTTATTAATCAGAATGGAGATCCTTCTCATGGATACACACTAAAACCTGAGGAATTATAGAACAAAAGTCACTCTCTTATGAGAGTAAAACAGGAGAGGAGTTCTTTTCTCTGCTTGAACTTTTGGTTGTTACCAATTATTCTAAAACGAAACTTCAGTGACAAATTCTTATGACTTACAGTAAAATAATTTGGGGCTTGGTCTACCTTTTGATTCAAATATTTTTTAAAGCAGAATCAAAAACTATAAATAAAACTGGATATCACCAGTACTTCTATGTTTGACTACCTTTTGGATAATATACTAATTTACTTAGTAAACAATACAGTACCTAGTTAAAGTGTATGTAGCTCAAAATATATCCCTTAATAATCCATTGTGACAGCTAAAAGTCTTTGTTTGATTTTATGCAGAGATGTCTAAATCACTGCCACCTTTGTTGATATTATGGAGCCCTTTTATAATCCGGCCAAAGAAGCTATGGACTCTTTCTGCACAAAAATATTAAAAGGCAAACACAATATATTTGTGCCATTTTAAGGAGTTCTCATGGTTTGATACCCAACCATCCTCTGGGTTGCATGAATTCCAGGCTAAGAGTCCCTAGATATGGGATTCCCCAAATCCCTCATTACAATGCATATTATTCTGGCCAAGGAAGCACATCAGAGAGTAGCTCTCAGAAAACTAGCTATGGGCGGCATGCAGTGGCGCATGCCTGTAATCCCAGCACTTTGGGAGGCCGAGGTGCGTGGATCACTTGAAGTCAGGAGTTTGAGAACAGCCTGGCCAACATGGTGAAACTCCATCTCTGCTAAAAATATATAAAAATTAGCTGAGCATGGTGGTGCATGCCTGTAATCCTAGCTACTTAGGAGGCTAAGGCAGGAGAATCGCTTCAACCTGGGAGGCGGTGGCTGCAGTGAGCTGAGATAGCGCCACTGCACTCCAGCCTGGGTAACAGTGAGACTCAATTTCAAAAAAATAAACAATTATAAAAAGAAAATGAAAGAAAACTAGCTATGATGGCAGAAAGCAGATCTCAGGGTTCTGAGCAACTGAGAACCACAAAAGGAAAGTTTTATGAAACAGATTTATCCCCCCAGAATTTATCCCCAAATACTTCATATTCACACTGGAGATCTATTTACAAATAAAGACTCCAATCCTACCTCGGATATACGTAAGCTGGATGAAACAATTACCTGAACTTATCATATCCTTTCATCTTTCTGTGCTTCGTAATGGGATTTCCTGTCTTGGACATATTCTTCCCCATTTCTCCAGGAGCAAACTTCTGATCATTCAAGACTTCCCTCACCCTCTCAATTTTGCAGGCAGAGATCGCCTCAAATATCTCCATCACAGCACTGACTACATTCTACTGTAATGATTTATGCTTTTCTCTTTCTTTTTTATGCTATATCTAATTGAACTTTGATACCTGTCTCTTTCCATTCGAGCTGCTATCAAATATACCATAGATGAGTAGTTCATAAACAACAGATATCAAGCTTTTCAGTCCTGGAGTCTGGGAAGCCCAAGATCAAGGCACCGGAAGATTCAGTGTCGAGCGAGAGTCTGCTTCCTACACATAGATGGCACCTTCTCACTGTGTCCTCACATGGTGGAATTGTCAAGCTCGCTTTCTGGGGTCTCGTTTGTTATTTATTTATTTCGTTTTATTATTATAATTACTTTTAGAGACATGGTCTCTGTCACCCCGGCTGAAGTACAGGGGTCCCATCATGGCTCACTGCAGCCTGAAACTCTTGGGCTCAAGAAATCCTCCCACCTCAGCCTCCTGAGTAGCTGGGACTACAGACATGCCCTACCACACTTCGGGGTCTCTTTTGTAACAGGACCATTCCCTTTCATGAGGACCCCACCCTCATGACCTAATCACCTCCCAAACACCCCACCTTCTAATATCATCGACTTTGGGGCTAGGTTTCAACACGTAATTTTTAAGAAGGGCACAAACATTCAGACCAAAGTAATGTGCACAAATCAGCAAATAAAGTAGTATATGGTGGATAAGACATTTATTTTCTGAATAAGTATCTCTGGTGGAAGCAGGCTTGATTTCCCCTATAATCAGTTGAATAGCGTTCCTCAAAATTCATGTCCACCTAGGACCCCAGGGTGTCACCTTATTTGGAAATAGAGTCTTTGCAAAGATAATTAAAGACTAGAGCTGAATCATCCTGGATTTAGGGTGGGCCCAATTGTGCTTATGGGAGAAAGGAGAAGGAAGCTTGGACACACAGAGAGACAGCCTCTCTGAAAGCTGTCTCGGAAGAGAGAGGTAGAGAAGGGAGCGATGCTGTCACAAGCCAAGGAATGCCAAAAGCCACCAGAAGTTGGAAACGGCAAAGAAGGATTCTCTCCTAGATCCTTGGGAGGGAACCTGACATTTTTCTATTTCAAATTTCTGATTTCCAGAACTGTGAGAATAAATTTCTGTTGTTTTCAGCCATCAAATATGTGGTCATGTGTTTTTGCAGCCCTAGGAATCTGACCTGAGGGCAGGAGTGGGGTATACCTCCAGTATGAATCCCAAGGGGTCACCTGCAGCTAAGGGGGAAAGGGTGTTTCAAAATCGGGTTCTTCAAAGAAGCACTGTGCAAATGAAGGGCTTCTGGGGAGCATCTGAGGACAGCCTAACCTTCTCTGGGCTATTTCCTAGCATTGGTCCTGAGGAACCTCTCTCTGGACAACGTGCAATGGTTTTACTGCTAACCTAGCATTGGCTCATTGCTCCCCTGAGCATGCACCTCATATTCTCGGAAGTGTCACCTCTCACCGTAACTGCAAAAGCCCAACCAAAAACCTGGGGAGAAAGCAGACAAGGAGCCAGCTTAGCAGTGGACCAAGCAGGAAGGCTGGGCTGTGTGAACAGATCGCAGGGAGCTGATATGGATCCGCTGGTCAGTTCTTTGATCAAATAATGGAAAATGTCCTCAAACTGCACCTATTCAGACTCATCCACAAAATTCTTAGTTTCATTAACAAGGAAAATATAATCCTGAGGAATGCCTCTCCTCAACACATAAGATAATATGCATGGGAAAAAAGACAACATGGAAAACGATTAGTCCTCTTGTGGTAACAGAACTAAATAATATTTTACTATTAAATATCACCATGGCTATTCTAGGAAAAAGAGTAGCTAAATACATTCCTCCATATTATTTTTCAAAGCAGAAATTATCTATGGTGAAAACCCAAAATGCATTTCTGACAAAGCCCCTTTCCTGGACTCTTTGACAATTCTATCTATTCAGTTAATTATCTTTCATATAGAACAAATAGTCATTGTCCTGTATGCTGATGGTATTCAAACATGCCTAAGGTGGTTCATTGTTCAAGATCTCTTCTCTCTATTCCTCTCTATAACCCTACCCGACACACCCACCCCTCTTTCCGCTGACTCATTCCTTTCCCTCCTATCCCCATTCAACAAAGCTTTGGGAAAGGATACCACAGAGCAATAGGTTTTGTGCAACTTCTAAGCACTCCCTAAAGCCCTGTTTGCACAGGGGAAGTAGGGCAAAACTAAAGTGTCCATCCTGCTGCAGGACCGTGCCTGTTATACAACCCTACAGAGTGGTGAGTCTTCATGTGGCTGCTCAGCAGAATCACCCAGGGAGCTTTTAAAATCCTGGACGCCCAGGCCATCTCACAGACAAATTAAATCAGGTGGGAACTCAGCACCGGTATTTTAAAAATACTTCTGCAAGCTCTCCAAGTGCTCTCATCTCCTCCATGAATTTTTTAAGGATGAAGCTCACCTGACTTAAATCTCCTTCTGGAAAACTTTATCCCTTGAATCTGAAATTGTTTTCCTGTTTCCTCTGCCATCTTCCCTGAGTTGTCATTCGGCCCACTTTCAATATTCCAATCTGGCCAAATATGACTTCCTGGGAGGGGTCCCTGCCCACCGTACTTACAGCACCCCCAGACTTCATCTTGGCCACGCTCTCACATTCTCTTGATTTCCCTTCTCAAGAAAATATGAGAGCTATCCGAAATTACTTGTTTTCTGGTTTAACTTATTTTCCCAAACTCTATGACATCAGTTGCCTTGTCTCTTTTTTCTCAGCACTGAGAATGGTTCTGGGAACACAGGAGGGCCCTGGTAAATATATGTTGACTGGGTGAGTGAATGAAGGAATGAATGTTGACCTTGTTTTCTCTATTAAATTGTATGTCCCGAAGGTCATTTGTATGCTGTCTACTTAAATCCCTTGTAAGTCCTTACAATTGCGTATTAAAGTTAACAAAGAAGTTTCGTATATACTATTTCAAGTGTCTCTCACAATATTTGAAAGAAAACAGCAATTGTTATAATGCCATTTTTACAGATAACAAAATTAAGGGCCCAAAAAGTTTTTTAAAAAAATACAAAACTCGGCCGGGCGCGGTGGCTCAAGCCTGTAATCCCAGCACTTTGGGAGGCCGAGGCGGGCGGATCACGAGGTCAGGAGATAGAGACCATCCTGGCTAACACGGTGAAACCCCGTCTCAACTAAAAAATACAAAAAACTAGCCGGGCGAGGTGGCGGGCGCCTGTAGTCCCAGCTACTCGGGAGGCTGAAGCAGGAGAATGGCATGAACCCGGGAGGCGGAGCTTGCAGTGAGCTGAGATCTGGCCAGTGCACTCCAGCTTGGGTGACAGAGCGAGACTCCGTCTCAAAAAAAAAAAAACAGAAACAAAACTCTACAGAGTCGCACAGAGAATACATGGTGTGAGACATCAGCTCTATGAGGACGTCATGCAACCACGTGGCCATCTCTTCCATCCCTGCCCCCTCAGCGCACATGCCCGCACAGTCAGTGCCTGGCTGCTTTGATAAGCTACAGATGCTGAGGGAAGGCATGGCATGGGCAGCATGTGTATCTTTCCACCCAAACAGGAAACTGATGCCTGTTAGGAGTGTTTCCAGGGACCATGCCAGTGAAGAGGGGAGTATCACTGATGAACTGATGAGCAGGGGTGAATAGTGTCAGTATGTGCTCACCCTGTCATACCCTTGTGTGGTCACAAGACTCCAGGCCTCCTAACACATCCAAAATCTTATTTCCTAAGAAGTCTAACCTAAAAACTGCAATCTCTCTGGGTCTTCCTCTCTACGTAGGGTTATCCAGAATGTATCTAGATTCAAGCATATATTATATGTATTATGTCACTTGGATTTTGCTACCACCTTTTAAAAATAATTATATTACACTATACTTGAGAGGGTGAGTTTTGCAATTCTCTCTCACCATTGCAACTATAATTCAACAGTATCATTAACCATACCCAGACTTCCAGCAAATTAAAGGAAGCAGAAGGAGAGACTTTACCAGGCACTACATACTCCATATTTTCTCTTTTTTTTTTTTTCACATTCCTTTTAACTTCCTTTAGTTAACTATTATACGATACAGGGCTCCATAAAGAAATCTTGGCAAAAGAGTTAACGTCCTTATAAAGGACTTTACACATGACCTCAAAATATTTGCTGTTTCACCCTAGAGACTATCCAAATCTTAAGCAGCTTACAACTGTACGATGCCAGGCCATTTGGCATTATTTACCAATATCCACATAGCAAGAATATTTTGAGCATCGAAGAGACCAAAATTATTTATAAACTTAAATAGGAAGCCAAAGAATCCTGCCTTTTTGCCTTTATCCAAATAGTAGGCAACACATGAAAAATAAATATTTATGGAGAACCAAAATCTCATCCATCTTAAATCATTATATTCCAAAGGAAAGAATGTCATAACTGAAGAATATATTAGTTTGAATCTCAAGCAGATTCTTGGTAGAAAGCAGAGTCTGAAAGAATGATGGGTTAGTCACATGGTTCTCATGAGACATAGTCAGATCTTAGTCTGTCTAGTTAGCTATGCAAAACCAGATACAAAGTCTGCTATGAAGGTGAGTCAGAAATGACAGGCATGGTGTCCATTGAGTAGATATAAAATTTAGGGGTCCAGATGAATCAGAACACAGCATCAAATTCACTTATTGCAAAGAGAGGTGAAAGGGAGGCAATGCAAGCTTATGGAGTAATTTCAAGGTCACCGAGAAGGGTTTTTGCTTCCAGTTCAGTATATGCCTTGCTGGGTCACACAGCTGGCTAGTGACTGAACCCTGACTAACTCAGGGTCTACTCACCTCTATCCTGGTAGTTTACTGTTCAACTAACTGCTGCAACATGTCCCTTTGCCATTTTAAACATGTAGGCATCTATATACATACCCAATAGTTAGATAACAGCAATCTCATTCTCAAAATACAAATTTGACTGCTGACAGTTGTCATTTTAATACTTTGCTGATATGAATGCCTCGGAATAAAACAATTTTGGATTTGTGCTTGTTTTCTCATCTTCTGTCAGTAGTTAGGTAAACATGATACAAGGTACAGAAGAGCACATGAAAGGATGCTAAAGTATTTGTCTTGTTCATGGAAAAATTTGAATCTCAGTACATTCAGTTACATAAAACTTGGCATTTAACAATGATCCAATGGATGGGCATGAAACAACGTTAACCTGGCATTTCCATGACATCATTTTACTAACAATTAACCTCATAAGACAATTATGACATAGAGAGCTCTGCAGAGAGGTGGCTTTTTCTGTCTGAAACCTGTCAATCACGCAAGAAGAAGTTAGGTAGCTGGGGAGAGACATATTTCACCCCAGGCTGTCTCCCACCATTTTCTTATTTTTTCTAAATCATCACAAGTATGCTTCCTGTTCTTTACACGTTATTCCCATCATAACTCAGAGTTTCTGCCCCTGCTGTTCCTCCTACCTGGGATGTCGTTTTTTCTTTTGTTTTGTTTTTTTGTATTTTTTCTAAATTATTATCTGGCTAATGCTACTACTCATCTCTGCAGCCACCCACTAGGTTCACTCATTTCATGAAGCCATATTTGCACCCAAATTGGGCAAATTTCATCTTCCTCTGATTCTCAAGACACTCAATCCCTTCTCCCAACATATTTGTCACAATTATCACAAATGCTTAGCTCAGGGGTAGCAGGCTTTTTCTGTAAGGGGCTAGATGATAAATATTTCAGGCTTTGTGGGCCATGTGCTCTCTGTGGCCACTACTCAACTTTGCCATTACAGCAAGAAAGTAGCTATATGTAAACAAATGAGCATGGCAATGATCTAATAAGACTTTATTTACAAAAGGAGAATGCAGGCCTAGCCCTAGTTTTCTGACCACTAGCTTAGCCCAGAGATACACGGTGGTAAGATCGATAAATATTAGATGGATTAACTATGATAAGCAACATCATTTATGAAAATACGATGTACATGTTGTCTGTATGCTGTGAGTATAGAGTATCTGTATTCATTTTGCAACTATAGCACAATGACCAGCCCTATTAATTTTTGTGTATCCTAAGAGGGGCATCACAGGTTCTGATCAGCTATGTGACTCTACAGGCTACACAAAGGGATAACACTCTGCCTCACTGGTTTTCTATTAGAAAGAACATCTGCTGAGGCTGATTCTATGAAGATTGTGGCTGATAACCAGAGCAAATTGTTTCCCATAAAATTATCTGGTTTGCCTGTTTACATTGAATGAAATCAGGTAAATAACTGCTAAAGCTCTTCACTATAATCTGCACTGTAATTTTAGTGTTTTAATAGAAATAAATATATACTCATAGTAACAAAACTTTCCTAGCTGTCACACATGTATTTTAAGCTTGCTTAGAGAAATTGGAATTAAATTCAAGTCCAATTTTCTATTTTCATTTCAAATAGATTTTGACAATATTGGTTGCAGTCTTTACTAGGAAGTTATCTTAGCCAAAGAATTTCACTGGTTTTCAACTTACAGCATAAAAATAATGTAAAATGTAATGAAACTTGTCTATTTATTTGGATCAATTCCTATCTTTAATACAAACTGTTCTGTTGCCGTAGATAAAGATTGTTTATTTAGAACAGGAAAAAAATACTCTCTCTTACTTGGTAGTAATACAGTTTTCGGGACTATTAGTTAGAAAACCTCAGTTAATTAAAAAATATTATGTTTCTTATTTTCCACTGAATTATTTTCTACCATCTCTTAAAATAAACAAAACTATTAAATTCAGCTTCTGGATTCTTCTTTTCTCTCTGTTCTGCTGAATATAAAAATAGCAAGATGAAAGGCAAGATCAAACACAAGAGGAGAAATAGGGAACATAAACACCCACTGCAAAGGGGAGTCCCTGAAAAATCAACTTGCATGAGGTTATCTCTTCTATTTAACAAGGCTCTTTTCCATTCCCTTTAATAATTTCCTTTCACATATGCAGATTATGTCATTAGTTTAGTAAATGCTGCTTCATCATATGACTGAGAGATTTAATATTGGATTTCACTAGGACCTTCAAGTAGACGACTACTCTGAGCACCTGCACCTTTGGCTGTCTCTATGAGAATACACAATGTCCCAACACAGAGAAATCCAAGTGCACCATAAAGATAGATAAAGGATACCAGAAGCGCCCTACTTAATTCTCCCTCGACCCCAGTCTTCTCATATCAGTACTATCCTTAATAACCTCTTAATAAATAACAATTACATTCCTGAGGTGCTCTGAAATGTAGGAGGCATATACAGTTTAAGATATCATAATGAGTACAAAGAAAGCAAATGATGAACTGGCTCTTTTATTTCTACATATAATATTACTATTGTGGGCTATTGCATGGTAATAGAGCATATACAAGCCATAACAGTGGGCATTATCAGTTCAAAGCATGCTCAAAGGTGCATGGAAGACTCCCTGGTGGTATGCAGGCTTATTCTTGTCATTCAATGTCCATAACAAGACAAAGTCCAGGCCTTTCCTTCTGAAACAATTCACCAATTCATTTATATTTCTCCTCATTTGATGCACACTAAAAGCACAACCATTCCTCTTGGATAAGAAATAGTAAATAAGTTAATTTTACAGGGTCATTTATTTATCATCTTTGGCTACAGTTTATAAAAACTAGGTTTCAAATGGCATAATTCAGTGCATGACTACTCCAGGGTCCTCTAGTGCTGGCAGAAATAATGAATCAATCTAACAGAAAGCTCAGAATGGAGTAAATCTGAACCCCACTTGCTTTCTCAAAGTACTACTGGAAGAACACATTGGGGTTCCCTTGTCACCTAAACACTCAGCACATTTCCTGCAGCAGTTAACTCACAATAAGATGGTTAATTAGGCCACAAAGGATTTTAAAATATAATCAGAATCACTATATATGGTATGCTGCTTAATTGAAAATGTTTGAAGGACTTCCCATTTTTTTAAACTTTCTCTTTGTTCCAAATAAATAACCTCTCTGTAAACATGGATAAGAAAGGTAATGATTCAACTGTCCAAAACTACAAAGAGTAAAAAACACACAGGTTAAAAAAAAAAAAAGGAAAGAAAACATGTATCATGAAAACTTTTCTGAAAAATAAAACAGGAAATTAAAGATGGGCTTTGCCAATAAAAGGGAAAGATAAATTGTGACTTCATTGAAAAATATCCAGATGGTGAGAATTTGGCATGCTATTATTCTTTGAAAGTATGTTCCTAGGTAAGGGAATTGAAACAATTCTTAATTCATTAATTAAAGCATGCTAATTGATAAAAATGAGGACATGGTTTCTATTTTCTAGAAGTTACAATATTAAATAATTAGCCTCCATCTATCATTCTTTCTCCATTTCAAACCTTCCCTTATGGGGGTGTATGGTCACGTGTTTAAGGAACTAAAACATAAGCAATACCTCTTAGAACAAGTCTGATAAAAGAAAACCAAAGGGCAAACCGGACAGATAAGAAAAGCACATGGGATTGCAGTATCAAACAAAAGGATGACTTAGACACAAGGACAAATGATGATCAAAGAAGGCAAATACTGAAAACACAAGCCTCTGAATAATAATGCCTGCAGATAAATCATTCGTTTTTATGATTATAGAAGTCAATGAAAGAAGTTTGATAAATGGCAAAAGTTTGTAACACCAACAGCAAAATACACTGAGAAGAGCTAGCAGATTATTTAAATTGTCACTACTAGTGGGTGAAGAAGACTTTTCCTATGCCCCGGCAGGAGAGCATACCTGTATAATCTGTTTTAGAGATTATAAATCGGACTTTTTTTCTTCAAAATATTTCTTACTGTTTTTCATTTAAAACCTATGTATTCCATATCCAATAATTAATACTAAGAGATTTGTACATGAATCCTGCTGCAAGAATATAAATTACGGCATTTAGAACTTGAATAAGAGAACATATAGATATCTAATAAAAAGAGGATTGATTGAATTATTTTGCTACAACCATATAATGGAATATTATGCAGCCATTTAAATGACTCTGCAGAATTATATGTGTAACAGGAAATATGTTTAATATATATTGTCCAATAAATTGGCATGTAACAAGAACCTGTAAGTTATCCAAAACAACAACCTTGGAGTCAGAGAACATGTATTAATTTTTTTAAAATTTGCACCACTGGAATTATGTAAAATGGCAAACTGTTCAGATATCTAATTTCTTTTTCTGCAAAAGAATAATAATTATATGTCTTCCTACCTCATTGTGTTTTAGGAAATTTTAAAATGTATTATTCAAGGTTCTTATTTTACCTGTTGACTAAGTGCACATAAATGCTGTTGATAGAACAGCATAAATACATCACTTATAAAATATATGCATGTTTTTTAGACCTATGTATTACATATCCAAGAATTAATACTAAGAGATGTGAACATGAATCCTGCTCCAATAATATAAATTATGGCATTTATAAATTATGTATATAATATAAAATATAAATTATATAAGTATGATTTTTGTTGTGTTTGTTTACCTTGGCTTAACCATATTCCCTACATTTTATACGGGGAATCAATTATCATTCAGGAGTTCTCCTGCAATAACACCTCCCTCCAAAATCTCACTTGTTTAAAACAACAGGAGTTTCTTTCTCACTCACATCATAGAACCTTGGTGGATCAACAGAGATTTCTGCTACCCATCCTCATTCAGAGACCCAGGCTAACGGGTCAGAGACTGTCTCAAGCACTGCAAATCCTCATGCCTGAGAAAGAATGGCAGATTTTTCACTGTCTCTTATAGCTTCTGCTCAGATGTGATGCAAATTAATTTTACTCACTTATTTTTTTTAAGCCAAAGTCAAATTCATGCTCAGGAGAACATCGATAATAATAATGATGTATTCTTAAATCAGCAAGAATGTAAAACTAATGTTTAGCCTATCATAAGCCATTATATTTTTGAGCAGAACACTAGAAGACTAGATAAAGTGTTTTCCCACCTTTACTCCCAGGAACCAAAAATAGGACGAGTGTCTTTATATCTATATTGGCTATATGAGATAAATCTCATTACATGAAAATATATCTACAGCCAATATGGTATAGAAATCAAGGAATCACAGGATACAGAATGCAAGATATCATATAAGTTATTCTACCTTCAAGACAAATGATCACACTTAGTCACCACCAACAGAAACAAATAATTTAACTTAATTTCTGATATATTTTATATTATCAGATAATATATAAATATACAAAATTTTATATATATAAAAATAATATATAATTAAGATTATAATATATGTAAATACATTCACCTGATTTATATATAAATATATAAATATATCATAATAAATATAATTATATAAAATAAAATATATATTATAGACATATAATGTATATGTAAATGCCTTCACCTGGTCCCAGACGAACTATTCTACTAGGATTGCTTTTTTCCATCTCATGAGCTAATGAGGCTCTCAGGCTTGAGAAACTGATGGGTCTTATAATTGCTTTCCTACCTCATGTAACCACAGCTGCAGTTTTCATTCATAAATTGCAAAATGAACTCTTTAAAAGTTTTCATACTAGTCATTTGCCTCAAAACATCCAGTGCCAATGAGTTTGCAGATGTAGCACTATGAGAAAGAAAGGGTACCTGACCTTGACCAAAAGCACTCAAATGGCCAGCGTAACTTCTTGGTTTTCATTTTCAAAAATCTTACGTAGTGTCATGATTTCCTGTGAAATCACTTTGCTCGTGTAAGGCAACTGATAAACTTATTTAGCTTTAAAGTACTTCCAGAGGCTAAAATGAATTATAAATAATTTTAAAACCATAATTCTATACATTTATTCAATACCTTTTAATAAAATAAAGTTTAAACATACTCTATTGCTTAAAAATGGTAGCTAAATAAGTCAGTGAATCTCGAGAAAGGCAGGAAATATGCATGTTTGAGGAAAAACCTAGTGGAGTTTATTAAGTCCCCAATAATTTTATTTTACTTGTTCTACATATTAAACAATTTAGAGACAAACAAAAAACCATTGGTAAAATTATATACTTACAGTGATTTTCTCTGTTTGAGAGCTATTTTGTATGCTTTTCTTATTTTCCATTATATGGTTTGACATTTTAACTTCAAAATATGAAAGCATTTGTTAAAAGTATACATTTTGTTCATTTTTTTTGTTTTAAAATGGAAGTGCATATCCCTATTGGTTTCTGTTCTGTTTACTTCTACTAGCGACATAACCATTTGGAGTTTAAATAATTTTACTGAATGTGAACCCTTTAACTTAAATAATGTTTTAAGATACCAGACCTCCCTTTGCTGTGTTTACCACTTTAAGATAACAGCAAAATCATTGTACCTAAAGTTCTCTAACTTAAATGTAACTGAAAAAGTATCCTCAAGATCAAAAATCTGTTTTTGAGATAAAGTCATTTTCTTTCCCTCCCAAGGTTTTCAATTTGAAATGGAATTGTCCCGAGGATTATAATACATTTTTGAAAAGATACACAGATATTTTTTTAAAAGACACTGTTTAGCCTTCCTATGTTCATTTTTTTTTTTTACATGGCTGGGCCCAATAGATAAAGTTTTTTGTAAATGTAAAATAATAATGTAAAATTATTTTTTGCTGTAGATTACAAGTGTTGGTAAATCAGCAGTCTGAGGGATATGAATTTTAATCTTTGTTTCTTTAAAAGCATGATGGCTTATGCAGCACTATAATGACAATATTACAATGCAGATAGAACAACGGTTCCNATCCTCAAGATCAAAAATCTGTTTTGAGATAAAGTCATTTTCTTTCCCTCCCAAGGTTTTCAATTTGAAATGGAATTGTCCCGAGGATTATAATACATTTTGAAAAGATACACAGATATTTTTTTAAAAGACACTGTTTAGCCTTCCTATGTTCATTTTTTTTTTTACATGGCTGGGCCCAATAGATAAAGTTTTTTGTAAATGTAAAATAATAATGTAAAATTATTTTTTGCTGTAGATTACAAGTGTTGGTAAATCAGCAGTCTGAGGGATATGAATTTTAATCTTTGTTTCTTTAAAAGCATGATGGCTTATGCAGCACTATAATGACAATATTACAATGCAGATAGAACAACGGTTCCTGTTCAGGGTTACTAGTGAAATACAGGGCTAGTCAAAAATACTTCTGAAATTTAAAAAAAAATTATTATACCCATATCCT
The DNA here is from genome assembly GCF_001698545.2 of Rhinopithecus bieti. Lineage (NCBI taxonomy): Eukaryota > Metazoa > Chordata > Mammalia > Primates > Cercopithecidae > Rhinopithecus > Rhinopithecus bieti. Next base: position 1,625,646 of record NW_016803982.1, read on the forward strand.
ACTCCTCTATTCTTCTACTTACAACCATGAGGGGGAAATGGATATGAGAAAATACCTATGCTGCAAACAATCTGAGAGACTTTATGGAGTTTTCTTTATAAAGAATACTGTAAAGAATCAAAAGGACAGACAATACCAAGAAATGGCAAAGATGTGGAGAAACTGGAAACTCCACACGCTGCTGGTGGAATGTAAAATGGTACTGCCATTTTGAAGATGGTCCTGCGGTACCTCAAAAGGTACAACAGAGTCACTCTAAGACCCAGCAATTCCACTCACAGATACAGACCCCAAAGAAATTAAAAGACATGTCCACCCAAAAACTTGCACAGGAATGTTTGTAACAGCACTACTCATAATGGCCAAAAAGTAGAAACCCCATGTCCAAATGCCCATTAACTGATGAAGGGTTAAATAACTGTGGTGTATCCATACGACAGGATATTATTCAGCCATAGAGGAATGAAGGACTGACATATGCTACAACTTTGATAAACCTTGCAAACACTTATGCTAAGTAGAAAAAGCCAGATGCAAGAAGATCACATATTTTATGATTCCATTTGTATGGAATATTCAGAATAGACAAGTTCATAGAGACAGAAAGTCGACTGGTGGTTTCTAGGGGTTCTGGGACAAGAGAATGGGGAGTGGCTGCTATAGGCTAACAGAGTATTTTATGATGATAAACATATTTTTTTGGAATTGGACAGTGGTAATGACTGCATAATTATGCTAATATATTAAAACACTGGGTGGTATGTGAATTTTATGGTATGTTAACTATATCCCTATTAAAATACATTTAAAAGAAAGAAAATGCAAGGCAAAATTAAATTTCTGATCTAATGTTCAAGTGAAGAAACTCTTTCTCTGTTTCCTCTTTTTTGAACAAAATTGGTAATAGTGTCAATTACAAGTTCTTCAAAAGTATACTTCATATTAACTTCGCTATTCTCATGTGAGAAGCGAAATTGCATTCTTATTTTGATAAATCAAGAGGAATGGAACCTGTGTTCTTCTAGATGAATTTGTCCTTCTCCAATTTGTACTGATCTGATACCAAGAACACACCTGAGGCTACATGCCTTCATTCTAAAATGACAAAACTTATTCATGGCTATTTGTTTTTACAATGAATTTTCAAAAGCCAACACTGTCCTCAAAATAATGTTACTGGGTTTCATAAATGTCAGTGGACAATTAGATGGTCTCATTCAGAAAGCTTTAAGCAAACCTCTAAACTGTTTCTTTTTTTGATGTCACATTGAACTGAACTGAACTGAAACTGAACATACCTTAAGGCTAAAGTAGACTGACAGTGAGTGAGAGAGAGTGTCTGTGTAAGAAAGATATATGTAGAGAGAAAGAGAAATATATTTCTCCGTGTACTTTCATTCATGGAAATTGGATTTATTATTAGTTCTAAAAGGACTAATAGCCCCTCATTCAGGGATCTCAGCTGTTTTTTAAATTAAGATGTGTGTGCACTGAATTCATTTGAACCGTGATGGAGAGGCCGTGGCAAGCCCTGAGGAGACCTCACTTACCCCTCCCAGAGCAAGGCAGATCAGAGCTTCCCTGGCACTTCCTGATGCTCTCCTCAGCCGACAGAGTGCAGGACTGTGGGTGCTCACACTTCTTCCCGTACCAGCCTGCTTTGCAGTCACATCGTCCGCAATTACACTGTCCATGACCTTCATGGTGAGAGCGGCAAAAAATAAAAATGTACATAAAGATAACGAAGTCGGAATTAGTTTTCATTCTAACAGCAAATGTCACAAATGAGTCAGGATCTTGATGAATACAATATAACACATTAAGGCAAAGGCATATTTTTCTCAAATTCTTAAATAACTGATTTATGTGAACTGATCTTGAGGGTTAGAGGAAAGCAACCACTACAGATAAGATAAACAGTTTAGTAAGGCTATACACTTCAAGCTGTCAAATTCCAGGAGCATGTGATTGTATTGGTCTGCTGGGGCCTTAAAGGAGCATTTGGGCTGGGCACTGTGGCTTACGTCTGTAATCCCAGGACTTTGGGAGGGCTAGGAGGGCAGATCACGAGGTCAGGAGTTCAAGACCAGCCTGATGAACATGGTGAAACCCTGGTCTCTACTAAAAACTACGAAAATTAGCCAGGCGTGGTGGCATGCACCTGTAATCCCAGCTACTCAGGAGGCTGAGGCAAGGAGAATCGCTTGTACCCGGGAGGCTGACATTGCAGTAAGCTGAGATCATGCCACTGCACACCAGCCCGGGTGACAGAGTGAGACTACGTCTCAAAAAAAATAAATAAATAAAAAAAGAAAAGAAAAGAAAAAAAAAGAAAGAAAAAACAGAAAGAAGTATTTGGTGGATTTGGCAATTAATTCACATGGAGGGGAGTCACAGGGAAGGGCAAACAATACACTTTTGAAGCAGGATTTTTTATTATTTTTTGCTCTTTAGACTCTATTTTTTAATATATAAATGCTCCTTTCTCAGTAATTAATGCAATAAGTGAAATTAAAATCAGTATGGATGTAAAAGAAATTGACATTAACAGCCAAGTAGACATACTTAACATTTATAGAGCATGTTACAAACAATATCAGAGAGAGTATATATTCTTTTAAGACTTAAGTTTTTTTTTAGAGCAGTTTTAGTTACACAGCAAAATTGAGAGATATGCAGAGATGTTCCATATACCTCCTTCTCCCTCATGTGCATAGCCTTCTCGATTACCAGCAATCCCCACCAGAGAAGTACGCTTGTTATAACTGATGAGCATACACTGACACATCACCATTACCCAAAGTCAATAGTTTACATTAGGGTCCACTCTTAGTGTACACTGTATGAGTGTGAGTAAACACATAGTGACATGAATTCACCATCGTAGTATCATACGGAGTAATTTCACTGCCCTGAAAATCCTCTGTGATCTGCCTAGTCATCCGTCCCTCTCCCACGCCTTTCCCCAATCTCTGGCAACCTGATCTTTTTACTGTCCTCCATAATTTTGCCTTTGCCTCAATGTTATATAGTTGGAGTTACACAGTATATGTAGTCCTTTCAGTTTTTTTTTTTCAGTTGGTAATATGCATCTAAAATTCCTCTATGGATAAATAAACTGTGGTACATCCAAAGAATGGAATATTATTCAGAATAGGATGTTTTAAAATAAATGATTTAATGTATTGCTATTTATTAAGGTCTCACAATCACACTCAAATTGGGGTCACAAACTGACAAAAGCATGAAATCTAGAATTCAGAAGAGGTCGCTCTTTTTTCCCCCAGATTTATTGAGGTATAAATGACCAAAAAAATTGTAGATACTTAAAGTATGTAGTATGATATTTAGATATGCATATGCATTGTAAAATGATTACCACAACCAAGAGAATAAACATATCCATCACCTCACACAGTTACCTTTGTGTGTGTGTCTATGTGCAGTGAGAATATCTAAGATCTAGTCTCCTCATACATTGCAAGTAGACAGTATTACCAACTCTAGTAACCATGCTGTACATTAGATCTCTAGAATGTCTTCATCTTATAACTTTGAAAGTTTGTATGCAAAGTCTCCCCATTTCTCCTACCCCTCAGCCGTGAGTAACCACCCTTCTACTCTGTTTCTAAGAGTTTGATATTTTTAGATTCCACATATACGTGAGCTCGTGAAGTGTTGTTTGTCTAAGTCTGGTTATTTTACTTAACAGAATGCCCTCCAGGTTCATCCATGTTGTGGCAAATGAAAGGATTTCCTTCTTAAGGGACGAATACTATTCCATTGGGTATATGTGTGTGTATATATATAGATATACATATACATAAATATATGCATACCACGCATATGTATATCAAATCATGTTACATATATATCTATATATAGATATCTCACGTTTTCTTTACCCATTCATCTTACAATAGACACTTGCGTTGTTTTCATATCTTGGTTATTAGGAATAATGCTCCAGTGACCATGGAGTGCAGACAGCTCTTCAAGACTGCTTCAAGGATTTCATTTCCTTTGTACATATATCCAGAAATTCCTAGATCGTATAATTCTCTTTTGGATTTTTTAAGGAAACTCCATAATATCGTCCATAATGACTGTATCAATTTATATCCTCACCAACAACATGGAAGTTTTCCTTTTCTCCACATCCCTGCCAACATTTATCTTTTGACTATTTGATAACAGCCATCCTAACAGGTGTGAGGTCATATATCATTGTGGTTTTGATTTGCATTTCCCTGATTAGTGATGTTAAGCACTTTTTCATATACCCACTGGCCATTTGCATATCTTCTTTGGAAAAATGTCTATTCCGGTCATTTGCCCATTTTAAAAAATCTGGTTGTTTGATGTTTTTGCTATTGAGTTGTATGAGTTAGATACAGTTTCAACGTTTGTCCTCTCCAAATCTCACGTGGAAATGTATTCCCCAATACTGGAGATGGGGCCTTGTGGGAGGTGTTTGGACTATGGGGGCAGATCCCTCATGAATGGCTTAATGCTGTCCTTTTGGTGATGGGAGTTCTTGCTCTGGTAGTTCACATGAGATCTGGTTGTTTAAAAGAGCTTCACACCTCCTCTCAACCTATTTTGTTCCTTCTGTCTTCCCCTCTCTTGCCATGTGATGCACTAGCTCTGCCTCCACTTTTAGCCATGATCACAAGCTTCCTGAGACCTCACCAGGAACAAAAGCTGGTGCCATGCTTCTTGTACAGGCTGCAGAAACGTGAGCCAAAATAGACCTGTTTTCGGTTTTTGGTTTTGGTTATTTATGTATTTATTTATTTTTTGAGACAGAGTCTCACTCTATTGCCCAGGCTGGAGTGCAGTGGCACGATCTTGGCTCACTGCAACCTCCATCTCCCAGGTTCAAGTGATTCTCATGTCTCACCCTCCCCAGTAGCTGGGACTACAGGTGTGGCTAGTTTTTGTACTTTTAGTAGAGACGGGGTTTTACCATGTTGGCCAAACTTGTCTACAACTCCTTTCCTCAACTGATTTGCCCACCTTGGCCTCCCAAAGTGCTGGGATTACATGCATGAGCCACCATGTGCCTGGCCCAAAATAAATTTACTTTCTTTATAAATTACCAGCCTCAGGTATTTCTTTGTAGCAATGCAAAAATGGACTAGAACTCATATATTTTGAATATTAACCCCTTATTGGATATATGGTTTGCAAATATTTTCTCTCATTCCAGAAGCTGCCTTTTCATTTTTCTTGTTTCCTTTGCTGCTGCAGAAATCTTCTAGTTCAATGCAGTCCCACTCACTTATTTTTGCTTTCGTCGTCTGTATTCTGGTGTTACATCCAAAAAAATCACTGCCAAGACCAGCAGCATGGAGCTTTTCTCCTACGTTTCTTCGAGTAGTTTTAAAATTTCAGGTTTTACATATAAGTCTTTAATCCATTTTGAGTTGATTTTTATACAGTATAAGACTAATTTCTTTCTTCTGCATGTGGACATCCAGTTGTCCCAACACCATTTATCAAATAAACTGTCTTTTCCCTATTGTGTGTTTTTGTCATCTTTGTCTACAGTCAATTGGCTGTAAATGTATGGGTTTATTTCTATGCTGTCTATTCTGTTCCATTGGTCTATGTGTCTGTTTTTATGTTAGCACCATACTGTTTTAATTACTATAGTTTTGTAATATAATTTGAAATCAAGAGCTATGGTGCCTTCAGCTTTGTTCTTGCTGAAGATTGCTTTAGTCATTTGGGGTACATTGTGGTTCCATGTGAATTTTAAGACTTTTTTGTCATTACTATGAAAAATGCCATGGGAGTTTAAAAATTATTATATGTACATATTTATGGGGTAGAATTACATGTTTTGATACATATATAGGTTGTATTATGATCAAATTAGGGTATTTCACATGACCATCACCTTATGCATTTATCATTTGTGGTAAGGGCATTCAAAAGCTTCCCTAATTATTTTCTAATTATAATATGCCATGTCTTACTGTTAACTGTCCTTACCCTACTGTGTAATAGAAGTTGAACTTATTCCCGCTATCTGATTGTAACTTGGACCACAGACCAACCTTTCCCCATCCTCCCATCCTCCTCCTCCTGTCTCTGGTAACCACATTTTAAACTCTCTGCTTCTATGATCCCAATTTTATTTTTAGATTCCAATTTTTTAGTTTTTGAGATAAGGTCCTTCTGTGCCTTATTTCACCTAACATGACGACCTCCAGTTGCATTCATGTTGTTGCAAATGACAGGACTTCTTTTCTTTCTTTTTTTATGGCAGAATTATCCATTGTGTATATATACCACACTTTTTAATCTATTCATCTGTTAATGGCCACTTGTGATTCCATATCTTGACTACTGTAAATAGCGCTGCAATAAATAAAGGAGTACAGATATATCTCTGACATATTGATTTCGCTTCTTTTGGATATATATTTAGTAGTGAAATTACAGAACCACATGCATATTATAGTTCTATTTTTAATTTTTTGAGGAACCTCCATACAGTTTTCTATAGTGACTGTACTAATTTGCATTTTCACCAACAGTGTGTCAGTGTTCTCTTCTCTGCCTCCTTGCCAACATTTGTTTTGTCTTTTTTTATAATAATTCTATAATAAAACCGATTCTAACTGGAGTGAAGAGTATCTCACTGTGTTGCTGATTTGCATTTCCCTGGCAATTAGTGATCTTGGTCATATCTTCATATACCTGTTGGACATCTGAATGTCTTCTTTTGAGAAATATTTATTCATGTATTTTGCCTATTTTTACTTAGGATGCTTTCTTGCTATTAAGTTCCCGATGTATTCTTGATAAGAATCCTTTGTCAGATACATAGTTTGCAACTATTTTCTCCCATTATGTAGGTCTATTTGTCATTCTTTTTATTGTTTCCTTTTTTGATCAAAAGCTTGTCAGTTTGATGTCATTCCATTTATCTATTTTTGTTTTTGTTGCTTATGCTTTTGAGGGCTTATTTTAAAAGTTCTTGCCCACAGTAACGTACTATCCTATGTTTTCTTCTAGTAATTTTGTAGCTTTGGGTTTTACATTTAAGACTTTAATGCATTTTCAGTTGATTTTTGCATATCATGAGAAGTATTGGTTTAGTCTCATTCTTCTGCATATGGATATCCAATTTCCCCAGCACTATTTACTGAAAATATTTTCTTTTCTCCAATGTGTATTCTTAGCACTTTTGTTGAAAATCAGTTGGGTGTCAGTCATGGGACTTTTCACAGAAATTGTAATGAATCTGTAGATCACCTTAGGTAGTGCGAACATTTTGACAATATTTATTTTTCTGATCCATGAACATGAGATATCTTTCCATTTATTTGTGTCTTCAATTTCTCTCATCAATGTTTCATATTTTTTGGTGCAATAATCTTTCACATTCTTGGTTAATTTTATTCCTAAATATATTATTTTTGACACAACTGCAGATGAGATTGTTTTCTTAATTTCTATGTTGGTTACTTCACTGAAGCAAAATGTTATCTTATGGAGTCTCCACACTTTATTTTCATGCACTTTTAAGCATATACTACATGTTTAGCCTAGAGACCCTTAGAGTAAAACCGGTAACCTACCTGGAGTTTACAATCCTTGAAGATTAGCCTAGTGTATACAAAAGAGGTCAGAAAAGATATTAAATTTTTTGACACATGAATATACAGTTTGCAAAGAATTGTGAGAAACAGTGGTATGCTTTAGCAAAAATCGACCTACATTATCAATAAAATAATGGGTTCAAATCCTGGTTCTGCTTCCTATAAAGTGGGGCTGGTCAAATGACCACCTCTGAGTTTCAGTTTCTTCATTTTAAAAAGGAAGAAAATATATTATCAATCCACATTTATTGGGAAGTATATTAAATAGTTTAAATGCTACATAAAAGGGAGCTACTATTATTTGTATTCACCAGATCCCACATTATAAGCAGGTAGAGGAAAACACAGTTTCAATGAGCTTTCCATAATTCCTAATAAACATGAAGCTACTCATCGCTGCAGATGCAGAACAAAGTAGATTTCTATAATTGCTGCAAAATGCATGAAGAATTTTAAAAGTGGAATTACACTCTTTAAAAGCACATATAAATGTTAATGGATGAAAATGCAGACTGTCTTTAGCATCTGATATTAATGTATATCATCCAATATGAAAATTGGCCTCCAGTGAAGACTAGACCCTTTTACTAATATTCCTTGAGGTTTGTGGTTCCATCTTCTGAATTTGAAGAAACTGGACAATACACATATGTAGAAGCTTTTCACCATTTATTTAACTAATTTTTATTTTAAAAAAATCACAAAATCATAAATCAAAGTGGAATGAGACATTAGGGATCACTGAATTTAAATCTCTTATTTAACCTCAAATTCAGTTCAATTCAGATGCTCATTTGTTGATCATCTGCTATGTAACAGAGTCTATTTGACAAATGTTGCCATAATTATCTACTCTAGACTTCAGTTGAAAGGAAAAGAAAATTGTTATTAATAAACATACATGACATACGAATATGATTATTTAGACCTTATATTGTGGGAATTTTTTTAACAGTTTATGCTTATTAACAATGATATTTCATATGTTGTTGGATTCTATGGCTTTTGCCATTCATTCACCTCAGTTTAAGAAGTTCCCATTGGGCGTGGTGACGCCCATAATCCCAGCACTTTGGAAGGCCGAGGTGGGTGGATAACCTTAGGTCAGGAGCTCAATATCAGCCTGGCCAACATGGTAAAACCCCATCTCTACTAAAAATACAAAAATTAGCTGGTCATGGTGGCACATGCCTGTAGTTCCAGCTACTTAGGAGGCTAGGCAGGAGAATCGCTTGAACCCAGGAGGCGGAGGCTGTAGTGAGCTGAAACTGTGCCACAGCACTCCAGCCTGTGTGACACAGGGAAAGTCCATCTCAAAACAAAAACAAACAAACAAAAAAAACCCAAAGAAGTTCCTATCTTTCTTTATTTTCAGCCCTTAGGTAAGGTTAAGGACAAACATTGCAAACAGATCTGCATTGGAAACGCATATTTAAATAATGATTTTAACACATATATCTTTAACATTTAAAGTGCAGTCAATTCTGTTGTTTCATAGGCGCCAATGGCTTTGAAATTCTTGGAGACGAGTGGTTTTATTTCAGAGATAGTTAGATCTGTTGTGAGGAAACTGGGCAAAGTACAGAACATGCTGACATTTGTGAGAGACTTGTTGATACTGGAACAACAACATTGCTTGTTGACACTTTAACAATAACATTGAAAACCAGATAGAAGAGGGAGAAAAGTTTCTCTACTCTTGAAAGTTTAATGGCTGTGAAGTTTAGAACAATACATCTAGCAGATGCAGACCCCGGGAAATCCCTAACTACCCAACAGAATGTCCCTGCCACTACAGCCCACCTGAATTCACAGGCAGTGATTCCCCACAGGAGGATTCCCTCCGTGGAGAGGGAGAATAAAGTAGAAACCTTGGGGCAAAGGCAGGTACAGAGGGAGACCCATGACTGAAGGGAGAATGTTCTTAAGTTGCATAGTTGGAATCCATGTTCAAAAGCAACTATTATTCTCTATCTGAAGTCCATTCACATGTTGACATCAATAAAAAAATGAGGGCAGAATAAAACAAATCCTAAAGACAGAAGTTACTCAAAAGAGATTTTAAAGTTAGAATCCTATCCAATAAGTAACAAAAGTCAGATTAGTTGTGGAAGCCTTAATGCCATTTTTTAAGTTCAGATGCTCTAGACCTGCAGGAAGAAATCATTGTCAGTCTTTTACCTTTATTCTCTCATATGCACGTTCTGTTTTCTTATCATTTTATTTTCTCGGTCAGTTTTAATTCTCTAAATCTTTTCTCCTTACGTAATTCTATATTGCAGCCTTATTTTATATCCCATTGCTATTTCTGATGCTCTTCTACAAATATGAGGGGAAAATAGAGCCTATAAGCTCTCACACCTCTTTTCCTGTGTACTTAATGCAGCATCATGAACATTCTCCAGGATCATGCTTCTAACTACATGCTTCACCTCCAGGCACTGCCAACTATAGCAAAGCTTGGAAGAATATATATGTGTCCTTACTTTGACATGCATGTGATGACTCCTTAATAGCCTTCGCAATAACACACCTGCAGCCAATTGTCTGCACATTGGGATGAATTTAAGAGATCGTGTCATTGCTGTGATTAGCTGAAGGATAAAAGACCTTAGCCCTAAACAGGAAAGTATCAAAGTGGGAGAATATTGTTTAGTTCAAGATGGCCAATATTCCTCCTCAAATCATCCACTGATATGTCTTCTATGCTTTACCACCAGGATTTGATATCAATTGAACAAGTTCAAGCTGAGGAAAGAAGAGGCATTTAAATATGAGTGACATACGTAAGCCATCCATAAAGAATGAAGCTCCTGAAAGTCAGTGAATGTATGGTAACCAGTTTAAGTGACAAAATAGTGGCACAGAAAGTGTTTGATGGTTTTATTGTTTGGGGAGAGTACACCTGGTTTTATTGTTTGGGGAAAGTAGAATTTTCTAAATAAGATATCTCACTGTATATCATAGAAGAAGCAAGCCTAAAAGTGCATGGATAAAAGTTTCTATAATTCTAGCCTACTATAATAAAAAATAGTATTGACAAGAGTATTGCCTAATTTAAATGTTTATTACAGATTAATTGACAGAAGTTAAAACATAAACATAACTTTTGCCTTTTCAGTAATAAAATTATATCCTACATATTTCAAGAAGTTAGTCATGTGCTTTCAAAATATTTTTTAGAATATTAGAGCTATCACTTTAAGTGAAACTGTATCTGTCCTACAACATCCTTCATGATATTTCATTGGTAGAGTTTAAAATCACTTAGAAATGTCAGGTGTTGGTACCAGATTCTCAGGCAGGTATTGGGCTTTTCAGATAAGACAGAAAATTATAAAACAAAATTGCAACTTTTCTTGTGAAGTTACCAGTTTCTCAATTCCAATTTTAAGTTATGCCAAAGAAAGAATCATTTGGTAAAGTCAAGAAGATGAAAATGTTGGGTTTTGCTATACAGAAGAGTTTAAAGATAATGATATCTATTTAGCATAAAAACCCTTTAGACTGCCAGAACATTATATCAGGGNTGAGCTGAAACTGTGCCACAGCACTCCAGCCTGTGTGACACAGGGAAAGTCCATCTCAAAACAAAAACAAACAAACAAAAAAAACCCAAAGAAGTTCCTATCTTTCTTTATTTTCAGCCCTTAGGTAAGGTTAAGGACAAACATTGCAAACAGATCTGCATTGGAAACGCATATTTAAATAATGATTTTAACACATATATCTTTAACATTTAAAGTGCAGTCAATTCTGTTGTTTCATAGGCGCCAATGGCTTTGAAATTCTTGGAGACGAGTGGTTTTATTTCAGAGATAGTTAGATCTGTTGTGAGGAAACTGGGCAAAGTACAGAACATGCTGACATTTGTGAGAGACTTGTTGATACTGGAACAACAACATTGCTTGTTGACACTTTAACAATAACATTGAAAACCAGATAGAAGAGGGAGAAAAAGTTTCTCTACTCTTGAAAGTTTAATGGCTGTGAAGTTTAGAACAATACATCTAGCAGATGCAGACCCCGGGAAATCCCTAACTACCCAACAGAATGTCCCTGCCACTACAGCCCACCTGAATTCACAGGCAGTGATTCCCCCACAGGAGGATTCCCTCCGTGGAGAGGGAGAATAAAGTAGAAACCTTGGGGGCAAAGGCAGGTACAGAGGGAGACCCATGACTGAAGGGAGAATGTTCTTAAGTTGCATAGTTGGAATCCATGTTCAAAAGCAACTATTATTCTCTATCTGAAGTCCATTCACATGTTGACATCAATAAAAAAATGAGGGCAGAATAAAACAAATCCTAAAGACAGAAGTTACTCAAAAGAGATTTTTAAAGTTAGAATCCTATCCAATAAGTAACAAAAGTCAGATTAGTTGTGGAAGCCTTAATGCCATTTTTTAAGTTCAGATGCTCTAGACCTGCAGGAAGAAATCATTGTCAGTCTTTTACCTTTATTCTCTCATATGCACGTTCTGTTTTCTTATCATTTTATTTTTCTCGGTCAGTTTTTAATTCTCTAAATCTTTTTCTCCTTACGTAATTCTATATTGCAGCCTTATTTTTATATCCCATTGCTATTTCTGATGCTCTTCTACAAATATGAGGGGGAAAATAGAGCCTATAAGCTCTCACACCTCTTTTCCTGTGTACTTAATGCAGCATCATGAACATTCTCCAGGATCATGCTTCTAACTACATGCTTCACCTCCAGGCACTGCCAACTATAGCAAAGCTTGGAAGAATATATATGTGTCCTTACTTTGACATGCATGTGATGACTCCTTAATAGCCTTCGCAATAACACACCTGCAGCCAATTGTCTGCACATTGGGATGAATTTAAGAGATCGTGTCATTGCTGTGATTAGCTGAAGGATAAAAGACCTTAGCCCTAAACAGGAAAGTATCAAAGTGGGAGAATATTGTTTAGTTCAAGATGGCCAATATTCCTCCTCAAATCATCCACTGATATGTCTTCTATGCTTTACCACCAGGATTTGATATCAATTGAACAAGTTCAAGCTGAGGAAAGAAGAGGCATTTAAATATGAGTGACATACGTAAGCCATCCATAAAGAATGAAGCTCCTGAAAGTCAGTGAATGTATGGTAACCAGTTTAAGTGACAAAATAGTGGCACAGAAAGTGTTTGATGGTTTTATTGTTTGGGGAGAGTACACCTGGTTTTATTGTTTGGGGAAAGTAGAATTTTCTAAATAAGATATCTCACTGTATATCATAGAAGAAGCAAGCCTAAAAGTGCATGGATAAAAGTTTCTATAATTCTAGCCTACTATAATAAAAAATAGTATTGACAAGAGTATTGCCTAATTTAAATGTTTATTACAGATTAATTGACAGAAGTTAAAACATAAACATAACTTTTGCCTTTTCAGTAATAAAAATTATATCCTACATATTTCAAGAAGTTAGTCATGTGCTTTCAAAATATTTTTTAGAATATTAGAGCTATCACTTTAAGTGAAACTGTATCTGTCCTACAACATCCTTCATGATATTTCATTGGTAGAGTTTAAAAATCACTTAGAAATGTCAGGTGTTGGTACCAGATTCTCAGGCAGGTATTGGGCTTTTCAGATAAGACAGAAAATTATAAAACAAAATTGCAACTTTTCTTGTGAAGTTACCAGTTTCTCAATTCCAATTTTAAGTTATGCCAAAGAAAGAATCATTTGGTAAAGTCAAGAAGATGAAAATGTTGGGTTTTGCTATACAGAAGAGTTTAAAGATAATGATATCTATTTAGCATAAAACCCTTTAGACTGCCAGAACATTATATCAGGGTTGTTTTTTTGTTTTTTTTTTTTTTAAATAGACAAATAGTGAAAAGGTCATAAAAGAAGAAATCAGGAGACTTGTGTCCTTCATCTAGATGTGCCACTATCTTTTCTGGGCCTTATCTCAAATTGCTTTATTTTTCAAATGAAAGAACTAAAAGAAGATAAATTTGCCGCACGGGTCTGAAATGCGATGCTTCCATGCTAGTTTATCACATTTATGTGTATGTTAAGCCTGCAGGTTTTAGTTTCATTACTTCTAACCAGTATTCCTTTAAACTGTGTAGGCAGAAGATCACAAAATAGAGATGAAAGATTCAGAATGGTGCTGTTTGTCCCTGATATCGAACATCAGAAGAATTCAAATAAGAGAAATGCTATCTAAAGACCTCTCTGTATGCATATACACATGCGCGCACACACACACACACACACACACCCCCCAATGGAAGAACAATACAGTGCTTGGTGTTGGTATAATCTACCTACCATAAAAATGACTGCAACCCAAAATACCCATATGAAAAGGAAGATTTGCAGCAAAAGCAGCCACCAAGTGGCCCGAAGACCATGCTGGGAAGGCAGGAGTTATTAAGGCTCTCAGGCTATTATAGGAAAAGGTGTTAACCAAACCTTTCCTTGTTTATTTGTAACTATTGTGTTCTTTGGAGTTATGCTATCCAAACTTCAGAAACAGGTGCAGGTGTTTCAGGACAAGTGCAGTTGCATCTATTCCAGACAAACACTTCTCTGTTTTAGAGGACATTTCTTTCTTTTTAAAGGATCAAAAAATGCCCGTGAATTTGAATCTGATGTTAGTTAATAAGTCTGTTAACATGCTTCCAAAGTAACATGAAGACCATCAACAGGGAAAAGCCTTGGGGAATAACTTAGTGCTTGCTATTTTTTTAAATTCAATATATTAATTTTTCATTTCCAGAAAATGCAGTCTGAATATACTTAATCATTTCCTTTAGTTTCTTTTCTTAATGCTTTGGCAATCCACAGGGACAAATTTCACCACATAATACGGTTCTATCAAAAGATTCCATTTTCCAAACTAATAGAACCCTAAGCCAAAACTTGCCTTCTATTTTCATAATTTTCTTAGGCAGGGGAAGCTGAATGATAAAGTTTAAGGTCACATTGCAGCGTATTTTTCCAGTTATGGGATTTGGGGAAATAGAGCTGAGTGGTAAGCAGCCATTAGGAATAAAGCAGTTATATTAGAATCAGAAAGTAAATTGGGTGTAACAAAGAGGACAGTCGGGACACATCAGGATGCCCGTTCATGCCCTGATCATTTCAGTCACACTCAAATTGGGTCAACAGTATTATCTTTGAGGGGTGCGTGTATGTGTGTAGTACAACAGTCATGTTGGTGTATGGGTGAATGAACATACAAAAACACAGGTATTTTGTGGATGATGAACAACAGATCAGATTAAAAGAAGTAAATAAAATTTATTTATTTGGTGGGTGCACGGACCATGTTTCAACATATTTGTGTCCCCAATATTCATGATGTGTTAGGCATAAAATATTTACATTTAAATGCATTACTGAATAGATAAATGGAAAGAATGGGAATGAATGAATAAAATGAGAATGTCCATTAAAAGAGCTAACTTAAACTAATCCTTCCAGAGATTTCCTTGGACTTAACTAAAACCAATACTCTCAGGATGGCAAGAATAGGAGCTAAAAATAAAACTTCATTTCATCCGAGCCTTATTATATTCTAGTCTTGCATAAATGACTAGAGAATATTGATGTCACTGGGTTACTTCTGTCTCATAACACAAAGGTATTAACATACTCAATCATCAACTATATGGCACTCTTCTTACACTGCAACTTAGACTGATAATTAGGAAAAATTTAAAGACTAATAATTCTCTAAGTGTAATACCATACAGCATACAGAATTCTACAGATTCTGTAAGAATGATAAAATACTCCAGAGATTGATGTCTGCTACAGATCATAGTGATGTTCAGAGAAGCTTAGTTTCATTTTTTTTTTTTTTAAATCTGAGTACCCAGAGGACAATTCTTCCTCAGAAAAATAAAGTAAAATTGGAGAATTGTATTTGCATCACCTGGAGATTAAGTTACATGAGTAGTCAGGCTATATGTGTTTAGAGATGACACTTTAATGGCAGTATGAACTTTATCAGGTGACTTAATTTCTCTGAATGTATTTTCTCTTCCGCTAAACTATAGACAGTAATGCCTCCCTGAGTTAGTGTGTAAATAAAATGGAATGAGGTGTATAAAAGAACTCAGTAACGGTCCAATAGAGTAGGGTACCTGTAAATATGAGTTTTTTCTTCTTTCCTCAATTCCTCATTCTCAGTGTGGGAGCCAAGCTGTGAAAAGCTGGCCACGTTCAATTCACTTCAACCAGTGGATCATAAAATCACAATAATAGATTGATGTCTTATTGTCCAAACTACAGTCAATTGTGCCATCACCTCTGTCTACCCCTACCTGTCCATACTCACCGGGTGGAGTCTCATAGGGTATGGAAGAAAGGAAAATATGAGAAAAAAGAAAACAGGGAAGAGGGATCGGAGGGGAATAGGGTGAGGTGGAATAACAGGGAAGAGGGATCGGAGGGGAATAGGGTGAGGTGGAATAACAGGGAAGAGGGATCGGAGGGGAATAGGGTGAGGTGGAATAACAGGGAAGAGGGATCGGAGGGGAATAGGGTGAGGTGGAATAACAGGGAAGAGGGATCGGAGGGGAATAGGGTGAGGTGGAATAACAGGGAAGAGGGATCGGAGGGGAATAGGGTGAGGTGGAATAACAGGGAAGAGGGATCGGAGGGGAATAGGGTGAGGTGGAATAACAGGGAAGAGGGATCGGAGGGGAATAGGGTGAGGTGGAATAACAGGGAAGAGGGATCGGAGGGGAATAGGGTGAGGTGGAATATTAGATTCCAGGGCAGCCTCCTTAATGATACTTTACCTGCTCAGCCTAGAGTAAGCCCTCCAAGACTAAATGACTCACTGCAGGAATTGCACACAAGCTTACACAAGGACTGAAGTGTCAGTTCAGAAGTCATCACCCATCTTCACGCCATGACCCCACTCCCTCACAGTGAGATGCACTGGCTCACAGGGCCCGGAATTATCACTGCAATGCAGTTAGTTTGAATTTTTCAACCCAGTCCAAAATCAGGATCAACATCAGAATTATGGATTTCACAAGAAAGTGAATACTCACGGGAAAAAAGGGTCCAAATCAGCAAGTCCCACACTTAGAATTTTCACATATAGCCTTTTATATGCCTCCCTTATTTTCTTATTTTAAAATTGTGTCAATTCACATTTATCTCAAAAGCAATCTCAAAGTGACATTGTGGCCGGGCGCAGTGGCTCACGCCTGTAATCCCAGCACTTGGAGAGGCTGAGGCGGGCGGATCACAAGGTCAGGAGATCGAGACCATCCTGGCTAACATGATGAAACCCCGTCTCTACTAAAAGTACAAAAAAATAGCTGGGCGAGGTGGCAGCGCCTGTAGTCCCAGCTACTTGGGAGGCTGAGGCAGGAGAATGGCGTGAACCCGGGAGGTGAAGCTTGCAGTGAGCTGAGATAGCATCACTGCACTCCAGCCTGGGCGACAGAGCGAGACTCTGTCAAAAAAAAAAAAAAATTACTTTGTCAAATGGCATTTCCTGAATGCCAGCATAGTTTTAACTACCAACTCTATGCTTACAACTAGAAATTCTCTTGGTTTAGCCCTGACCCTGACTCACATATTCAACAGGCTTGGAAAAAAGAATGTAAACTTTGGCTTACCCTTTGTCCTCTATGCTGGAGATGTCTAGAAACAAACTTGACAACTTCCTTCCATATTCCCCATTTCAGTAAATGGCACCAACATTTTCCTAGACACTCAGACTAGAAATCTGGTAACGACAGCACTCTACTGCCTAAAACCATCATTAGCTCTTTGTTGCCTTTAAAATAAAACCTGGGTCTGCAGGAAGGTAAAAAAACCCCCAGTTCTTGTTTCTTAACCAACTTTACCTTTTATCACATGCTTCCTTACTTGGCATTCTGGTAATATCAAACTGAGTCTGGCCCCATGCACAGATTCTATCCCTCTGTTCCTTCTGCTTGGAATGCCCCTTTCATCTTTCTTTACCTGCAAACCTATATATATATATATTTTGGATGAAATCCACATGCATTACAATCCAATAACCTCCTGCAATGCATGAGCCCTACATCGCCACCACTGTGAAGAGCCACATCACCCTAATTAAAATGTCCAAAGGCCTCTTCCCCACGATTCTCATCATCTCTTTGGAACATAGGCGCCACTCACTAGTCATGAGCTCTTTTATTACCACTGTGTTGACAGCAATGATAATGGAGAACATGACCATGTATAATGAATAATAGAAAAAATGCCCTCAAGAGAGTAGTGTTCACAAAATGTTTAGGAAATCCTCTGGAGCACAAGACATTATCAGAAGAGGGAAACCCTTCTGCAAAGGGAAGATTTAGCAGCAGGTTTTCCCCAGTCATTCTGGAGAAGGCTTTGAAGTTGTACACTCATAATTAAATGGGGCAGGTCTTTTATCACCCTTTGCTGGCAAACTTTCAGGAGACCAGACGAGTTTCTATCCATCTGCATGCACCAATCAGGCAGTCAAGCTTAACAAGATGTATATGTGTATGCCTCTACCTTATGAATTATCAAATAGAACTGGACTGAAAATCCATAACTCCATTTTTGCTAAATGATACCTTTTTAGATAGATTTCTGACTGCTTTCTGTTTCTTTGTACTTTTAGACATCCTGGCTTTACGTGTTTTATTTCTTTGCATTTAGATTGCAAACTCCATGAAGTCAAAGATCATGGCTGTCTCCTGTCTGCTACTGGCTTCTACCACACCAGTAGCCCAGATGTCACTCAGTCCCTAACAGACAGTATCTGCCCCCTAGTATTTACAGTCAAAGATTTTTGAAACCACTAATGGATATTTAATTATAGACTACATTGCAGAATAACTTTAGTTTAAAGCCTGTCAAAGAGTTAATGCACAAAATAACCCTGGGCGTTGTATGATCCTGTTTTGTAATACATTAATACAGCTGTCCTGATGGCAACTATCCTGTTCATTGTCGACAGCTCTGCGAGTTTTGCAGTCTCAGAGTTGAACTGAGTAGCTATCTAGAGCTAATGGTTTTCCTGGGTGAGGAATTAGACTAACTTGAAAAGAGTGGGTGCCCTCTCATCTCTAGTCTTTGCCAACTTTGGGGATTCTCTGGAGGTTTTCCAAGTCACTAGCAGGAGCACTGCAAATATAAAATGCTTTGGAATGCACATTCAGTTTCTTTTACAGGGTCTGTGAGAATCAGAAATCTTGAAAACAGGAAAATACGTATTTTTTTATTTTTATTCATTACGTTTTACATTTTTTATGGGTACATAGTAGATGCATGTGTTTACGGGGTACGTGGGGTGTTTTGATACAGACAAGCAATGTAAAGTAAGCACATCATGGAGAATGGGGTATCCATCCAATCGAGCATTTATCCTTTGTGTTACAAACAATCTAATTATACTCTTTACATTATTTTAAAATGGACAATTAAGTTATTGACTATAGTCACCCTATTGTGCTATCAAACAGTAGGTCTTCTTTATTCTTTCTAATTTTTTTTTGTGCCCATTAACCATCCCCACCTCCCCTCCAGAAAATAGGAATTGAAAGAGCCCTTACCTGAACAGAAGTCATCAGAATATCGGTCATAGACAGCTCTACAGTCCCTTTCATCGCACTCACAGGTGTCCCCATGAATATCTCCCCAGTCCCCAGTTGGATCAACATCGTGACAGGTACATTCACCACATACACAAGTCCCTAGGTGGGAAGAAGAATTTTATAAGAGTCCAGTCAAGAAAAACCATGAAAGAAAGCATTTCACATATTGCTTATTATTTTCTGCTGCTTACTTTGTATTTGAAAAAAAAAAAAACCACATATATTAGATAAAATATTCTAAAAGGAAAAGCACCGTCTAATATTGGTAATAGAGATTCCTTAACAAACAAAAATTATATATTCTATAATTATGTGAGTCGGTGGAATGTGTCATTAGTATTGTGTTAGTTTCCTTCAAAGATAACACTAAAACAATTTATATAAGATATAATCCTTTCCCTCAAGAAGCTTGCAATCTATTTGGCGAAAAGAAAGCTAATTAGAAAGAAAAATTAGCAAACACTAAAAACAATGTGTGACTATTTTGTAAACTAAGACATGAATGCTCTAAGAATTTGGAGAAAGAGAATCAATGAGGGTTGGAGTAATTAGCAGTGGATGGATTGGATATATAGGGATTAGAGGAAATGTTCTAGGAGACATTGGAGGTAGAACTAAGAGAAAGTCAAGAAGAAAAGACTAAGCAATGAAGGGTAGGGATGGGCATAGGGACCCTGAGGTGCATGTTAAAAAAAGACTAAGAAGTAAGGTTTGCTAGATCAGATGAGTCCAGATTATAAAGAATGTTGGAGATCAGATTGAGAGATATAAACTTGGTCATTTGCAGATTTGCAGAGGGAAATACCCCTCTGTAAAACATATTTACTCGGTGTGGATTACCAGTAACTGTCTTTAGGGCAACCAGCTAATCATTTGATAGAGACATAAAGTTAAATCTTTTTCTTACCTCTAACAACAAAATAAGTACCAGTTGGATTAAAGATTTAAATGTACAAAATAAAACAGTAGAATATGAACTAAAGTCTTTTTATTCAAGACCCTCAAAGCACAATTACTAAAAAAGGAAATTGAAAATTTCCAAAAAAATTGAAAATTTTGGTTGGAAACAAAACACTGTAAAAAAAAAAAAAGACTGATAAAGCTGAAACAAGTGGTTAATACGTCTGTAAAAGACAAAGAACATTTACAAAAACATATAAACAAATCATAGGATTGAATATAGAAAGGATTAATATGCCCAAAGTGAAACAGACAAAACCAAAGAATAGGAAATTTCATACAGAAATAATGATAGATAAAGATGAAAAATGTTTATCACTTAATCGACCACTACTAAGTGGGTAGCAGTGGGAGAGCTTCAAAATAATCATGATTGGCAATTATTTTAGATGTCAGATTGTCAGAGGTGGAAAATATTGCTTGCATCCACACTTGGTAAAGGTGTGGGACAACGGGTACTTTCTGGCCCTGAACAGAATGTACAAAACGGTACAACTTTCTGGGTAGCGATTTTACAATATGTACTTTTTATACCTGTGTTATTATTTAGACATATAGCTCGCTTTAATTAATGTACTTTATTTCTGTTAAGTAACAGAAATAAAAAGTACACACAAGTATATGTTCAGAAATATAAAATATAGCTGTATTTATATTTTTGAAAAACTACTAGCGACTGAAATATTGATCAATGGGGAATTAGCGAAGTAATGGTGCACACATACGGACTAGCTGGCAATCACTGAGTAATAATTAGGTTTTTGCTCCATAAATATGGAAAGATAAATAACATATATCATGAAATAAATAAAAGTGTAAAATTACAAATCAGCATGTACAGTACGATTCGATTTTTTTCTTTAATAAGAAGGAAATACAGGAATAGGGCGGCCACACAAGTGAATTTTAATAAATAAATACGGACTGAAAGTTCATGTACCAATATGTAAAAGGAGGTTACACCTGGATGTCATGCTTGTGGGTCATTTTCTTATTTTTCTGTGTACTCTACTTTATTATCTGGATTTTAAAAAATGAAGATGCATGCTTTCATAAGAGGATAAATGAGTTTGGTCAGGAGGAACGGGGACTAGGAGCTATGCAGATGTGACAAAGCAGTAGCTTCTCAGCCATGTGTAAAGGGGTCCAATATGAAACTCAATAAACCAGGTGGGCAACAGAGGACATTTGTTCTATTAATGGCTATGTCTGCGATGTTGGTTTTTTGGCCCCTGAAGATGGGGAAAAAGGAAGACAAGATAGGTATGTGCAGGGACCGGTGTCTTTCTATTACCTATGGATGCAATGACACAGAAACGTTTTCAGGGTAGCCAGGCGTATAACCTTTTTAGAAAAAACAATGACTCATCTCAGCACCCACTTCTGCCCTGTCTTCATGTACCCCTGAGTCTCAGAAGCTGTGAGCCTCGTTTAGGCAGGCTCCTTCCTATTATGCCTCTGCCAGATCTCCAGGTCAGAACGCTCCAAGCACAGCGAAGTGGGAGGCAGGTGGCTTAGCTTATGTTTCTGAAGGACGCCGTCTCTCACAGCCAATGTAACTCTGCTGCGGAACCTGACCTTAATCCACGGCCCAACCAACTCCATTTTCCACCTCTCTCTTTTTGACAGCTAAATAGTCATTTTCCACAGTACACAGTTCAAGCTTCATATACTTATAAATGGTAACTGTGACTCCTACTGCGTAAAAGGACTTATGCAGAAAACACATCCTTATACATAAAAAGAAACCATAAGGTAAATTCGTATGATATATAGTAAGATTTAATCCCCACAAAGAGGACTTTATGATTTTGTTCCAAGTTCCTGCCTTTTTATTTATTTTCTCTATGTAAAGAAATGTGGCACATTTTATTCCTCTATGTCAGTTTCTGAAAGGCGATATGCTATGGTTTCTGTACTAGTATTACCTATTACAATGCATGTATAGAAATGAAAGAAAAGTTTTCCACCTATCTGATTTTTTTAGTTTTAAAGAAGAAGTATAGTCACTTTTTAATGTCATCCATAGGCAATGAGAAGTTTAGGATGGCTCTCTTTATCATTACGACAAAGGTAAAATTACGTATTTTCAAGGAATTTTAAAACTATGTTTAAACTGTTTGATTTTATATCAAAAGTTAGTTAACTACCTTTAAGTGATAGTTTAGCCATATTAATATATTTGTTAACTTCCTTTGTAAAGTCAGCGTACATTTCATATGGCTATTGGATACATACTTTTTAAATCTACTGTATTCAATATCACATTTTTCTTATTGCACACAGAAGTTAAATTAGTCCATATCAAATCTGTATTTCAACCAAGCCTTCCATTTACTCATAATTAAGACAAGAGGGTTTTCTGAATGCTCTCTGGATAATTAGATGCTCATGCTGTAGATGGTTCTGTTAGTCAAGAGACATTTAACAGAAGTATCTACAGGAATTGCCTTTTAGCTGTACTGTGCTATTTCTGGAGGGCTGCCAAATAAATTACAGTCCCTAAGTTAACTGTTTATTCAGTGAAGCTTAAAGAATGACAGCAACTTTCTTATCTTTCTCTTTTCTACTCAATAAAAAACAAGACAGAAAAGACTGTTGGTATAGTACATGTTGATTTACATCAAAGTCAATGATTAGAAGATAACTTCCTCCCACACTAGAGGACATACAGAGAAAAGACGTGTTAACGATTAAAAGCTTTGTGTGCCTCCCCATTATGTAGTAACATGTATGAATGACACACCTCTGTTACTGCAGATTTTGCCATCTGGAGATGTGCATCTTCGCTTGCTTTCCCAGGGGGTGATATCGCACTGGAATTCACATTTATCTCCATGCCAACCAGCCTTGCAGTAGCAGTTTCCACAGTAACACTTCCCATGGCCTTTACCCAAAATGAATTTTATACAGTGAGGAAAAAAGCAACTTTCATAAGCAGAATTAACTTTCTATCTCTTTGTGATCACTTTTGCCTTCTGAAATAATGTCACAGTTCAACATTCCTTGCCTAAAATCATCAAATTATACAGCTTTCTCCAAACACATAATGGTTGTGCCTTTACCTGCTTAATTACACAAAAAGAGCAAAGTGCCCTTTAACTTGGCCTAGACAGAGAACTGATTGAAAGTATTTTTAACGAAATGACATGAATGACCATAAGAGTCTATTACTTTTCCATCTCAAATGCACACATCAAACCCAAATATATATGAGCATTCACTCTAAGGACGTTTCTTGAATTAGTTATTAAAATATTTCACTTGAAATCAACTATTGAGAAACCAATGGTGCATATTTACCTAGATACACATTATGAAGGACCAAACAACTCTTTAAAGCAGAAGTAATATTTCATCTTTTCACTCAATTGTGTCCCACAAGCTGTTGGGTTCTACCATGTGAGAGGTGTTCAGCCTAGTCCATGTTGAATCCTCATTTAGACAAATAAAATACCATGAGCCCTCGGCCTCACAATCAAACTCCCTTTCGACTTGTCAAGGGGATACCAATGACAGCTAAGGGCACTCATCATTTTGTGTCCAGATGCCCTCTTTCAGCTCCCACCTCTCTGTAACCTGTCAACTGCTCATCTGCACTTGCCTCCAAGCCATCTGTAGTGAATTATCACATCACTGCTTTCCTTATCCACATCTAGCAATCCTTCTGCAAATTCCCCAAAGATGGCATTTATCCCAAAATTTACTTCTTGTACTCTCATCTTTGTGGTTATATCACCTAAGCATAAATGTATGTCCTTGCTCTTGTTTTGTTTTTAGTCTATTCTTTATTATAGGAGTTTGTGTTTTATCAGTCTATGGTGAAAGTCTTTGTTCTTTCCATCTCTCTTCTCTTACAGCCAAAACCCCCAAAGACAATGCAAAACTGATTATGAGACTACTTTTCATTGGCTTATAAGCATATTTATCATTCTAACACTATGGTATCTCTGGCCAATGGCAAGAACTTTAGTAGGACCTGTAAAACTCACATAAGAAGCAGGAATTACAACAGAATATTCTGGTCTCCTATGCTATTCACATCCAGCAAATGAGACTTTCATCAAGAAGTCATACATGTGAGAGACAGAGACAGACAGATGAGGAGAAAGAGTGCTATAGTGAGACAGAGAGAAAGAGACAGGGACCCAGTGCCATGTTTTCTGTCTAAATAAGTTATAATTGGGATATTCAAAGAAAATCACTTCTTAACCTAATAATCAATGACCATTTCCATAAAGAATTTGAATTTTAAATGTGTTTACTTAAGCAAGTGCAAAGGCTGTCAAATGATTTAATCGGTACAGAAGATATCATCTATATATTTTATTTATGAACTTAAAAAGGTGTCCACTTGCACACACAACTAAATCACATCCTAGTGATATATCACAGGCCTCAATAACTCAAGGATTACACTGCAGAAAAGCAATAGTGTATATTAATTGCTTTTCTTAGGAGTCAGGTTTGTAAGACCCAATCACCTTTTTAGACTACAGAATTTATTTTCTTTGTCATTTCAGAAAATTTATACAGAAGGTGCTACATACGTAAGGCTTACTATATTAACAAATAATAGAAAATCTATATTTCTCACATCCAAATTATTTGAATATTTATACAATTCAGTATCGAATTCGGGTTCTACTAAGAAACCTTTGAGTTAGAGGTAAATAAGGAAGCAAAAATTATGTAACGATACACATCTATGCAGATATGGAAAATTAAACAGATATCCACATAACTCAAATAAAAATATTGAACAAGACACATCTGAATAATTGAGATTAAAATGTGTGCTTTAGGACAATACGTATTCCACACAATAAACATAATTCTTTGCTTTGTGCAAACTGATAGAGCAAGAAAATCTCTATTTGTACTGCTTCACTGATGAACTGTAGAATCATCTCTCAGCAGATTGGTTTCATGTGAATGACACATGGAAAGATTTACAATCCCAGGCAATGTCACCCCCAGAGGGTGTTTACTAGAGTGCTGGTGTCCTTGTTCAGAGACTTTGCACCATGAAATTGCTCAAACAAATGGAAATAACAACTAGAAAGTTTGAAAGTTAAACATTTTCTGTTGTGTTGTTTCAAGTTACATTTTTCTACGTATACATGCAAATAGACTGATTTGTTGGTGTGTATCACCACACACTGGCCCCAAAGCATGTTTCAGTCTTCTTTTTTTTTTTTTTTATCTGTAATAATTAGAAACTAAACTTGAAGAGGACAAATACATATATTTGTGGATGGATTTGTCTAATTGATCTAATTATTTTGGATTGAGCCCTTTAAGACAGAATTGTCTGAGCAGTATCTTGCTTAGGTCATTGGCTTGGAAAAAAGAAAATAAGAATTTTATGTTTGTTTGCTTTATCCAGGTGGGTTGTACAGCCAGGAGATCAAGGAGGAAGGGCCAGTCAGGCCTAAAATAAGTGTATTTGGATGACTCATAGGAATTAAAGCTACCAAAATGTAAACAAAGAAACAAGCTTGTCCTATGCTAGCCACACTTTCTCAGGAGTCTCTAGTTCCACCTGGCCCTATTGGGTCCTAATCCTTCTAGAAAAACAATACTTCTAAAACTACTATTTCTGCATGCGGGGCAGTATTTCTTCAGCTGGAATCCCATGAGATAGGAGTCAAATATAAGTTTAATCACAGCAGAGAAGAATTTACCTAAACCGAATGCTTCTCTCTGCTTTCTACTTTCCTTTTCCTATGCCAGTCAAGGTTGCAAATGGAAACTCTGGGCACAGGCTTGCAGGTTGAGCAGAAGAGATGAAAACTACAAATGGTGAGGAGAGACCCCTCTTGTGGAGCTCTGAGCTCCCAGGCACTGATGCAGTCGGGAGTGGTGAGGCGTCAGGAACACAGACACGAGCCCAAATTCTACTATCATTGGTGGACTGACCTGGGTTCATTACCTAATTTATTCAAGTCCCAGGTTCCACATCTATCTATGTAGATAAACATAATTCTTACCCTAGAGTGATGTTGTGAGAGAAAGTATAATGAATGTAAAGCACTTATTGCAGAATTTGTCACTAGCAAACATGCAAGAACTGCTACAACAGAAAAATGAATTCAGTAATGGTGGTACATAGAAAAGGTCATTGGAAATGTTATCTACGTGTGTAGGGACAGAGAGGGGGAGGTAAACTCTAGGCTAATAACCCTATTGACCTTCAGTGTCCCCAGTAGGACATGAGACTCATGTTTTAGAAAGGGAAAAACAAAGAAATGAAAATATACACTTAAGAGAGTAGGAGAAAAGAGAATAAAAGTGGCTAAGGTGAGCAGAGGAGATGGCATTCTACTAGGACTACTTCAGAGCTATGCAATTGGTCTGTTGCCATAATGACACAGCTCTCCTCTGGGGCCAATTTGGCTTTGCATCTAAAATGTACTAGTCTACTCTTAATGCCATAGTCTCACTCTCCTTATATGAAATGTTTTCCAGATAAACATAGGTTTAAACTGAATTAGTACACCTAGAGCAGAAATTTATGTAGAGATAAAAGAACAACGTAATAGGTGAAAAAACAGGTACTTTTATTAATTTCTACAGAGCCAATATACGTACCTCCACATATTTCTTCTGTTTCATCATCTACGCATTCTCTATCGTCACACTCACAAAATTTACCATACACAAGTCCACTTCCATCTGAATTATCACACTTACACCTGCCACAGTGACATGTACCTAAACCATGAAAACAAAAAAGACTATTTGTTACATGCATATAAAATTATAATTAATGAATTTTTATACCATCTCTTTTAAGAGAGTAGATAATCCAAATCGATTTAATATTTCAATTAGACATTTCTGTGGGCATGGTGAGGTAAAGTGCATGCTACTCTTTCTTGAGGTTACTGTAGCATGGCAATTATATTTTACATCACACAACTATTATTATTGACCTCTAATGGTTTAATGAATGCAAATTTGACCTCTTCAAGTGCAGAGCTACTTTACACATAGCCATCCAACCACTGCATGAAGGTCTTCTGATCACACCTGGGTCTGAAGTGAAATAAAGCAGGAAATTCTAAGCTTTGGGAGGGAAACAACCTTGCTTATCTTCCTCACCAGTATTTATTCAATGCTTTGCACAATGTTTGAACATACTATTTATATAATTAATATTTGCAGGAATAATTTATTATCAAACGCATAAATAAAAGTCATACGTGCCCCTGATAATTTCCCCTCCTCAGCATTAACTTATACTGATACACATGTCCTTACAATAATGGGACCAGAGTGGATTTCCTTAGGCATGGATTGCTGGGACCTCACCAGATTCTCAGGGGACCTGAGAATTAGAGAGGCATGCTAGTCACCTGGTCTACCACGAGCCACATACTCATCCAAGTCTGAAGATTCTACCACATCCCCCAAAAGTAATTTCACCAACATTAATATTGCACTCAAATAATATTGACAGGTAGAATGCCCACTTGAGAAATTCCCTTTTTAATGCATCTATTTTGAGTTTTAATGCTCATCACAGCCATCAACATGTATCAACCGAGACTTGATCACTCACAAGAAACCACCCTGGACTCTGAAAATCCAACAGGGATCAAGTCAGACATAACCCTCCTCTCAGAGTTTTATATGAGCAAAAACCAATGTGATAAAATAAATACAGAAGTGCAAAGTGTTGCAGAAGCACACAGCAAGGGAATTTAACTGAGACCAGGAGGTCAAAGTCAGAGTCCCTGAGGAAGTAGCTGAGAACTAAAAGCCAGGTGAAAAAGCATAGCTAACAGAAGTGAGATGGCAAAGAGGCTCACTTCCAGCACGAGACAATAGCACAGGCTCTGCAATAAAAAAGGAGGTGAAGAGAAAACATCACATGGGATTGAGGTATACAGAACAGCGTGAAAAGTGGCATGAAATTCATAAAGCAACCTGAGGTGCAGTTCATGGAAGTCTTACAGGTCATGTTAAAGATTTCCAGCTTTAATACAAAAACAATTGGAAGACACAGAAGCGAGGGAGTCCTGTGACCACGTATGAATTTTAACCAGATTACTCTGGTTGTCATGTAACAAAAACTAAATGAAGCAAGAGCATAAGAATGCATGAACTAAAACGAGGCAGAAGTGGACACAAAGAAATAAGTTAAAGGGCTGTTAGATTTATCTGAAGGAAAGAAGACAGTGGCTAGATACATGATGTGGTAAGTTTAGAAAGGACCAAATGCATTCGGAGATATTTTTAGGAGAAAGAGTAGAGGGCATTTGGTGACTGACTGTAAAGGGCAAAGGATGGTAAGGAACCAAAGATGCTGTTTATAATTTGGTTTGAATTACTAGATATTGGCAAATCCATATGTGATGTATTAGAAACAGCATGAACTTGTGAGTAAGGTAGAGCTGTAGCTCAATTCTGAGTTTTAATCTTCATGAGCTATGCATTTTTAAAGGCATTGCTTTCATTTCTAATTCCCAGATTCCATATCTGCAAATAATCTCTGCTTCATAGAACTGCTGCCAATACCAAGTGATGAATATGTACCCAGTCATGTTTCTAGAAGCACTGCTGAACCTAGTGCATAGTAGGATTTGAGAAAATTCCAGGTTCTTCCTCTTCTCCCATTAAGATACAGAGTATATTCGTCATACTTCAAAACATTTTCTCCAGAAAATATATTTATGGACGCTGACAATATCCTTGTTTTCATATCCTCTGTATGATTCTGTTACCCATATCACTTGTAACTCACTATTATTTATACAATTTTCTCTCATAGTTACATATAAATGGTGATTTTGCCGAATTTATTTTTCTACCTTGCAAATACTCATGTGAATTTTCCTGCTATTAAGCTTCATTTTATTACATTTTTCCCTAAAAGCTATCTCAATTCATAAAAGTAATTTGAAATCTAATGCTATAATTTATGCTATTGCTTCATCTAGTTTTTATTCTCTAATTATCACCCTCCTTTTTCAGTTTCACATTTATTCATTCTGTCTCTCAACCACCCACATATCCAGCCATTAAGCTTTCTTTTTATCTATCTTTTATCTATCTATTATGCTATTGGCAAGGAACTAGGTGCTATAGAAAATAATGAGATGCTTAAAATTAAGTAAATCATAGACCAGGAAGAAAGAGATACCCTATTAATACATTTCGTATAGCATTTGCCACAAGTCTATTGCAAAAGCCTTTGTGTCATATGTTTTCTTGTTTTATAAATACAAATATAAACCCATATAAATATTATACATGTAACCATATATAATATGGGTCTCTCATATACAATATGAGACAGGAAGTCACTTGGTTAGGGTTGTGCATGGGGAAGTTTTTCAGGAAAGATGGGAACGAACAGCCTCTGTCTCTAAATTCTATGACTCCTCACTGAAGTCCCCCATAGGCAGCTTCCTCTCATCCACACGTCAGAACCATTCCTGGCTGATGTGGGAAGTTTACAACAGCTCAGAGACTTCCTGTCTCACCCATAAAACAGAATTCACAACTGAGCCTCCAAGACATGGCATATGGACACCCAGGCAAAAACTCCAGACTCCTGTGCTCATGTTATGACACACATCTTCTCTCTCGTGGTTGCCAGTTATTTCAGCCTCTAGGATTGGTCTTCTGCCTTACACTAGATTATTTTAGCCCCTGTTTCTCATAGTGCCCAATAGAGCTGACTCTCTCTAGGATGACTGACCAGACATGTACAGCAGCCCACACCCCTGTGCAGTGGTGCTGGGGCCTCACCCTGCTCTGCACACTAGACCTCCCTTCTAGTTTTCCCAGAAAGTAAGCCTCTGGAACACTTTGGTTCCCAGTTCTGTCTCATCCTGCCCTTCAGTCTCATTCCCCAATCCATTTAACTCTTCTTCCCCTTCTGCTCCAAACTACTTGAGAAAACCACACTGTGATATGAAAGGGAAAGATTAGTAGAGAGACTTCATAGGCTAATGCAATTTGGGGGAAGTGGTCCTGAACTTGGATGGTGGAAATGGGTATTAAAAGAAAGACAGGGAGAATGAGATTGCCAAAGTAAACATGAAAGGCTTAGATATTTAGACAAGAATAAATGAGACAGAAGAGATTAAATGCAACACTGAATACAAATGTATCTTTTGGCCAATTGCATTTCTGGTAATTTGCCTTGAATATACACCTCCAAAAATATAAAAATATATGTACACTAGATCATTCTGCGCAGTATTATTTACAATCCAAAATATTGGCAACTGTCTAAATGCTCAAGCATAAGAGCTCAATTGAATAAATTACATTGCATACATAGAATCCAGTCTTATGCTTTTGAAAAAATAACCAGAAGGATTTCTATGAACTGATTTGGAAAGAATTCCAGGAGATTATATTGAGTGGTAAAAGCAGAGTGCAAAAGAACACATGGAAAGCACAACCATTGCACGGGAAAAAAATGGGAAACAATAACAAAAATATTTCTATTTATCTTCACACAAAAAGAAATACATGCACAGAGAAGAAAGAAAGCGATAAAGTTGGTTATCTATAAGGTGAGGGTAAGCAGGGTGCAAGGTTTGACGAACAGTGATGATTCTCTGAGTATGCTTTTCTGCATAGCTTTGACTTTTAGAAGCAAGTTAGTGTACTACACATTATAAAATATGTTAATACAGATGGGAAGGGATTATAAAACCTAAAATTGAAAGTGATCTGAAATAAATAAGCTAACTTGTATTTCAAACTAGTGTTGTAACCACACGAAAAGAGAAGAAAATAAAATAAGTCTGAATAACTTATAACACAGCATTCGACTACATACCCCAATCTTGGGCATGATTGAGGTACACTGAGTGGGGGGAAGTGGAAAGGGTTGGACTGCAAATCCTAATCTCTTCTGGTAGATTTTCTTGGTTTAGTGGTGTGTCTGCAGCACTTCTAGAAGTAAGTAGAGATGTAGTATAGGATTCAGCAAATAAGTATGTTGGAGGTATTGGGAAACAGGGTTCTCCTTTTGAAAATGGGACATGCAAACATGGAATGGAGAAAACAAGAAGTAATCCTGTGAAGTTGGACTGGAATTAGATGTATTGGTGTAAATTCATGATTTCTAAAATATGCATGTATGTGTACATGCATATCTGTGTGCAGGTATGTGTATATGTATTTGTGTGTATTTGCACTAGTGTATATGCACTAGTGTCAAGATAAATTAAAATGGAGACAAGGCCTAAATAATCCCTGAGCAGACTAAGCGATTGAGGCCCCATAAACAATCCTAACTTTGCCTGATACTCAAAAATAAGTGAAACTTATCTAAGTTACATCTTGTAAATGTCTACATTAAAGAAGAACAGAACTTAAGTTTAACCAATCAGAAGCAACCAACAAACTTATATAACTAGGGACTTTCCAAAAGGATAGACTAAATAAGGCAACCATATAATGTTAGCCAATCAACTATTTTCTTTGCTTTCTTTTCTGTTCACCCTATAAAAGCCTCCCACTTGCATTCCCTCAATGAAGCTCCTGAACCACTTCTGATTTGGAGCTGCCTGATTCACGAATCATTGTTTGCTCAGATAAAATAAAAATTGTATTATGATTCAATCTACCTTTTTGACACAAGCCTGTTTGCAGAAAGGGCCAAGAAGCAAATACACTCCAGTGGAAATGAGCATCCCTAGTGCTCACAATTTTTATTCAAATACCATTTTCACTAAAAGGAATCAGGGCTATTTGGATAAGTGGCTGATTCCAAAGGTGTGGTGAAGCAGGTCCAATACGACCCTGCAATGTGTTATTATGCCAACAAGTAAAGAATTGCAAAAACAAAACAAAAACAAAAAAACAAGGGAGGCATGTCACAAAAACACAAAAGCTAGCCTGATGGGCTCTAATACCTAATCTGGAAAATTCTGTGCACCAGAGTAATTATGTACAAAATGAATAACAAATTACTGAAATAATAAGAATTGTGCTTCTAGACTGATAATAAGTCACTAAGTAAATGAAATATCAAATAACTGGTAAGTGAGAGAGGATTCCTGTTTGTGATAGAATGCTGAGTACCAACTAGCCCCTTTGGAGAGAATGTTACAGTTCTTAAATCATCATTTTCCAGTCATCATTGTCAATACTGCATCAGGTCATTGTCATCAGTGGATGATAAATCTAGGGTAATTTTAGTGAGGAATGTGATACATGTATGCTTTTGAAGTGTTTCCTCATAGAATGCACATTTGTGAAGAGGGTAAGTTAGAAATAACACAGTTGAGACACCAGCCAACACCTTGACCATGTCATCAAAACTGACACCATCACTATGAGCAGATGGACATCATGTGCTTCCATATGAAACATTTTGAGAACATGAAACCATTTCTCCAGTGTTTTACCTCAGAATGTGTATGATGAATCTAATCATGGGAGACATAAGACAAATCCAAGATAAGTACATTTTTCTTTTAATAAAATGGGGACAACTTTCTTCAGAAGTTTCAATGCTCCAAAGGCAAAGTCTGTGGAAATGGCCCAGCTTAAAGAAGACTAAAGAGAGATATAAATATAATATTTTCAATAGACTGAATCCTGCAAGGAGAGAAAAATGCTATAGAGGACACTATTGGGTCACTTGACTAAACCAGATTATGAATAAAGGTATTGCATCCATGCTTAAAAAATGAGAGAGTACAGATGTCCTAGAAATGCATTTATATTTTATTGAATATGTTTTATCATCCACCGAAACACTTCTGTATGTTTTCTCCTTTAAGATATGTTAATGTGGTGAATTACATGTTTAGATTCCTTAATATTAAACATCTTTAGAATCCTAGACTACGGCGTTTGATTATAATGTTCTTTAAAAATTAAAACCCTAAATTTGATTTACAAACAACAAATAAATAAATCTGAAATTACATTTCAAACCCAAAACAGAATTCAGGTCTTGTTTCTGAAATAAATTTGAAAAGAATTTTTTCAAGGTGAAAGACGCTATGGGGCGTGTGTGTGTGTGTGTGTGTGTGTGCGCGCGCATGTGTGTTTTGGAGGGGTGAGTGTCATGAATTGGAAGTAGAGAAATCCTACTAAGAAGAAAGAAAGACTGAAGTGCTAGAGAAATATGATGAGAACATCATGAACACAGAAAGGGACCTAACTGCTAAGACCATTTGTCATGACCCCTGACGGATCCACTCACACCTCGCTTTGGATATGGTCCTGATTCCTATCAGCAGAACACCTTTACTGAGTTCAGTCTAAAACACACAATCTGAAATCAGACTGTGGGGAATTCTCAGCTCTGGTTAGAGATGGGCCCTACCGACAATGTGAGCTTCAGGAGGAAAGGTACTCATTCGTGAAGTCAAATCCTGACCTTTAGCATTTAGAGCAATGGGTCGCACACTCGATCTATATTAAAATCACCCCGAGAGCTTTAAAAAAACCACCAAAGTCAAGGCCAGACACCAAAGCACTTGAAACAGAACCTCTGGTGTACTACATGAGAACTGATGGTTTATTCCTTTCCCCTTGGAATGCTGATGTTCAACCACGGTTGAGAAAACTGATTTTGAGGTTTCACCTGCCCAAATGTAAAATAGTATTTAATTTAGGTAACACTCGCTAAATACCATTGAAACCTAAACTGCAACTCTTTTATATGATTTTGCTAATCAATTTTAATAGCATCTCTATAATTTTGTAAAAAATATTTTCGAATAACTTCTATAAAACAAAAAATATTTTGATCAAACAAAATCTTTCTGAGACTATATCCTTCAAAGGGCTTTATAACCAGTATATCTGAAACTTCTATCAGACTTAAAGTATTTGGTTCTATTTTGCGAAGGTAAAAATTCAAAGCACCCTTGATCTGTAACAGAAAATAATTAAGTCGGTTTATATAAATCCCTTTTAACAGATATAATCTGGTATTCAATATCATGGCTCACAATTGACATAAAATGTTGTTGGGGTGTTGTTTCCAGTGAATATCCTGCTAGAAGGAGGCATTTGGAACAGCTGGAAAGTATCAAACTTGCCTGTCTCAGCAAGATGGCATTTTTGCTATTGATTTATCTGAATTTCACTTCTAAAAAACATACTCAAAAGCAGACTCACTCAGAGATTCGACATTTCTCCATGCCCACATATTTCCATTAAAAACAAAATTTGATTATTTCACTTAAGCATTTTCACAGGGTATACTTCTTACCTGCATTAGAGCAGATGATGTCTTGTGAATTCTTGCACATTTGGTTACTTTTCTTCTTTGTCAAGTCACAGTGAGTTGGGTACTGGCAAGCATCCCCATACCATCCCTGGTCACACTTGCACTTGCCACAGTCACACTTACCATGGCCTGAGGATTGAACAACATCTAGTCAGACTCAAATTGTTTTCCAAAGATAACCATTACTGTAACACACACTCTTAACGGTGACATTGACTTGGGACTGAGTTATAATAAATTGAAACTCACGTATATCACAGTGGCTGAGAGGTAATGCTATTATATAAAATGCAATGGAATGTGAAAATTTTATTTCAATAATCAACTGATAAATGATTGTGAAAACATTAATTTATGAAGACACTAGGATAATACATTAAAAAACCTAATAAATCACATGGTCAGAAAATTCAGCACTGAAAAAACATTCTATCCAGCATCTCAGTATTTAAGAGACAAAAGTCCAATGAAAAAATACTTCTACTTAACTGTATTTTACGTAACACATTAAACCACAAACCTTGAATGAAGACTCTTACATGAAACTCTACTAAACCAAACACTGGCCTTACAGTTACTCGAATTAAGCATGTAATGAAATTTATGGATATATTATATACCAACTTCAGTAATATGGTCATAAAATATGTATATATTTTGTTTCATATTCATCCACCTCCACAGAAATTTCTCAGTCTTTAATGTTCTCAATGGTCATTTTGCTTTAATGCATGTTGTTTTCATTGTTGTGATCAGTAACGTTATTAAGTCCTGCTTGATGAAGCCTACTAGTTTTTATTGATTGCACATTAGTCTGACAGAAGTACAAAACATGTGCAGTACTTAGCCCTTGTCCTCAAAGAACTTACAAACTTCAAAGTCAAGGCTAATATACAAAGCTGATGTGATTTCAGCCAGAAGTGATTGTCACCTCGAGTTAAGTTGAGCGATATAGTCTATGACCTATAGACATAAGAGTAGAGACTTTATGGATTTCCTTGACGGTTAACTGGCCCTTGAAAGTTGAACAGATTTTGAATGAGTTACAGGAAGAGTATACATACATTACTCAAGACAATACTACTATGTCTAAATGTCTAAAATTCACAGGCCACATGAAGTCATTGATCCGATTCAACGTGGTAGCTGAAATCCAAGGGATAAGGTCCAGATGGTTGGTCAGTATGAATGGCTTGAAAGCTGCCTATCTGGGCATGTTCGGCAGAGCCTGAATCTGTGATTGGCTGTGACTTTAAAACTGCTCTTTATGGTGGCCCAGTCCATGTAAATGTTCCTATTTCTGTTGCATTTATAAAATTATTCTATTTTATAAACAAAACCTTGCAAGTATCTTAATTGAAATTCATTCTATTTGGCACACATTACTTCGTCAAATTGATGGCATCATTGTGCATTCCTACCTGGCCCTACAAGATATTGTCAATCTTGGCCAACTTATCATTTATAAGCAAAAGTGATCTCTCCTGTCAACCACCTGGACTATTTATAAAACATTAAGCCAAATTCCTGCAGTGGCTAAGGCTCTTTGATAAACCAACTATCTTGGAAACTGTGTTGACTCTTTAATAACATTAGTGTATTAGGTTGAACCATATGGAATTGCCACTTTCATAAGTTGAATATCAGCTGTTTCTTAAGGTTCCACACCAATAAACAGTCTTTATATAAACATTAAAGAAAATAGAAATGATTTAGAAGATAAAGTATTATGGTAGCAATAATTTGGTGAATCAAGAATGAAAGACTACTTAATGTGATTTTTTAAATTTTATATTGAATAGGACATCTTAGATCCTAAAGTATACACAATAGAGATGGGAAATAATTGTGGGTCAAAGGTAACATCTTTTAAAGGTTAGAAGGTTAAAATAGAAAGATGGGGAAAATAAACAAAATGTATACAAGATAGGGAGAGATACATCCCTTCCAAACTGACCCAGTGAAGCATCAATAGAAGCAATATTCTAAGTAGCTTATCCCGTGAAGTGAGTTCATGGAGGCTCAGTTTCATGAAACTCTCTTCACAGAAGATTCTAGAGTAAAATAAACACGGAAAAGAGCCTGCTATCTTCTGTTTTAATGTGTCATGATATACATCAGCACACTAATGAGCCTCATATGTCCTATCATGAAAAATATTTTTAATTTTTTTTACCTTAGAATTTGCAAAACTTTGGCTAGGAGGCCCCATTTTCTCAAACCCATATTAGCATCTTAGGCACATGCTTAAACTAACACTGTGTCAGACACTGTGATGTGTTTTCAGCTTCTTCCTTAGCATCTGTTTGGAGGCAAAGATGACAGCTAATGTCAGACAGGGCCATCTGCCTTTACATTCTTTCTAAACCTTATGCCCAGTAAGGGTTCCATGATTCATTTTCTTCCATTTAGGAAAACTCATTGAATAGGAATTGATTTCTGACTGTCAAGAATTATCAAATAGCCTGTGTAACCTTGTTAAAGATAGATATATATTTAAAAAATAGTACTCAGACTATTTTTTACAATTTTTCCTAAGGTTAGTAAGAGCTTTACCAGACCTTGAGGGATTAGGTTGCTATATTATTGTGGCAAGGTAATCTACGTTACAGTGTTAATAATATGGCTTCAAAAAAAATCTCATTTTTCAAAATAATTTATTTGTTATGTGTTAGTTTCCTGAATCTTCCATAACAAAGCACCACAAACTCGGTGGCTTAAAAAAACAGAAATTTATTCTCTCACAGTGATGAAGGCTGGAACCTGAAATCAGGTTGGTTAGTTCTGGAGGACCTGAGGGAGAAATTGTTCCATGCTTCTCTCCTGGTTGTTAGTAGTTGCTGGTAATCTTGGGCATTACCTGGCTTATGGCAGTGTAACTCTGCTCTGATGATACTGCATATCCTTTCATATGCTTATTTGCAATACATCTATCTTCTTTTGCCCATTTTTGTATTGAAATTTGAGTCATTTTTTATATATGAATATATAACATATATAATTACATATACATATGTACACATACACATATACCTATATTTCTATATATGTGTTTATAAATTTATATATACATGTATATGTATGTTTATCCTGGATGCAAGTTCATTGTCATATATATGTATATATAAAAAACATATATATGTATATCAACATATATATACACACATATATGCACATATATATCCAGGATACATATGTGTATACACACATAAATTGTTATATATACATTTATGTATGGATATATATGTATACAAATTGTGTATATATATATATGTACATATATCCTGGATAGAAGTTCATTGTCACAAATGTAATTTGCAAATATTCTCTCCCAATTTGTGACTTGCCTTTTGTTCTATTAACAGTATCTTTTGAAGAGTAAAAGGTTTTGATCTTAATCCAATTTATCAAGTTTTTTCTTTAATAGTTGTTTTTGTGGTATCTACCTGAAAAACCTTTGCCTAACTCCAGGCTTATTCTTCTGCTACAACCTCAGTCTTGATTACTGTGATTTATAGTAAGTACGGAAATCAAGTATTCTGAGAACTCCAACTCTGTTCTTTTTAAAAATTATTTTGGCTTTTGTAGTACCTTTGATTTTCTATATAAATTCTAGAATCAGTATGTTGACATCAGCAAAAAAGCTTGCACAGATTTTGATAGGGATTGCATTGAATCTATAGATAAAAGTAGACAGAATTGCCAGTCTTAACAATATTTAGTCTGTGAATACAGTGAAATACATTGGTTGAGTTTTTAATGTTGTACCAGACTTGCATCTTGAGACATACCTCATTTGGTTTTTAAGTATTGTATTTTATGTATTTATATATTGGATTCCATTTACTAATATTCTATTAAAGATTTGGTGGTCTATGTTCATAAATCACACTGGCAAGTAGTTTTGTTTGTTGTAAGGTCTTTGCCTACTTTTAGGATAAGGAAAATGTTGCCCTAATGAAGTGATTTGAAATGTATTCTCTAATCTCCTAGTTTTTGGAAGAGGTAGTATAGAATTAGCATTATTTTATCCTTAAGGGTTTGGTAGAATTTGCTAGTAAAATCATGGGAGCCTAGAATATTCCTTTTTACAAATGTTTAACTATGATTCACTTTGCTTGACCAATATTGGGCTATTCAAGTTGTCTATTTCTTTTTAATTGATTTTGGCAGATTGTGTCTTTCAAGAACTTGGCCCATTTCATTTAAGTTCCTGAACTTAACAGGCATAGACCGGCTGATATCATAAGCTTTCTATCTTTTTAACATGCATAATGTTGGATATTATGTATGCTATTTCATGCTGATGCTGGTAGTATTCGTATGTCTTATATGTTTCTTCATCAGTCTGCTTAAAAATAAATCAATTTTATTGTTATTTTCAAATAATCAGCTTTTGGTTTTGTTGACTTTCTTTATTGTTTTCTCTTTTCAGTTTCACTAATTTTTTCTCTAATCTTTATTATTTTCTTCCTTCTCCTGTATTTGGATTTAATAAGGTCTTTTTTCTATTTTCTAGGGTAGAAGTATAAATTAATTTTAAACACTTATTCTGTTCTAACAAACATTTAATTCTGTAAATTTTTCTCTAAGTACTATGTTAGCTGCAATCCACAAATTTTGATATATTTTATTTTCATTCAGTTAAATATTTTATTTATAAATTATTTTATTTTCATTCATTAAAATATTTTTAATATCCCTTGAGATTTCCTATTGACCTACGGGTTATGTAGCAGTGTGTTGTTTAAATTTTTTTCAGATCTATTTCTGTAATTTCTAGTTTAATCACATTATTACACGATCATACAGTTTCTTTTAAATCGCTGAAGGCTTCTATTATGACCCAGAAGATGATCTATCTTGTCCAATTTTCCTTATGCATTTTAAAATAATGTATCTTCTGCTGTTCTATAAATGTCAATTTGGTCAAGCTGGTAATCGTTTTGTTCAGGTTTTCTATATCCTCACTAATTTTCTATCTATTTGTTATGTCCACTGTGATAAAGGAGTATTGACATTGACTACAATTGTGGATTTTTTCCCCTTTCAGTCTGTCGTTTTTAAAATTTATGTATTTTGAAATGCTTTATGTGCATATATATTTAGCATTTTTAAACTTAGGATATAATTACTTTTTCTTTGTGTAATATCTGTCTTTATCCTTGGTATTATTTCTTGTCCTAAAGCCTACTTTGTCTAATATCAGTAAAGTTGATCTAGTTTTCATTTGACGGGTGTTTGCATAGAATACCTTTCCCATTCATTTATACTTAACCTGTCAATGTCTTATCTTTAAAGTGGTTTCTTATAGATTAGTCATGTCTCAGTTTTTATACAATCTGACAATCTCTATCTTTTAACTGGTTAATTTAAAGAGGTCACATTTAACATGATTTTTTTACATTGCTGGATATAAATCTACCAACTTTCCAAGCAATTTTCATTAGCTTTATCAGTTCTTGTTTTTGCCTCTTTTTTCTGCTTTCTGTTGTGTTTATTGAGGATTATTTTTTATTCTATTTCCTCTACTATTTGTATACTTTGATTTTTAGTGGTTGTCCTATTGTATACATTACATATGTTTAATCAACCAGAGTTTACATTCAAATAATATTGTACCACTTTACATGTAATTTAAGGAACTTAAAACATGAAATTCCCAGCTCTTTCCTCTCATTCTTTGTGCCATTTTACTTATGCATAAACACACACACGTTTCCTATAGACACACAATCTACTGTCATTAATTTTGTTTTAAACAGTCAGTTATTTTAGAGCAACTAAAATAAAACTATAATGCTATTATACTTTAATTTATTCCATTTCCATTGCTCTTCTTTCTTTGTGTAGATTCAAATTTGTCAAGTATCACATTCCTTTTGTCTAAAGAACTTCCTTTACATTTATTTAGGGTAGGTCTGCTGTAATAAATAGCCTCATAAAAATCCTTAATTGTTTTCATGTTTGGAATATACTTTTTGCTGGATATAGAATTCAATGCTAACATCTAGTTCTTTCAGGCCTTCAAATACATCACTCCATTTTCCCCAAGCTTGCATCGTTTCTGACAAGAAGTCCCCTGTCATTAGTATCTTTGTTCCTCTGCATATAATGTTTCTTTTTCTGTAACTGCCTGTAAGAGTTTGTTTGTTTTTGTGTTTGGTAATTTGAAAATGATAAGTCCACCTCTTTGTTTTTGTGTGATATGTATTCTTTGTTATTTTTCTATGTCAAGGTTTCATTTATTTATGTTCCTGTTTCCTTCCCATAGCTGCCATGGATACTCACAAGTGCTCTAAGAGCAAGAAGATTTATTACCCTTCCCCCAACAGTCAAAGATTTTGTTTTATAGAGGAAATAGGTAGCAAATGTCTGGATAGTTTCATGACCATCCTG
Organism: Rhinopithecus bieti; assembly: GCF_001698545.2. Classification (NCBI taxonomy): domain Eukaryota; kingdom Metazoa; phylum Chordata; class Mammalia; order Primates; family Cercopithecidae; genus Rhinopithecus; species Rhinopithecus bieti. The sequence goes on from NW_016803982.1 coordinate 1,666,435, forward strand.
GAGGAGTTGCTCCTCTCTTCCTTGAGTTTCCCACTTCCTGGATCTGTTTTCAAAAGCATCCTCCAGTCCTTTCTGTGAGAGCTCAGTGGGATTTATAGATACAAATCTGAAGAGGGTGTGGACTCTCTCAAATTCTGCAGCACCCAGGGGCTTCATGCTCATTCACAAGGGCACGTTTGGCCACTAACAACTTTCCCACCACCCTTCTCAGTGCCTAATTGTGTCTACCCAGCTAAGCCCGAGCTCATTTCTCTCTCTCCCTTCATCTGCCTATCTATCTCCAGATTTTGGGCCAGTTGCTTTTCCTGTGACTTCAGATCTTGGATGAATTCAGAAACACATGGGGATTTTTAATTGTCCCACTTTTCTTCAATGTAAGAATGGGAATCACACTTTGTAACTTTCTACATCCCTAAGTGGAAACCAGAATCTTACAGCCACTTTGCAAATAAGTTCATTAAGGATAAAGAATAACTAGAGCTCACATCCCCAACACCTGTGATACTATACAGCCCTGCATTTACATGTATATTGGAAATAATCAATTATAGCTCAGAGCTTGTAAATACAAAAAAAAAAAGATAAGTTGAGTTACTTGGATTTGTCTTTTTAACCACTGGAATGTTTATTTGTTTTCACATTTTAAAACAGCATACAGAGGGATGTAATGTGTAACTTTTGATGTAGGTGTAAATTTTTGTTCATGTATAAATGATTTAACTTAATTTTATAGTATCTTTTAAAAGTAAATGTATTATTCTACACACATTGTAATGTGTTTTAAGACTAAAAACAAATTTTAAAAATTTGATTGTTAATTATCTTTTCACGATTACTACTGGCAACAATTTTATCACATAGAGAAGGACAGATATTAAAAATTTATTCTCTCTGTGCATCAAATAAGCTAGGTGTACCATACAGCCTCATGATAACCTTGAAATAGAGGTATTTTAATTTGAACACTTAGTTGACTCTGCCAGCTAAAATCCATTTGCTTTGTTCAAATATGTAAATTCCCAAAACCTGTTTTGTGTCCTATTTTCCAGGGTATTCAAATATGCTCAGTTTATAATAGATAAACTCAATTTTTCTCTAGTCATTTTTGAGCCACCATAGATTCCTAAGCCTTCTCTAGTAATAAGAAACAAAGAAACTATATCACATTCTAAGACAAAATTGTGAAATAATTATTTATCTGATATTACAATTATTTCATGATTTGAGATAGAAACTTCACCATTTTTAAGACAGGGCACCAGTCCCTGGCTTGCTTCTCAAGCTGAGGAAAAAAAAAAAAAAGTTCCTTAGATATTTCTGCTTTTCATTCCTGAGAACACTTTCATGTGGACAATGGAAGAATACAGAAGGTTCCACTGCCTCGAAATTAAAAGGTCTCTACTCTTGTCCTGCCTGGACACTAACTAGCTATGTAATCTTGACAGGAAAATAAAAAAGAAGAGAAGAAAAGGAAACTAATAATTACTGGCTTCCAATACTACGATGAGTACTTTATGCAAGCTAGTCTGATTTTCATAATGAGCCAATAAGATGAGCTTTGCTTTTCCATTCTACAAGTGAGAAGACTGAGCAGAGTTTAAGTAGTTTGGTTTGGCTCAAGTTCACATAGCTGGTAAGCTCAAAAGCTACATTTTTCCCATGATAGCCAACATTATCTGTTTAGTTCTGGAATTTAGCAATGGACTTGAAAGGAAGCTTTTGCTCTAGGAAGAGTGGTGCTAGCAAAACCTATGGATTGGTTGTTTGATAGCACTGGTTTTATTTTTACTGCTTCCTTTGAAACACACATGCTTAGAACTGGATTATTCCTAATGCTTGGTGAAAGAACTATAACAGTAAAGTTATTGAACTTCACCATTTAAAACTGAATAATGCTAAAACTGGTACATAAAATAATTCAGAAACTAGTCATGAAATTTTTCTTGAGCTACCTCACTGTGCTCATGTGCAAAATTAAGAGATTGGATTGAATAGCCCCAAGATTCCCTTCATCTTGAAAATCCCATACTATACCCTCAATTATTTTCTTTTTCTCATAACAAAGTAGTATTTTCAAATTGGGCACTTAACCTATTAAAACAAAGGGGTGACAGACATCAATTTATTGTGATCAGATCTTGTTTGCTACTAAAATCAATGATAACACAGTTAAAATTCTATGTGTCATTCAAAGTATCCACTAAAATATTGCAGATAATCAAGACATGCTTATTGCTAAGGTGCATTTGCATTCATACTACTAAAACTGGGGGCTTTAAATATTAGAATTCTAATAACCTGTGACTGAAGAAGCTGAAATTACAGTACAGCAAAATACAGTATTTTGGCTGAACTTAGAAAATTGTATAAAGTCAAACATATATTCACGTGTATCAAATTCATGAAAGTTATATAAACACACACACACAAATACAAATACACAAACACTAGTTTGGGATTCAGGAAACCTCTAGGTGTTAGTACAGATGATGTCACTGCTAGCTCTGTGGACTTCAGCCAGTTGGTTAATCTTTTAATGTTTCTGGTCCCAATATTTTTGTCTGGTAAATTAAAAATGTATACGAGATCAGAATTTCTTGAGAGGGGCAAGGCATGTCCCTTTAAGAGGGTATCTGAATTTTTTCTTCCTCTGTCCTATTCCATCCACATAAATCCCAAAAACTTGGTGACGCTTTCCCTACCAGAGAATCCATGATAATAAAAGAGAGTATGGCATATCTCAGGTGTCCCGAGAAGGGAAGGAGAGAAAGGGAAGACCATTAGATTTGATGACAGACATTCTCTGTTCTCTTTGTCACCTTCTAGCTTTCAGTTCTAAGACTCTATTTGTCAGAAATCTTTTTAAGAAGTTTTAGATTCGGGGGCACCTGTGCACGTTTGTTACATGGGTAGATTGCCTGATGGTGGGGACTGAGCTTCTGGTGCACCCATCATCCAAATAATGAGCATTATATCCAAAAGATCACCTTTCAACCTCCACCTCCTCCCTCCCTCCCCCTTTTTGGAGTCCCCAGTGTCTATTACGTCAATCTTTATGTCCCTGTGTACCCATTAGTTAGCTCATTCTCTTATAAGTGAGAACATGCAATATCTGGCTTTCTGCTGTATCAGAAATCTTGAAAGATTCCTCCACCTCTTTTGCAATAAAAACAATCCTCACTTTAGTTTCTTCCTTGGTCTTTTGCCTTCTTGTTGGGCTTTTTTTTTTTTTTCTTCTTCTTAAGACAGAGTTCGTGGCGCTATCTCATCTCACTGCAACCTTCGCCTCCCGGGTTCAAGCAATTCTCCTGCCTTAGTCTCGCGAGTAGCTAGGACTACAGGAGTGCACCACCATGCCTGGCTAATTTTTGTATTTTTAGTAGAAACGGGGTTTCACCATTTTAGCTAGGATGGTCACAATCTCCTGACCTCATGATCCGCCCACCTCGGCCTCCCAACGTGCTGGGATTACAGGCGTGAGCCACCGCGCCCAGCCCCTTGTGGGGCATTTTATTTAAGAGAGTCTGTTAGCATCAGATACACCAAATGACAGAAGCCTCTCAAGCCGGAGAACTTAACATCTACCAATATTTATTGGTCAATGCAAGTGCACTTGATAATCAAACAGGAATACAAGACTCTTGAAATGGTGTATCCAGAATAGGATACCCGAGATAAGTGAAATCTCCCCAGTTTTACTGAAAAAGAAAAATGCAGCTTCACAAGTCACTCTTACTTCCTCCCTCACTGTAGAGGGAGGAAACTATGTCACATCTAGAATTCTAAGAAAAGATCATGAAAGAATTCTTTATCTGATATTATAATTATTCCATGGTTTGAGATAGAAACTTGACCATTTTTAATACAGAGGCACAAGGAATCTGGCTAAATGAAGAAATACATGCACATTTATGTGTGCATATATGTGTCTATGTATTCACATATGTATGTAAGTATATGCACAGGAGATCAGCAAGGCTATAAACTTTATCTTTTAAATGGTGACTCAAAGTAAAAGCATTGCATAATGAGATGATATTTAACATTCCTCCCAATGTTGAAAATGTTTTTCAGAACTCTTTGAATGTGCATCTTTGATAACCATTAATAATATTCTTCATCTGACAGTGCTGCTGCGTTCTTCATCCTAAGTTCCACTGGATACCTAAGGAACAATCTCTGCTCACAGCCTTATTCCCCATTCCCCAGCAGGAGCCGTGCATCAGCATGGCACCGCTCTGTCTGTCCCATGAGGAGGGATAGGCAGGGCTGTGGAGTGCAGGCTCCAGGGACAGACTGCTTGACTCAGATTCTGCTTGCATGACTTGCTCACTATGTAACTTTAGGCAACTATTGAATCCATCATACGAGTTTGCTAAGAACTGCCATAACAAAGTCCCACAAATTGAGTAACTCCAGACAACAGAAGTGTTTTGTCTCATATTTCTTGAGACTAGAAGTCCCAAACCAGGTGTGAACAGGACCAGGGTCTCTTGAGACTCTGAGTAGAATCCTGCGTTGCCTTATTTTGGCTTCTTGCAGTGACCTACATTTCTTGGAGTTCCTCAGCTCGCAGTTGAATCGCTCCGATCTTTGCCTCTCCAATCATTCCAATTACATGGCCTTCTCCAGTCATGTCTCTGTATGTCTCTTCTTTTTTTTTTTTTTTTTTTTTTTTGAGACGGAATTTCCTTCTTGTTGCCCAGGCTGGAGTGCAATGGCTCAGCCTCCCGACTAGCTGGGATTACAGGCATGTGCCACCACCCCTGGCTAATTTTGTATTTTTAGTAGAGACAGGGTTTCTCCATGTTGGTCAGGCTGGTCTCGAACTCCTGACCTCAGGTGATCCGCCTGCCTCGGCCTCCCAAAGTGCTGGGATTACAGGTGTGAGCCACCGTGCCCGGCCTCTTTTCTTCTTCTTATAAGGATACCAGCCATATTGGATTAAGGGCCCACTCTACTCCAGTATGATCTCAACTTAATAAATTATCTCTGCAAGGCCCAATTTCCAAGTAAGATCACATCCTGAGGTACTGGGTGTTAGAACTTCAACACATCTTTTGGGCAGACACAATTCAACTCATAACACCTCTCATGATCTCTGCTTCTTCCTATGTGAAAAAGGAGCTAATAATAGCACCTCTCTCAGAGAGCTGTTAAATGAGTCAGTACCCACAAAGCACTTAGAACACTACTTATCAATAAAATGATAGCTATTACTATCCACACTGAAAGTGTTTGGAGAGCAGGTTGTCCTAACACAACTGTCCTGACCATCACAACCCTAAACTTAAATAAAGCAGTACTTTTGCAGAATGAAATAAGGGACATTAAGTGCACATTGTGAGTCTGAGTCCTTCTCTCATATAGCACACAAAAATCCCTGATCAAATACTAATAGTGCATCTGGGTTACAGAGATATGAAATTTTCCTGGAGAATGTCCATAAAACAAACAGACAAATTACTAAGAGATGAATTCAAAATCAACTGGAGCCAGATAAGAATTTTAAAGACTTTAAAGGGCTAACCAATGTTTTATCTATATAAAAACATACACACACACATAAAACACTGAAATACATGCACATATATTTTCTTGTGTGTATTGTCAGTATATTATTTCAAGGTTCCTAAATGCCACCCCTTCCCATATCCATATTATACCTTGACATCAGCTGCCTTTGGAAAAGCAACAGAAACATAACCAATAGCAAAAATTCATTTTTCTGTGTTTTCATCTTTAGAGCAAAGGTCCTGCTACAAACTGGTGGTTTCTGAAATGTAGGGCCCTCACTGAGGGAGTTAAAAAAATATATTTGGTATACAAGAAGAAAACACTGGAATTAATACTTATCCTTATTTTGTTTTATCTTTAAAATGTTTATTTTGCACATTTTATGTGCACAACATGTTGACGTAAAATATGCCTATATAAATTATAAATGAATATGCATATATGTATAAATTTCACTTCTGATGTGTAAGCAAAAATGTTTTGAATTGAGGTAAGCATAGATTTGCAAAGCTGTAGGAAAAATTCTATTTTTTAAGCTGGGTGATGAACACACAATATTAATATTGCTGTTTTTTATACTTTAGGATATTTCACTCAAAATTTTAAAAGGAAAAAACATATGTTACAAACAGTCTTTTCTATAAGCAATAATATTAAAGATGTTGTTTAACAATGATAGTTTTTTGGGATTTCAATGATATCAAGAGATGTTACAACTCATAGTATCCTGACATATTCGCAAGTCACTGCCTGGGGAAGACAGAGTAATACTAATCTTTGCAAGCCGAGGGGCTGTGAAGAGCCAATAGAATGTAACCACTGACTATTTAAATGAAAAGGACACTATTATTCAGAAAAATGTTACACTAGTATGAGAAATGTATAGAAAAGCTATGAATTGCGTGGCACTCCACAAAAAGGCCCTGTCCCCTGCCCCACCCCAGGAGGGGTGGAGTACAGACAAGGGAAAGACAGAGCCTGTGGTCCAATCTGCACATCCCTGCAGAGGATTTGCAAATTTTCTCTGAATCATCTCAGGACAATTTCAACAGAATAAACTTGTGGCTGTTGAGGCCACAGGTGCCTGACCTAGGCCACCAAGTGTCCCACAGACCCAGCATGACTCAGGAGAACAACCATAATTGCTTCAAAAGGAAGGTTGCTGTCTGAAGAGGGCCTATGGTGAGAACAAGTAGATGGGCCCACAAGGACTGCCAACCACTGACCACATGGGAAATAGAGATGTCATCGTGTAAGACAGTAACTAGAGAAATGATACATAAGCAGGGACCAGGTAACAGTGGCAAAGCCCTGTGAGCTGGGAGCAGTTTACTCCCAAGGATTATTGTCTTGACTCCAGGGAAAACCCACATTGATTGAGAGCAACCTGAATGGAATTTAATAACATTCTGTTATCAGCGGACTGAGAGCTGTTATGGGCTAAGTTGTGTCCCCCTACAATTCATATTTTGAAAACTTTAACCCTAGTATCACAGAATGTGACCTTATTTGGAAATAGGGTGGTTGTAGATAGAATTAGTTGAGATCACACTGGATTAGGTGGGCCCTTAATATGATATGACTGATATTCTTATAAAAAGGGGAAACCTTGGCCGGGCACAGTGGCTCACGCCTGTAATCCCAGAACTTTGGGAGACCAAGACAGGAGGATCACCTGAGGTTGGGAATTAGAGACCAGCCTGACCAACATGGAGAAACCCTGTCTCTACTAAAAATACAAAAGTAGCCAGGTGTGGTGGTGCACGCCTGTAATTCCAGCTACTTGGGAGGTTGAGGCAGTAGAACCGCTTGAACCCAGGAGGCGGAGGTTGCAGTGAGCCGAGGTAGCACCATTGGACTTCTGCCTGGGTAATGAGAGAAACGCTGTTTGAAAAAAGGGGGGGAAATCTGGACACAGCAGCAGGCACACAGAGAATGCCTTGTGAAGATGAAAGCAGGGATCGGGGTGATGTGTCTACAAGCCAAGGGTCATCAGCTGCCAGAAGCTCCCAAGGGAGCATGGAACAGAGCCTCTCTCACAACCCTCAGGAGGAACCAAGCCTGCCAACACTTTGATCTCAGCCTTCTGGTCTCCAGAACAGTGTGTCAAAAAAATGTCTGTAATTCAAAACCATCCCATTTGTGGCACTTTGTTATAGTAGCCCCTGCAAACCAAGGCAGAAACTCAACATACAGTCTTCAAAAATTATAGGAAAATGAAGATATATCATTTTGCATTTCTGAGTTTACAGTTTCAAAAAGTAATTGCCACACATTGACATATTCAATGCATTTTAATCTATATGCTTAAGAGGTGACCTCATAAATGAGGGTTGAAATTTATATGAATCTTGGCAGAAATAATTAAATCTGAATATTGTACCTGGCATACCCAGGGCCATCCTGAAAACTACATCGGAAGGCAAAAACTTCTGAACCAAAGTATGTATTTCTCCTTGCTAAAGTGTGTCTAAAGGCAGTAGGGAAAAAAAGCAATAGAAATCTCCCATATAATGAAACACAGCTGAGGCAATCACTAAGTAACAGGCCAAATGCCTCTCTATGACTTTTCTTTCTAATTCTACTTGGGATTCCTCCATTCCCCAAAGTTTGTTGTCTAAAAAACAAGACCACTTTCTTTGTCTGAAAAAAAATGTCAGTCCTCTCCTATTAACAACCCTGCATCACTACATTCCAGTGGGCTGTGTAAAGAATCCCCCACACAAAGCTTACAGATTATGCCTGAGGAGTAGATGTTTCATAGGCAGAGAGAACATTTTTACTGCTCCTTCAAATAAATTTGTGACATGGCTAAAACAAAGATTACCAATAATCACCTTATGCTCTACAAATGTTATGATCACTCAATTCTTTGGAATGTTATTTTCTCCTCGCCCAGCTGGAAAGGAGAAGAGGAAAAGATTGCAATAATTTATTTTTCTTTCCTTCTCAGTTCAAAATTAACAAACGTTTATATTTTGAGATAACTTTACTGTAAATCCTCTAATTGCAATGACTTTTCTATTAACTCTAGCTCCCTAGGGAACCGTCACCGTACGCTGTTGTAAGTGGGTAGTTAATAGACGTTATTGACAGTTTGCTTGATCTGACTTAAAACAAGGCAATTATTCTCCTGAAAGCCAATAGAAGGACTTGAAGGCATGAGTTTTCCTACAAAACAAGATCAGCTATCTCAAAAACATCTGCACTTGGCATGGAGACTAAAGTGAGTTCATTGCTATTTATTCTTTAAAACTTCGTAACTCGTGAAATAGCTCGCAAGATTTACAAAGCAATTCATGGACAAGGGAAAAATATTTCAAATGAGTTGTCCCTTTTGATTCTATTTTTAAAAAACACCTAGATCAGTAGACAGAAAAATTAAATTGAGAATAAATCCATAGTCCAAACAATATTTTGCAGGATGTGATACCCTCTCTCTGCTCTGATGCCCCTATCTCATTTCTTGAGGACTATAAACTGGACATAGTTCATTCAACAAGTAGAACTCTCCTAGAAATAATGTATTTTGGTAAAGGGACTGAAAACTCTACTCAGGTGTATAGGTAAGGCAAGCTTGCTACAGTAGCCAGTATGCACAGATGTTTTGAAGCCATTTAAAACCAAGACACTTGGAGATTGAGGAAAGAGCATGACAACAGTGGTAGCAATCACTTCGACAAAAAGGAATATCTTACCATGAAAATATGATCAGTTCAAAGCTCACCACCCCCATCAAGGCTGCCCTCCCTGCTCTTGACCCATGGGCTATATCACCCCCATTCTGAAAGTCTGTCATGATAGATAATCTTCACTTAGTTTTACATTTACAAAATATCTCATTTTTAATCATTCTAGATAATACATCTTGTCTTCCTTTTTGCATTGGCATACCAATATTTACTTTGGAAAATAGCTTTACCAAGTTTATAATGCATAAAATAACATACATATATGTTAATCTTCTGAGTTACAAATCACTTTGACTTGCAAAATGGCATGAAAAACAGAAAACATAAGCATCTCCCTCACTTGTCGAAAAGGAAATTCTTGGTGAACGTCTTTTCATGAGTCCTCCAAATTTTTAGGCAATCTCTCAAGTCACTTACCCAGCTCAGGTATCCTGGAGCTGAGGAGCAAGACAGAAATCCCCTCCCTTCCTGAACTTTCTTCCTGATCCATCTTGCTTCCTTTTCTCCAGCCCCTAAGGCCATGTCTAGGTCCATTCCTTTCAAAGAGCCTTGACTTCTTTGCCTTCTGGTTCTTTGGGTCCAGAATTCCTCTCTCTTCTCTATTTCAACCTCAGTTTCATTTTTGATACCTCCCCTTAAACCATAAAATTAAGCAGTGTCTCCTGTTCTTTACAAAATATAATCAATACTATACTAGGCAAAGGTAGGTTTCATTCCAAGTCTCACCTTTTATTTATAATCAGATTTCATTCGCACCATCCTACTGACATTTCTCTAAGATAAACTAATACACTTTTTACTGCTTGGTTCAATTGCCTGTTAGATCCTTACCTCATTGGTTGCTTCTTTGTCTTTTGACAACTTCTCCTTTTTCTCCTACCCTCCCCGTCCTAATCTGTATCCTCACCCCTCTCCATCATGCCTACATGATGACAGGGCATCAGCAAAATCCATACACCCCAATGGATCCAAGAAACGATGAAGCAAATAAAAGAACAAGACTGGAACACGTATTCTGCAGAAAGTTAATTAAACCTAAAGATATTCTTCACATGACTGAATCACACTAAGTTTTAAGTAGGCTTGAACTAAGTTATGTTTTATTAAGTTTTGTTCTATTTTTTTTCCTGGCATTCAGTGAGCACTTGGAAAATAGGAAGAAAGCTCATGAGAAACATCAGAGAAAATAGAAAGGAATTAAAAGAAATATTTTCTTTGCATATTGAAGATAAAGAATGTGAAGTTTCATCTTCCACAAACACACACTTTACCAGTTTTCTTAAATTTGGTACTCTACCATACATACTGTTCTGAACCTTGATTTATTTTTCCACCTAAAAAATACCTTGGAGAACTTTTGTTGAGACCTGTGAAGGCGGACGGAGATTAGATTTCACCTTACTTTCAGACTAACAAATCAGCCTGCCACAGTTTCATGGATCCTGGCAGAAGACGTGAGACTCTTGAATCAGCATCAAGGGGCTTTATAACAGCAAGAGCTGTAACTGGAATATCAATTTGAGATAATTACCGAGCTTTACTTCCCAAGGGGTAACACAATGAGAACCAAGTGGTGTTTGAACATGCAGTTGGTTGTGTTCCAGGAGAGGAACCCTCAGGATAGGGGGTCCTGACTCTTTCACAGTGGGCAGTAAGCATTCCTGACCTTTGCCCCAGAAGGAGACAGTGGTTTATTATATTAGGCTATAAATACACTTTTTTTCTCCAGAGGAAGGCACCATGTCTGTCTTCTCACGCTGTTCTCTGAACAAACAGCCATGAAAAGATAGTCTGGAACAAAATTAGTCAGGGCCTATGTTGACAAAAACATGCAAACACAAGAGTCCCATGGAGAATTTTCTCTCAATATCTAAACATATCTATATTCCAGCTCACAGGAAACCAATTATTCTTTTGAATAAATGCATAATTTGTGACTGTACGTAGTATATAGCCATAATCAGTTAGCAGTCCTTTATTAATGTACATTTAACTAGTTTTTGACCATTTACCACTACAAATTATATCATCATAAATATTCTTCCTTACACGAGCATCTTTGTTCAGAAGTATGAATAGACCTCTGGGATCAATTATTATATGTGGAATTTACCGATAAAAGCATATGTATAACAACACATTGTTAATAGATATGGCCAGATTTGTTTTCAAAGTTATATTAAATATATTTTCACCAACAGTGTGTAAGAATACACTTACCAACACATAATAAAAAAATTACCAAATAACTTGTGTCAATCTTGGCATTAAACATTATACTGGATATTTTCATGGACATGTGTCAACTGTGAATAAGATTCAAAATCTTCTCATTGGTTTACAAATCGTTTTGCTATATAAACAAAATCTTTTAAAATGTTATTAGAAGTTCTTATATATTTGGCTTATTTTCTATTGAGTCTTGAACATTTTCATTATTTTTATGGGCATTCAATTTTGTATGTTGTTTTCAGCCTTTTACTTCCATCATGTTGCAGCTATTTTCAGTTTATTTTGATCTTTTGACTTTCAATAAATGGCATTTTCCATAAAATGTTAATATGTATTGCTTTAAAATTATTTATGAATTCTAAGTTTTGTGACATATATAAAGTTGCTTACACTCCTAAATCATATGATCAAATTCTCTTATGCTTTCTTCTTGAAAGTTTGGTTTTATGCATATATCTGGAATTTTATAGTGCAAAAGTATGGTTACTATCCATATTTATTTTTTCCATATGGCTAGACAGGTTTTTGAAGGACCATTAATGAACAACTTATTTCTTTCTCATTTATTTAAAATGTCACCTTTGTTAAATACTACATTCCTGAATATTTATCTTTTTCTCAACTCTATAATCTTATGTTGATGTCTGCCGATCTCAATGTATGCATGAATTCATGTGTGACTGCCAGACTTTTAAATGTTCAAGTGTAATAATGTATTTTTAAAAATAATTCGTAGGTCTGATGTCCCTTTTGTATTCTTCATTTTAAGCCTTCATCTTTCAACTCAGCTTATTTAATACCAAAAATAAATCTTGGAATTTCTTGGAGAGGATAGTTAATCACATTAAACATGAAGATTAATGTAAGGTAAATTCAGATATACAATAATTTATAATACAGGAACAGTTTGCCAATTTCAATAAATTGTCTACTATACTCTCTTATTACTTCTAAAATCCTTTTGTTTCAGATATTTTGTTTTCTTTTGCTTTAGCTGTATAATAAGATCTTTATCAAGTTATTGGTCATTAAATAGTTAACTTTTTACTTATTTTGTTATTTCCCCTTCTATATATAAAACAATGTTTAAAATAACAGAAATGGATATATGTTTCTTATTCTCCACTTAAATGCACTAAACTTAATGCTGCTTTTTGGGCAGGCTATGATATGTATTCTTTTCGTATATAGAAGATATTCACCCATTTTAGTTTATTGTCATGCATTTAAGGCATAAATTAAGGTAAATTTTATTAAATAGCTTTTCAAGCTCTGTAGAAATGATCACATGATTTTTAAGTAGGTCAATCTATCACTATGGAAAATGATATTAAAAGATACTAAGATTAAGCCAGCCTTCCCTCTTTTGTACTGACACCATTGGTAATAGTATAGTATCCTTAAAAATGCTGTTATTTCTATTTGCTAATACATTATTCAAAGGCGTAGCAATCCAGTGAGTTTGGTATAGAGTTTTGTAACGTCATATTTATCTGGGGATATAGTCAATGTTTTGCAGCCTTGAGGAATAAACTTCAGAAGTTGACCTTCTTTTCTACATTCTAAAAGACTTTAAGAAATAATTAAACTTATTCTTAAAAGTTTTATAACATTTATCTGTGAAACACTTTGTCTTTTTTCAGCACTTGGTGGTGATAGGAATTTTAAACATCTTAAACGGTAACTATGGTTAATAGACCTCTTTAGAGTTTGCTTTATCTCTTTGTATGTGTGTGTATGAATATATATATACAGAAATATATACATATATTTAATGTAAGAAAGCATTTTTTCATTTTCCTTTTAATTGCTGTGGGTGCATAATAGGTATATGTATTTACAGGGTGCATGAGATATTTGATACAGGCATACAACGCATAATAATCATATCAGGGTAAATGGGGACCTATCACCTCAAATATTTATCCTTTCTCTGTATTAAAAACAATCCAATCTTTTAGTTATTTAAAAATGTATAATACTTTATTTTTTACTGTAGGCATCCTTTTGAGCTGTCAAATACTAGATCTTATTCATTCTATGTAATTATATTTTTGTACCCATTAACCATCTCCAGTTCCCTCCCCACTACCCTTCCCAGACATCCATTTCATCTAGGCTTGCTTTAATATTTACATGTATAAAGATTTTTTATTTGCAATACTTTCAGATATTTTTGTATACTTCCAAAGAGGTGTTAAGGAAAAGCTGTCTTTTAAAA
>NW_016803982.1:1680441-1690179 GCF_001698545.2 Rhinopithecus bieti
AAAAATAAAATTAATCTTTTAATTAAAAATAAAGTCACTAAATATCAATTCTAAGAAAACGAGAAGGACTAATTAAAGATGATAGCAGAAATTAATAAATTAGAAAATAATCACATGAATATATGAGCTTAATAAATTCCATAGCTAGTAAAATGACAAAGTCATTAGCTTTCATAATAAATTCAAAAAGGAGGAAGATGGGTATACACCAAACGAACAAGAAAAAATTAGCAATAAATTCTAGAAGGAAAATAAAGTGCTAAGTAAGTCCATAAAAGATATAAGTAGATAGGTTATACAGACACAAATTTCTGATATTCAGGATTTTCATTATTTTTGTAATCTTGGTGGTCTGCAGTCTGGGTATGACTTTTATTGCAAGATTTCGAAGAGAGATTTTTAATAATCAATAGGATTTTGTGTTTTATTTTCTCTAGTTTTTTCTTTTCTTTCTAAAATTAAAGAGATCTACTGATACCAAAATATTTGAGAATTGTTTTTCCTTCACATTGCTACGCTGTTTTGACTTCACTTGGTAGCATCTTCAGTAAAATACTGAAAACGGTTGTGATTATAACCCACCTTATTTAATTCCTGATAGTTTACCATGTTCTATCTCTTTTTGAGTCAGATTAAAAAATATTTCTGGGAAATTGAGATTCATCTAAATTTATAAGCTTGCTAGGTAAAATTTGCATGCTGTATTCTTAATTCTATGCTAATTCTATAGTTAATGTATACAGTTTCATTCTTAATATATTTACCCTTTTTTTCTTTGTTGTTTTTCTGTTAGGTTTGTTTGTTGCTGTTCACTTTTGTTTGCTTTGTTACGGGTTTGCTAGTTTTTTAAATTAAGTTTGCAGGAAGACTGTACAGTCAAAGACTTAACATTTGCGTTTTTAAATTCTTTCCATCATTTTTGTTTTCATTATCTTTCTTTCCTTTTCTAGGTTTATTCTGTTCTTTTCTTACTTTGATTTTGGACCCTTAAAATGTTCATTTGTTTCATTTCTGCTATGTGAATTGTTTTGTTCCACAATATCATGAACACTAAAGTGTATATATAAACCCTATCTACGGTTTAACACCTAATAATGAAATTAAAGCCATGTAACCACCACCTGGACAATGAAAACCAAAATCACAATGAATATCCTATGTGGTCCTCTGCGATGGCACCAACCACCCTGAATTTTATGTTTACGATTTCTTTGCTTTTCTTTACAGTTTTATTGAACTTGTAAATATGCACAAGTGACCAGTTTAACTTCACATACGTTCTAACGTCCATAAAGGAATCATACTACATGAACTCTGTCACTCAAAGCTATTATTTTTATCATAACATTTTACCCAATATTATGTTTGTAATATTTATAATATTGTAAGATTCATCTATTTGGTTACTTGCAGCTGTATTTCACTCATTTTCACCTTAATCTATTTCATTGTATGATTATTTTTAAAAATTATTATTTATTCTGCTGTGGGGCTTTGGGGATTACTTTCAGTAGTTGTCATACTAGGAATGTAATTATAAACAGGTATAATATTCAAAAAATTTAACTAGGAATAACCAATCTGAACATATGTCAGTCTAGAGGCTCACTGCTTTGCTCTGCCTTCACCCTTTAGTTGTTGAATCATAGGCAGGTCCGTGAGTCCCAGGGGAGGGCCCCAGTGGAAGAAAGGCTGAAGAATCATAGAAAACTTGGGGCAACATCTTCTCACCAATTGCAAGAGAAGTATCATAGTATTAACAATTACTGTAATGTAATCAGCACATAACAGCTGAATATCACCCTGGCCAATAAGCATTCTTGAACATAGTTTAATGTTCTATTCTCCAATTGATTTTTCTCTATACCATTGTTTAACTAGAATATTAGCTAAATGAGAACCAAGACAGTTTTGTCTTGATAACTGTATCTACAATGCCTGGGAAAGGTGTTTATTAAAGGGGCTCATCTGTAACTTCCTTGATAGAAACTTTTTCTCTCATAGTTTCCCCAAAATGCTCTGAACAGGATATTCTTTCAGTTCTTCAATGTGTGAAAATATCTCTTTTGTGCATATATCTGATTGACTGATGGCTGTTTACTATAAATTCCCTGAACAAGATTTTTTTTTTTTTTATTGTTTATATCTAGCTTGGTTCTCCCATTAGATTTTTTCCTTATCTTTCAAATCTACTAATTTTACCATGGAAGACTTTACTGCTGAATTATCTGTTGTTGCTTTTTTTGAATTTTTGTTTTCCCCCAGGACTTACTTTTCCTTGTCTACAGATAAACGTGTACATCTTTTCAACAAGTAATCTTGAATTACATCTTTGAAAATTGTTCCATGTTTTCTGTTCTCGTCAGCAAGTGCACCAATTATGTTTTTGTTGGATTTCCCTTTTGTCCTTCTTTGTATATTATTTTCTCTCTACTCTTACACTTGGTTACTTTTGTTCCACTTCTACTAATATTTTTAAGCCTGTGTTTCTTGTTCCCAAAGGGCCTGGGTGCATCTATTCTTCTTGTCACTACATTCATTCTAATATTCTTCATCCTTAGAGTATTTTTATGTTTTCCCTATATTTTCCTCCAAAACACTGCCAGTTCATCTTACCATTTTAGAAGCAGCACAGCATAAATCTCAAAGTCAAAACTCCGCAACTGTACCACTGATGGCAAAGCTCCACTACATGGATTTGCTGTGTGAACTTGAGCAAGTTATTTAACCTCTTTGTATATCACAGAATACTCATCCATAAAATGAGAAAATGGTAGTATTTGCATTACAGAATTTCTATGTAAAATAATAATTATAAACTGCTTAAGAGTGCTTGTCACATAATAAACACTATATAAGTATTTCTTAAATCCTTTTAAAAAAGAATGTCTCTCTGCTTTCATGTATTTTTTTCCCTTATGCGCCTGACATTTCTCCTTTGAGCTCTTATTTCCAGGAAGTAACATATCCATTAGCTTCTTACAATGAAACACTTTCTTTTTAATTTTGTAACATAAAATAATTGTTCATAATTTACAGTTCCAGAGTGAGATCTTTCAGGTGCTGATTTTTTCTGGAGTTTTGCTTATTATGTTCATGTGATGTATTTTTAAAAATCAATTTCTAAAGGTAAATTTAAAAAATCAAATCTTCATATATAAGTTTAATAGATATGGCCTGAAAGTTCTTTAAAATGGTTATAAGCAATTTTCATTTCTACCAACAACTGTAAGTCAGTGTTTCTTCCTTTTTGTTTACTACTTGAAAGGTTTCTTGACACTCAAATGGGAGAGGAAACTTTCCAAGGGCCCCCAGTATGCCTCCTCATATTCATTACTTCTAGTCCATTATCATCTCTTTACATGGCCCCCCCAGCCCCAGACAACTGTTTCCTTCTTCAGAACTAAGAATTCATCTTCTTTAGAACTACTTGTTTAAGGGCACACCATTGATAAATAGCAAAAGTAGAATATGAATCTAGTTTTGTCTCTACAAATCCTGTTTTCTACTACACATTTCCTTAGTTATATCAATATAAATTTTAAAACTTGAGTCTAGGTAAAAAACCTGTTTTACATACATGAAATTATAATTGTCCTTCAAATGACTCTTACAAATAACTTAGTTATCCTAATACTGATAAAATTATGATGTATGTGTACATAGACATTAATAGGCTTTAATTAGTGTGAAACTTTAAAACATGATCCAAACATAGTTTTTATCTACATAACCAAAGTTTGACATAGGATTAACAGTTCTTCATGAAATTATTGTATAATTATTTAAGTTGATTAAGCTGCAACTAACCACCTGTCAATAATCATGACTAAAACTCAGTTGACCTTCATGCAAACGATCTTAGAATCCATTAAACAAAGCTAAAGATATAGACTACCTGTAAGGTTCACAGTAAGATAAAAATGACTGGGAGTTTATTCAAGCAATTTAATACATTGTGATCCACATGACAATTTTAATTCTCTGGGAAATAAGAGGAAACTTTCTGCTTTACATGAAAATGTGTGTTTTAAATTAATAATTTAGTTTTGTTAAGATGATTCAATCAACCTTGAATCTAGGAAGTCTAGCAAAGGTACCATACTGCTCCATGCTAAGTGAAACAAACTACCTGTCATTTAAAATGTATACTTTCATTTTCATTTGACCTTTCCAAGGCCACAGTGAGCAATAGCATCCCAAAATTGCCATATATCATTAGGCTTCATGGCTGAGTTCAAAGCCTTCCTTTGAAATGTTAAGTTTTTCTAAAGATTAAGTTTCATATAAAATTATTTTAATATCATCTATTTGTTACTCAAAATATGTATTCTATTTTAAATATTTCCTAAGTTACTTGACCAATATTTGTATTGGTTCTCAGTTTTCTTCTCAAATAAGATGGAACGGCCTGGAGAGCCAGTCTCTGACTGCTAAGATGTGGTTTGAGGCAGTTAGAGCCAAAATAATTTTTTTGTGTCAGGACTTAAAACATGTAAGTTGATTAGAATATGATGAATTTCACATGTCTCAGGAAACTGATCATGGAATGTTAGAGAAGGGCGACTTTAACCCTGTCACCTCTATATGCTTACATATGTTTTATCATAATGGGGAAGAGAAACACTGGGTGCTAGAATAGGTTTAGGAAATAGTTTATTTTAAAATGTAGATATTTTTCATCACAGACAAAAGCATCCTTCTCAAAGTAGAAATAAGCTAAGAATATCTATGTATTAAGTTTATTAAATGTGATAAGTTTAAATTAAAACTTTAAATGCCATTCGTTTCTTAAATATGCACCAGTGACATCTGCTCCATGTATTTTCTGGAAATAATTATTAGTATGAGATTATAATAAATTAATTTGACTAGAAATCATCTTCTGTATTGAAGGGTATTATTTGCTAGTGAGATAACCATAGGGAAATACTAGAAGGCTTGCATCAATTTACTCAGAAGTCTTTATGAGGCAGATTTAAAATCCTGAGGGTAAGAAAGGAGTACATATTGTACCTAGGTCCTCAGATTTATTAGCACAATGAATTATTGGTCACAACTTATGAGATGAGAATGAGAAAGCCAACATTTAAAACAGGGAGACCAACTGACTTGCCTCAAATCGTAAAGTTGTACTCAATCTTAATATCCACGATCTTCTCTTTTCTACTATACTACTCAGCTTCAACAATTGCTCTCAATTTTGCCTCTTCTCAATATCACTTTCAAGAAAATGAATGCCTTCATGGTTATTTATTTTACAATTACGTATGTTTAGAAATTATGCTAAATAATCTTTATTAGTTACTCTGGGGATAATGGATGTTGCTTTATGTATTTCCTCTTCTGGAGACTGAAACTTCTAGAAGTTTAAAAAAAAATGCCACTTGTTCTATTAGTAAGCCTGACTTCAGGGAGGCATAGGGCACAAATATTGTTTTTAGAGGAAACAAGTATATCCTAGTCTTCTGATTATTTGCCAGGCAGAGTCCTTTGAAAAGAAAAAGGCCACCAACCTTTCCCAGATATTTATATTTAAGGTAAAGAGAATATATTGAGGATCAAATACAAAATCTATTTCAAAAGCTAAAATACAGAACCATGAGAAATAAACTTTAAAAACTCTATTTCAACACAAATTAAGCCAATTATCAATGTTTAACTTATAGTTCCTAACAGCCATATGAAAACTTTTAACTTGGACTTTTTTTTTTTTTTTGAGACGGAGTCTCGCTCTGTCACCCAGGCTGGAGTGCAGTGGCCGGACCTCAGCTCACTGCAAGCTCCGCCTCCCGGGTTCACGCCATTCTCCTGCCTCAGCCTCCCGAGTAGTTGGGACTACAGGCGCCCGCCACCTCGCCTGGCTAATTTTTTTTTATTTTTTTAGTAGAGACGGGGTTTCACCGGGTTAGCCAGGATGGTCTCGATCTCCTGACCTCGTGATCCGCCCGTCTAGGCCTCCCAAAGTGCTGGGATTACAGGCTTGAGCCACCGCGCCCGGCCAGAACTTGGACTTTTAAGAATGATTATGAAGAAGACGTTTGAATTGGAAAATCTTGCAAGAAAAAAAATTTTTTTTTTTTTTAAGACTCTCTGCAAAAGTTTTTGGAATCAAATCGTCTTTGAAGAGCTTAAGAACATATTGGAACATGTTGTTGTTGTTGTTACTGTCATTGCTGTTGTTTGTGAAGATTACGTCAATTAGCTTCAACATGTTTTCAGTTCTGAAATACGAACTCTCAACTTATCCTTAAGGTAAGAGTCTGGACCTAGATTAAGTTTAGATAAATTTGCACAGGGACAAGCTCTGAGTCAGCCCAGATTCCCTCAAGTCAAAGGAATTTTAGAAAACCTCCTCTCATGATTTTAATATGGATTCAAAGATGTTTTGAGAGAGGCTGAAAGTTCAAACTAAAATAATTTGACCAGGATGTCTCTGGTAGCTAACATCATATTCTCCAACTAAGGTCTAGCATTAACTCCAAGCACTCCCAGAAGAGCACAGCCTCCTGGAGCTCTGAAAGAGTGGGTGAAGCCTCATCAAAATGTAATGTCTGGGAAACATCAGAGTACACTTTTCCTAGTCTTCTGCTTGAGTAGGTAAAAATTTGTTTTTTTTTTTTTGAGTTAATGAAAACATACTTAAGATTCCTAAAATATCATCTGTGAAGATTCATCTTTAATTGGGCATTATCACCAAGTAGATATATTGAGCATAATGCAGCTAAGGGCTAATGACAGCAGAGAAAGAAAAGATTGTTCTAATCTCTTTCTGGGGTCAATTCAGGAAAGCCAATCCCAAGTGAAGTAAAAGCAATGATGCTTCTGATGAAGAAACTGTCAAGTCAAGAGGAATATGGCAAACAAAGCTACAGAATGAAAGCAATAAGCGTGGTGGTCACAGTCATCTTTGACAAATGCTCCATCTCTCTTTGCCGTAGCACCACCAGAACAACTGATGTCACACTATTTTATTCTACCCTGGGTTAATTTAATCATCTCTCCTCTTCTTCTGGATTAATAATTACTGCTGGAAAAAAGTCATACCTATGTGCAGATGTACGGAGTGAAAGCCATGGTCTCCAGATTTCTCTGAGCACTCAACACAGCTTAATAAGCCCTTTATGGCCTTAAAAAAAAAATCTCCAACACCTTCCATCAACTTTTTGATCTTTCTGAACCTTTAACACCCCCTTTCTCATCTGCATCCTTTTCAGTCCTAACGGGCTGCCTTTTTTTATGCTTCATCAAGAAGATGGAGGCCATCATGAACTAAGATTTATTCTCACTGGTCCTGTCGGTTGTGACTGTCCAACCTCTGCACTGACCCTTTCCAGGGTCTTTCCATTTTTAGAGGAAACAGGAAGCTGCCTGTTGATTCCTTACTGGTGTATGTGAATCTTGGAGTCCTTTATTCTCCTGGATTTGAGTCCATCTTTCTCTTACACTTTTAAATTGACTAATCTTTTAGTGTGTTGCCCTTAACCTAAAATCATGCCTATCTATTTCTTTTTTTAAAAAAAAAAAAAAAAAAAAAAAGCAAACATGAAAGCAACCTTTCTCAACTCTAAGACTTATGTACCTATTTCTTGTTATATCTTTTCCTTCCCACCCCAAGCTTCTGGAAAGAGTAGCCCATGCCTGCTGTTTCTCCTTCCTCCCCATCCATAAATGGTTCTCCCCTTCCAAACTTTCGCTCTCATTACTCCCTGAACCTATTCTTTTCAACGTTGACAATGACCTTTGTGCTGTGGATACAAGAACTATAGTCTATATTTGTATAATTAGACTGTGCTGATTATGATGCTGTTGGCCAGTTACTTATTTTTTCTTTGAAAAACAATCTTTGTCTTCCCTGACACACTATTTCCTGAATACCTTTCTGTCTCTGATTATTTCTTCTTTGTTGCCTTAGTGGCTTCTTATTTTTTAACTTGGAAAACAGGCAAAGATTTGAACAATTGGACCATTTCCTACTTCACTAATTTAACGTTTTTAATGGAATATTTAATCTTCTTTGATTTCAAGGTGTCCAATGTAGCAGCCAAATAGATTGTTTTTATTAGAAAAGAATGTTTTATGAATCATATTAGGAAATCACTAATATTAGGCCTTAGCCAAGATGCTTAGCCAAACTCCTATTGCACTTCAGCATTGGAAACCATAATACTCAATTACCTGCTGCAAAATCTTCTCTTTTATAAAGTTTAATATCATATCAAATCAGTTTCAGAATGTGAATAATATGAACAAAACTTAGTGTTTGGATTTACACAAAACTTCTAATCAAAAAGTTTTAACCATTACATTTAATATTTATTTATCATCAAATATAGGGAAGGATCCAGACTTTAAGGATTATGTTTCTCAATGAAGGAGTAAAGCATCAAAAGAATTTGTGGAAAATATAAGAAATAATGCTGCAATTTTAAGTCTGCTTCTAAAAATATTCAGAAACCATTTATACCAACACTGCACAGAGATTTGTTTGAACACAGTGTGTCTAGTCCCTGGGTTGCAAAGGAAGTAAAGTATTACCTGAATCATTTTCTTTGAGAGAAGAAGAAAAGCTTGATAATGTTGTTACTGCAACACGACCACTAGCAGTAAGCTATACTGGCAGAGGTTGGTCTGGCTCTTCCAGAGACCCAAGTTGAAAGTCAGTGTCCCTTTAGAATGGCAAATGTGCAGCAGGGACATTCCAGAAATAATCACATGGCAGTGCTGAGGAACTTTCACCCTACATTACAATGCCATGATCTTGAAATTTGACCATAAAACCTTTTAATGATAAAATTAGTATCATTAAAGTGTTAGTCACTTTCAGATACACTCTTGTAATCCTATAAGTGTGTCCTATGATGATGACATTCAGCTTTGGCCTATGCTTAGTTTGGCTCAATGTTGATTTTAACACCCAGCCGTTGGAAATATGGCCCCTTTATTATGTATTGTTAATTGTGTTTCCAACAGTAGTTCTTTATTTTCTATTCTGATAATCCTAGGTTAGTTTAATTGCATGTCTTTGAACAACCACACTATAAAAATCGAAACTAATATTAGGAGTTGGGACCTAATGCTCTAGGCTTCCACTGATAATTACAATCATCTTTATGGCAGTGAAATGCTATTATTTAGAGTTGTTACTTTGGTCAATCTTTTCATTTTATCAAAATAGTGTTATGCAAAAAAAGACATTTGCAGGCAATGGTCTAAAATTCCTTTGCATATGTACAGTTTCATTTGATAATTTCATGTTCAAAGAAGAATTTCGTTTGTTCAGTTACTTTACTTTTTTCTTTCTAATCTTAAGTACCAGAGAGTAAAGAAGACTTTATCAGCAGAAACACTATTTAGAAAATCTGCAATAAGAATAATGTTTATAATCCATGGAACTTACATTTTAGGAAGAAAGATGAACTTGCAATTAGCATCTAAAGATGCTCATGCTGAATTCCAAAAATATATATTAATATATATTTGGAATCTGCTAAAATATAGTTAAGCATCTATTAAGCAGAACAATTATGAATTTGATGATTTTTAATTTGCGGTGAATAAACACACTACTTGACAGATAATGTACTGAATATTTACTCTGTGCAGGTTCTTAAGATAGAAATTACCTTCTTAGATAAGGAGAGAATTACTGAAAATGATTTTGTGTACTTCTTTACATATTTTGTTTTAAAAATTTATTCAACAGCAACCATATGATTAAAATAATATCTTCAAATA
>NW_016803982.1:1692736-1695349 GCF_001698545.2 Rhinopithecus bieti
ATAAAATAAATAAATAAATAATAATTTTAAAAAAAGAACTACCTGAGACTAGGTAATTTATAAATAAAGGAGGTTTCATTGACTCACAGTTCCACTTGGCTGCCAGAACCTCAGGAAACTTACAATCATGGCAGAACCGGAAGCAAAGCAAGTCTCGCATGGCGGCAGGAGAGAAAGAGCGAAGGCAGAAGTGCCACTTTTAAACCATCAGATCTCGTGAGAACTCACTCACTATCATGAGAACAGCATCCAGTCACCTCCCACCAGGTTTCTCCCTCAACACCTGGGGATTACAATTCAAGGTGAGATTTGGGTGGGGACACAGAGCCAAACCACATGAACTATGTAGACTCATTTTCTTCTGAGTATAGTTACCAAAAATGCTGATGCTAACAGTTTTCTTTTTCCAGTGCCACTTACTATTCTTTCTGGATGCCCAATTATTATTTTTTCTTTTTCTTTAGAATCCAGTAGTTTTATTAGAACATATTTTGGTCTTGGTAAATTCTGGTCAATGTGGCATTTGGTAGGCTGTTTCAACGTGTAGTTTGAAATCTTTTTCATCTTTTTTTCACTGCAGAAACTTTTTCTGAATTATAGATTTTAGTATCGGTTCTTTCCTTAGCTTTTGTTTTCTTCTTTAGAGATGCCTATTATCCATACTTTAGAACTTCTTTACTCATATTCCAGTTTCCATTTCTCTCTCAAATTATTTTTATTTCTTTCTGCATTTCTCTTTCTCATTTTTTTCTACTTTCAGCTTTGTTTTTTCTTAAAGCATTATCCATGTGTTTGTTTGCTCTTTTGATATTTCTAGTTTAGTCTTCATTTCTGAAGTTATTATTTTCTTTCATTTCTATTTTCCCTATGTTATAGTGCCTAATTTTGAGTTTTCTAATTCTGTTTTATAATGTTATTCCATGTTTTGCATTATTTTCTTAATGTCATATAGCTAGTTTTAAAATACAAGTTGATTTTTTAAATTTATTTTATTTGACTAGTTTTTATTACCTCTAGGGAAGTTATTTGTCTCATTCTCTTTTGTCTTATAATATCTTACCATGAGATTTGGCCTAAATATTTTGCTATGCTTACTTTTATAGAAAATTACTTGATCCGTAACTTTGAAGTTCAGAATATCTTGTCTACCTTCACAGAGCTCCCTCTTCTGTTATTTTCATTTTAAGAACTACTTAATGACATTTATAGAACATTCATTATATACATTTAGTATCTGGAGAACAAACAACTTATTTCTAAACCATAGGTAAAACCAGAAATCACAAATAAATTTTAAAAATATTTTAAGCAAAATAATAATGACAAAATAAGAAAATGCTAAAAATCAATGATCTAAGAATTCTTCTTATGAATCTAGGAAAAGGAGAACACAATATGGCACAAATAAATTAATAAATATAAGGGCTAAAATAAAGGAAAGAAAAAACAAACCATAGAGAAAAATCAGTGAGGCCAAAAGTTGACTCTCTGGAAAGATCCATGAAACTTATAAACAACAATGTACACAAACATTTGTGTTAAAGCCACAAGTAATCAACAAATTATGATATTCTAAATTAGAGTGAGCACTAGAGATTCCTTGAATATTATAAAGTCAAAAAGACAATATCATAAATAGCTCTATGTCAATAAATTGAAAACTTACATTAAATGGATAAATTCATTGAAAGAAGAAAAAAACTGACAAAAAAGAAATAAAAATATTAAAACCTTTAAATATTAATAAACCTATATTTTATATAATAAAACAAGAAATAAAACAATAACTTTGTAAAAAAATATTTTCCAAGAAGGAAATACCAGGTTGCTTATAAAAGCAGACAAAACACATGAACCATTAAAGAAAATATAATCTACAAATTGGATTTTAACAAAATCATAAACATTTTACCTTCAAAACATACAGTAAGAAAAATAAAAGACAAGCTACGGAATGGGAAAAACTACTTGCAATATGTATACCTGCCAAAGGATTCCTATCAAGAATATATAAATGCTGTTCTGAGTAATGAGAAGACAAATTCCTAAATAAATATGATAAAATCTGAACATTCACTTTCCAAATGAATGTATATAAGTGGCCAATAACCATATGAAAATATTCAAAACATAGTTATCAGTGAAATTTGATACTAGTAAAATTTAACTGAAATTTGGTATCAGTGAAATTTGAGCACATTATTAGAATGGCTAAGTTAAAACTCTAAAAAAACCAAGTATTGACAGATACAGAGTAAGTAGAACTCTCAGACATTGTTGAGGATTATGTAAAACTGTTTCATAGTTTCTTCTAAAATTAAACGTATTATTACATTTACTCAAGAGAAACAAAACACATGCCTACATGA
The DNA here is from genome assembly GCF_001698545.2 of Rhinopithecus bieti. Taxonomy (NCBI): domain Eukaryota; kingdom Metazoa; phylum Chordata; class Mammalia; order Primates; family Cercopithecidae; genus Rhinopithecus; species Rhinopithecus bieti. Next base: position 1,695,106 of record NW_016803982.1, read on the forward strand.
AAACTTAGGAATGAATATACATCATAGTTTTATTCATAATAGCCTCAAATGGAAACAACTCAAATGAGCATCCATAGTTGAATGGTGAAAGAAATAGTGATATATTCATACTTGTAATACTACATGCAACAGCATGGATGAATCTCAAAAGCATGCAGAGCAAAAGATGTTGGACACAGAAGAGTACAATGTACATTGTAGGAAATGCAAACTAACTTTTTTTTTTTTTTTTTTTTTTTTTTTT
>NW_016803982.1:1698777-1718566 GCF_001698545.2 Rhinopithecus bieti
TTGTTTCTCCCCTTAATCTCATTAAGAAGACACAGATTAATCACACTGCACTGCAGTAAAAATGGTTCTGTCACCTCTCGTTCGCCTACTTATGGCCAGGGAATGGCTACTCACTTGGCCAGCGTCTAAAAAGTCTCTCAGCCATCTCATTTTGCCTCTACAAAAACAGACGTGGTCTGAGAAGCAGTGAGTGAAGCTTTTGGAAAAGTCATCCTGGACCTCACAGCAGTTGCTCATGGCAGCATGAAATGTCCATCCTTTCTACCACCTGGTCCTGAATCCCTGGAAGTGACACACACTGCTTCTGGGACCAAACTGAGGATTACTATGATGGAGCAACACATGAGCACATGATTTGATTTTCTTTCTACAGTCACAACCCCTCCAAGAATTGGCTTGTGTGCATCCATTTTAAGTTCAAAGTTTTGTCAAGCGAATAAAAATAAGTCATCTTAAATGTGAACAACATAAACTCCTCTAGTGAATAAGCAACATCTTTAGTTTTGACGTTTTGGAAGACATCTGTACTAATAACAAGTTTATGGTTTTTTTAACATGTAAAACCAGCAGTCTAGGATCAGCATTACTCCGGAGCAGAAGGTTCACTGTCAATAAAGGTACACAGTATTTTTGTCAAAATATGCCGTATAGATAGCAAAACTTCATTAATTTGACATTCAGTTAGCAAAAACACTTTCAGCTCACAATACAGTAGGTGGTGAACTGCACGCTTCAGGACATCTTCTAATCCAACTTGGAGGCGGACTCTCACAAAGAGGATGGTTTGCCAAAAAAAAAGGAAGTCATGGGAAAAATGAAAAGGCTTCTGTGTTTGTCATCCAGGCCTGGCCTTCTCTTATGAACAGGTAATTTGGGGTCATTCACAGATTACTGAAACATGTCCAGCAATAAATTGAATTTCCTAAGAAATCCAGGAGCTAGGGCCAAATATTTATTTCAAGGACAAATGGAGCTAGGATGGACAAATAACTTTTGTTTCATAGAACAGATATGTACTAAGAAAGGTAGCTAAAGATCGAATTTTCATAAAGCAGCATTATTTCCATTTGTCTACATTTTTAATTTGCCTAAAAGAAAAAACATCCCTGAACGATCTGAGGTGAAATCTTTGGACGAGAGAGAAATGCATTTTGAAATGTCTGTCCATTTGGCATTATTTTGCCCACATTTCCACCTGCTTTAGGCCCCATAGGTTTGTGATGTGTCCAGCAATCCTCTGGCTTTTCTCTTCTTGTTTTGGTGTCTCAGCAAATGACTTGCATTCTCAGCTTAAACTTGCTTTTCTTTCCTAGCATTTGCTAAATCCCTTGGTTACAGTGAGGCAGCCTTGCAGTGGCTCACATCCCTCTAGTATTCCCCATGGAGACAGCAGGATGCCCTGAGCAGAGCAGTGGTTATCCTTTAAGAACATGATTGGATCCCATCACCTCCATGGAACTATGGCAACAGTGCAAGATGGAAGTCAATACATGACTTAGTCATGCTGACACATACGTCCAGGCCAGACGATTACTTCTTCCATTTTTATTCCCTAGGATTACTGGATTTTCTCTATCATCGGCTACTATTGCACTCATTTAAATAACTGGGCCTGAAACTCTCTCACTGCAAGGTTAAACAAAATAAATGCCTCTCTCTAAAAAGCACTGCTAATAATTGGTTTAAAAGAGATGCGAAAATAATCTCATCTGGAGTTTTGATCGTAATTAACCACCGATTCTAATATCTTATTTATTTTGTATCAAAAAGTTGTGAAGAAATCCCCCCAAATTTATGTTTTTCATTAAATCTTACAGTCTTTCATATTATTTTTTATGGGAACTATGATGACACAGAAAGAGAAGTAGATGGATAAAGAAGACAGAAACTTGAGTACAAACTCTATGTGATCTGCAGCAAATCCCTACATCTGCAGTATAGGATTGAAATATTAGCAAACCTAATATTTCAATCCTATACTCAAAAAGCATATGGACATGCTCAACATGAGCAGTTACCCCATACCCATAAATCACTGTATACACACATGGCTTTACTGACAGAAAATATATTACTACATCAATGAGTAAAGATCTGACTCTTTTTACCACATGAGACACTGACGTAGAAATGGGGACCTCCTTCTATCCCATTTGCTAAATGAATACAGCATTAGTATCAGTATCACCATCATCATAATCATTATCATCACCAATGGATCATCATTTATAGCAGGAAGTCTACTTGATGCTTTACATATATTATCTAATTAGCTCTAAAAAACTACCATCATAAGGACCTGTTATTATTTGTCTCATCAATCCTAAAAATAATGACATAAGTAGGTGTTGTTATTTACTGTTTGCATTTAATAAGGAAAAGCTCATACATTTACTCAGATTATTATTAAAAAGTGAACTTTTATTTGTCTGTTCCAAACTTTATGTTTATTCTCTTTATTGGAAAGAAGGAAGAAGGGAAGACAGGCAGGCAGGCAGGCAGGAAGGAGCGGTGGAAGTAAAGGGATAGAGAGAAAGAAGCAGAGTAAGTGCAGATTAGCCTGCACTTTACAGTACCGTAGCCAATAGCTACATATGACTACTTAGATTTAACCTAATTAAGATTTTAAAAATTAAAAATCCAGTTTTCAGTTTGCACTATGCTTATTTCAGGTGCTCAACAGACAACCATATTGGGCATTACAAATGAAGAACATTTTCATCACTGCATATAGCTGTATCAGGCAGCCCTGGGGTAGACTATGGTGCCCTTAGTGCAGTATTCTCACATCAAAAACATTTTTGCAGAGACCTGGGTACTATCTCTCATATGACCCCCAAAAAGGTTTATTTCCAAAATATTTCCAGGCTCCCCTATGATATTCCATTATGGATTTGAACATATGTATTTTAATGCATACCACTAACTTTATTTTTGAAGTTTAGTACCTACTAGAAAAAGGAGTATTTTCTGCATGTGGGTGTGCATGTATCTGTCTTTACAATAATTAGTTTAAAACATGAAGAACTGCCTTCAATTTGTATGTCTAAGTATAATGGCTGAAAACGTACTGCAAGTCCTAACTGCGGTAACTAGCTGAGTAAACTGCGGTAACTAGCTGAGTAAACTGTGGTAACTAGCTGAGTAAACTGCGGTAACTAGCTGAGTAATTGGAAAAGTGATTTAAGCAATTTCCTTAACTGTGAAATGGAGATAAAATAGTAAATATCCCCATGAGATTATTTGATTAAAGACAACGTTTACAGTGTACTAATATGGTCTCCAACACATAGTAAGAACATAATTAATGTAAATTATTGTTACATTGATAAAAACACAAATGCCATTATTTGACTTAGACTTCGTATGACAAAATTACATTTTCTCCAGGCCAATATTATACATACCTGGGGGATCCCTGTCTAAGACAAACTGAGATGATATACTCAGTAATGGTGCTAATCAATATACTGTTCATTTTTTCACCTTGAATTGGCTTTAAATGTTCACCAAGTAATTAATCCAAATCAATAATTAAGAAGATTCAGAATTATAGGAGCAATAATGCTGATTGGATTAAGATAAATACTCTGGAGTAGACATCAGTTGATGCCATTTTAAATGTGACTCTTACTGTTTAGACAGATGACAAAAGTACCTTAGGAAAACAGAGATGAATTAGATTTATCCAGGAACAGAACAATGTATGCATATGAACACTTTATGTATTATGTATGTTAACATAAAACTGATGGTAATATACTTTTAGTGATTATGTTTAATCAAATTATTACATGCTAAAAAAGTTCCTTCAGGACAAAAATGCATGATTTTATGGTTCCTTATAAATGAAAAAACGAATTTACAAGCTTTTCCTTTAAAAAGAAGAGGAAACATTGGTTGTACTGACCAGGAGTCTCAGTTTAATGATTGGTTCCTTTCTTAACATTTTCATCTGAGGTCAAATCTCTGAGAAACAGCAAACATGCCATTTTCTCAAGTGTGGGGAACACTGAAGAGGAAAAATTTTTGAGGGACACTTCATGGCAGGTACACGCCAGCTCACTTCATGCCATAACATGGCATGGGGGAAGGAAAATGGCCTGTAGGTGCGGTAAAGGGGCATTGCTGTGGGGACTTGGGCCACCACTGACCCGCCCTGGATCAGTGGCACAGGTAAGTAGCCACCTAGGACAGAGTCCTCTCCAGCCCTACCCCCAAACACTGTATCATCCTCTAAACCCATTGAAATTCACTTGCATTCTTATGGAAAGGAAGAATCCTGAATTGGCCAAGATTAACTCTTCACCACACTGGCTGAATTACAGAATTTGGACCACACAACTCATAATCAACCTGTATTTCTTGAACATCTGGATTTGCAGTCTAAGATCCTTATCCTTTACACACGTCAGGATGTAGAATTATGATATCATTTAGTGGTCCTGGTTTTTAAGACATGGTTCTCAAACTTTGAGTGCTTCTCAACCCATAGTGTAGCCACAGTCATGAGAGAGAGCTTATGAAACTACTGATGTCTGGTTGAATCCCAGTCATTCTGATTTAATTGGTCAGTGACGCAACCTGAGTATCAGGAATTAAAGAGCACCCCTAGATGAGTGTAATGTGTAGCCACAATTAAGCACCATTATTCTAAGTTAAATTTCATGTTTGTTTTTTGAGAGGCCTTAAACTCTTGAAAAAAAAAAGCATCAATAGCTTTAGATAGGAAGGTCTCTGGGTACCATTGGTGGCTTTAGGAACAGGTACTGATGTAGGATTTAAGAGCTGGGTGATGCAGGTCCTCTCCCTCGCCACTGTCTCTCCATGTTGGGAATTCAGTTTTTTGGTCTCTTGCCAGAAATGTAAATATCAAATATTGCTAGGGGCAGACAGAGGCAAGGTGAGGTTGGCATATCCTCAAGTCATTCTTTTCTTCTCATACCCAGAATCAGTGAAGAGAAAAGCCACATTTCTCCCTAGTGACCAAGGAAGCTTAATGTCACCTTGAGTGCAAGAATATTGGCCATAGAAACCTTTGCAAATAAATGTCAGGAGACGCTTTTAAGCCAAAGTTCATTCTCTGCCAATTTGATTTCACACAGGCTAGATAGGAATAAACTTTCTATCTAAGTGGTAAATACGTACAATTGGAGTGGTATCTAAGCATGCTGAATTTCAAAATTAGAGCAATTATTCAGGAAACTTAGGAACCCAAATCAGTTTACATGGAATTGTGTGAACATACTAATTAAAACATTTCCAGGTACTTTTTATTCCTAGACAGTATAAACTTAGAAATAATATGACAATTAACAAAGATGTTCCTGAATAAAATCTATCTAATCCAGAGAATTTGCCTTGCTTGTTAATTCGAAGACTTCTAAGAGGAACATAATACAATTAGCTTGTGGGCTATAATAATATCCAATCACTATCAAAATTGGTTGTTGCATTTTTTTATCTTTTCTTTTGCTTGTGCATATTTTTAAAATGCAGTCAATTACTAGTTGCAATATTGTGGATTTCCTTGAGCAGAAATTGAATGCAAGTGCCCGGAGAATATTATCAAATCAAAATCCCATTGAATCATCAGAACAAACTGGACTGGATTTGTTAGTATATGATTCTGAAAAAAACTATTCGAATTTCCAAAATAGATTATACACAAAGATAGTTTTATAACCACATTTCATTTAGACATGATAATCTAACTGTAGAGATTAGAGTGCTTTTTAATCACAATTGTCTCATGAAGAGAAAGCAAAAGATGGGACAGAGGAGGATTTAAACAAAGAAAGCCCGCTTTCAGAAATACCATTTTAAAAACACGTACCAAAACATAATTCAAAACACTGCTGTAAAACTATTTCAATAAATACAAAGTACACCAAAATTAGCTCATTTTTATTCTCTTTCTCTAAAGAAAAAGTACAGTCAATAATTCTCAGACCAGAATAACATAATGGATAAAAAAGATTGTTTTATTTTCTTCTGCAACACAATATTGCAGTCTCACAGTCAAAAAGACAGCATCTAGGTGTGGGTGTATAATTGAGTTAGTTAATCAGGCCTTCCATGTTGTTATCTTCTTTGATGCACTTTTAGTGCAGAAATAATAAGTAATGTGTTCTAGAAGAAAAGCAACTGAAAAAGGTAGACTGGTTAAATGCCATTTTCGGTTACTGATGATAAATGAATTGTAGTTTTAAAAGTACATCCCAGAGAAGATCAATCTGATGACTTATATGAAATGTTTCACCTAGATTCAAAGAGTTCCTAAAGAAACTTCAAAGTTTGTTCCACTGTCAATTACAACAGTTTCACTATTGGCTAATCCTACCCTCTACTGCATAGCAGAAATATGTCTGCAAACATAAATATTTTGGACAGCATTTGGTCAGTACAAAACCAAACAAATTACCATCAATAAAAGAAAAAGAAAAAAATGGCAGATACCTTTGCTGCTTCTAAAACCCTGAGAGGTATCCCAGCATGTCTCAGTAACTGCGAACAGTTCTTGGCTAACACAACCCAACAGGAACTAGTGGAAAGACTCACCAAGGAAGCAATTCTTTGTTCTCCGATGGAACTATTTCTTACTACCAACACACACTTAAAGAAACCTTACCATCTTGTTGTCTAAAGTTTTGTGTACCATCAAAATTCTGGGCTAAAAAAAAATACCCAGAGTTTTAATTGAGGATTATTTATATAGCTAGCTTGTGATAAAAAAAAAAAAAAAAAAAATTGTACTCCAATGGCTAGAATCAGTTATATTTTACATCATTCACGTATAATGGATTTACATCCAAATTTACAAACATTAATATTTAAAATGTAGAACCACCAATTATTATTATAAGTCTTACCATAACCTCCAAAAACAAAGACAAAACCAAACATAATTTAATAACTTTATTTTAATGACAGTGTTGAGTATCCCAAGTTTGTTCATTCAAAGTATTTTGTATAAGGACACAATAGGTTTGGAACAGAGATCTATATCATAAATTCCTACAATATTTTCTATTTGATGGTGAACTTTATGTCAGTTGCACTTTGTATTTTCATACTTAGATGGAAGGAATATGGGAGCCCTCTGGTGGCCAATATTAAAGTGCTTATTAGTACAACCCAAATTCCCCTACCTGGGACCTCAGGAGCAAGGATGGAAGGAAGTCATCTAAGTTCAAATAAGTGAGGGTACACACATGCCACACCTATGTGTCTTCCAGTTTTTAAGACAATATATTTAGTGGTCATTTCAGGTTCAACGTTAAACTTTCATATATGAGAGATAACAAAGGAATTGAAATTGAGACAATATATAGATGTGATTTTGACAACAGCTAGGGGGAGAAATATGGAAATTTTGTAATATTAACAGATATGGTTATTAATAGATATAATTAATTTGTTTTTATATTTCTCATCATTTGTAGAGTACTTAGCTTGTTAATATCTTTCACTACACAAGTGACATTAAAGAAGAAATGAGAGACTTTAGGAAATAAATTATCTCCTAAAAATGATTCCTAACCAAAAAATAATAATAATAATTCAGTGTCATTCAGCAAACAGCACCTTTGTGACTTAGAAGAGTTTATGCACTTCTAAAGTGATTAGTTTTTTCCAAGGGAGATAATTATTCCCTCTAAGGTACTAAGTCATGGCAATTTCAATGATGAAACTTAGCAAATTTTTAACAGATGTCAACACTCTGACCACTTTCAACTGCAAGTTTCCCTTTATCTTCCATCAAGCAATGAATTTATATCTAACTATTAAATTAGCATATACCAGCCAACACACCTCCTCATACAATGCAAGAATACGGGGATGTTTAGGATAGAATATTTAGGATATAGGTAATTTTGTCTCATTTTAGAATATGTCTCATTTATAGATCATCAAATGGAAACACAGATCATATGTTTATGTGTTTAGAAATATTTTAACTATCACAATACAAAGCCACAATAATGCAGAAGATAATAAATTTAGGGCATTAACTTCATATGATGAAATTCACATTGAATAAATGAATACTATATATATATTTATTTATATATGCCCTTCATTCTCAGTTATTGTAGAAAATAAAATAATTCTACATTACTAAGTTGTTCTTTGAGATCAGGAGTATTACATGTATGATATTTTCCAAGATCATTTAAGTCTAGAATATTATTGGTACAAAATAATTACTGCAGATGTGAATAATGCATCCTTGTTAAGAATTCATTACTTGTAGGTCAATCTCAGAACTTGATTTCATTGGGTCAATGGTTCTTCATTAATTTGAAGTATAATTATTACTTATTTTAAAGACTTTAGACTTAGAAGTGCAAGAGCATTATAAAGGCAGAGGAATTGTAGCCATAAGTAATTTTGATTAATGAAAATTATTGTAAGGAGTATATAATTTCTCTTTTAAAATTGTAACATTCTCTTAAAGACATAATACATTGGATAAAATTTTTTGGTATTTTGTCTTACCATGATCATCATGATCAACAACAAAATTTTGGCACCATGTAATAATTTTCTTAAATTTCAGTGTACATAGGCATCACTTGGGAGGCTTATTGGATCCCCAAGCTCCATACCCAGTAATTCTGATTTAGTCTTACTGGTCTTACTTTGTACCTGCCTTATGCCATAAGCAGTTGCACACCTACCCAGACTCATCAATATCACCTTCACAGTATAGCTCACATCTGTCACATCTGGTAGGCATTTGTTACATACTATGGGGGCAACACTTTTCATTTTATTTTCAATATCCCTCTTCACACTCTCTGCAATATCAGGTAAGTCCTAGGTTCCACTGAAGAAAAAGGAATTACACAAAACCGTTACTCATAGAGGGTTCCTTAGGGGTGTGTGCCATAGTACTGTACACTCAAAGGCTGTTCCTTTAGAAGTTCTCATTGATAATGCCTAAATAGGTGGACCCATAGTTTTTGCAAGTTAAAGTTGTTGACAACATGCTTGCCGAGTGAAAGAATGCAAGATTTTCAGCAAAGAAAGAAGCCCCAGACGAAACAAATTCACCAGCACAAACAAAAGAATTTCCTGACACACAAATGGGCAGGACACCAAACCACTGCTATGTCCTGGTACAGGAAACACCCAAGCAATCTTTATAACTTATTCTGTTATAATATATTCTGAATCCCAGCTTCCAAGAATGAGGCACAGATGCGGGATCTGGGTGAGGCTTTGGCATGCAGATTGACTTAAGGGAAGGTAATCACAGATAAGAATCCATGTACCTCACAACGTTCAGAACAGAAAAGACATCTTCCAGTCAAAGAATAACTAAATTTCCTTGCAGTACTCTGGCTCTCAAAACAAAGAGTCAACCATCCCACGGGAATGGTCCTTGTGCTCGCTCACAACCTATGAATTACAATCCCACAGTCCTAGATCTTGGATGAGGTATTTAAATACAATCTGTATCCAATTACAGTGAAAAGCTTCATGTCCACTCAAGGTTACACAACCATTTGTTCACTACTTCTCAAGGAAAATAAGTAAATTTGTGAAACATAAATCTCACAAGGCAAATAGACCTAAATCCACATTTCTAAATTTGAAACATCATTCAGAAAATGGAAATTCTTAAGCAGAGGTAAATCTTAAAAGAGACATGGAGACAGAAATTTCCTGCATGGTGAGTGGCCTGAGGAGGAGCATGAGTGGACCCAGAATGGGAATAAAAATAGAAATAAGTGAGAAGTGAGGAAGAAATACAGAAATAACCAGGCAAAGGCAAAGTAGAAATAACATGCAGAATAACAGAGCAGATCATCAAACACAAAGGCAAGTGGAAGAGGGATATCCATCTGAGCTTGGAAGTAAAATGACATAAATGAGGATAGAAAAAATAGGATGAGTAGTCGAATTACAAAGAAACTCAAAATCCACAGGAGTAACTGCTACTATTAGTCAGATGGGTATTATTTCAAGAAAATGCTGACATTTTTTAATCGGTGTCCCTTTATAAAAATAGCCCACAAAGAAAGAAGTACAAGGAGTAACATACCGATTCTTCAGGCATGAACATCATTTCAAATTAGAATGACAACGTTCAAATTAATCTGCAGACTGAAAAAGAAATTGCACATTTTGGTATGTCTGAGAGAAGGAATTCTTCCTCCCTTAGCTGATGCCATCAAGGAGACCTCTTGTTTTCATTTTCCATTGTAGCATAACAAATGACCACAAACAAGATGCTTCAAGTAACATCTATTCATGATCTCACAGCTCTGCAGATCAGGAGTCTGGGCACAACTTAGGTGGGTTCTCTGTTCAGGAAGCTGACATGAAGGTGCATGTCTGGCTGCATTCTCATCTGGAGGCTTGAACAGGGAAGCCTTTACCTCCCAGCAACCACAGGTTGTTTGTGGAATCCATTTCCTTGCGACTGCAGGATGTATGAAAACTTGCTTCTTCAAAGCCAGGAAAGGAGGGTGAGAGTCTCTGCTGCTTTGAATCTCTAACTTCAGGGCAGGCCTGGCTTTTCCTAATTTAAAGGGCTTACCGGATTTGGTCAACCCCACCCAGTAAAACTTCTCTTTAGATTAGCTCAAAACAAAAGCTAGGGACTTAATACTTCTGCAAAAATCCTTTCACCTTTGTGTATAAGTTAACAAAATCACTGAAGTGACATTCCATCCCTTTTGTCATATTCTAGTGGCTAAAGGCAAGTCCCAGGTTCTACTCAAGAAAAAGGAATTATACAAGGGCATGAATCATAGAGGGTTCCTTAGGGGTGTGTGCCACAGTACTGTATACTCAAAGGCTGTTTCTTTAAGAGTTTTCATTGGTAAGAACTAAATAGGTGAACCCATACTTTCTGCAAATTACAATCATTTCCCTTTCTACTCCTAAAGTTTCATTTTTTCAAATTGGAGTACAAGAGAATGATTATTCTAAGAAAGAAAACAATAAATTAGGAAAATTGAATGTAAGACCTCAAACCATAAAGTTCCTGGAAGAAAATCTAGGACATACCCTTATCGACATCAAGCTTGGTAAAGGATTTATGGCCAACTCCCTAAAAGCAATTGCAACAAAAACAAAATTGACAAGTGAGATCTAATTAAACTAAAGAGCTTCTGCACAGCAAAAGGAACCATTAACAGACTAAACAGACAACCTACAGAAAATATTCACAAATCATGTGTCTGACAAAGGTCTCATAACCAGAATCTATAGGAAACTTAAACAAATCAACAAGCAAAAAACAACAACCTCATTAAAAAGTGGGCAAAAGACATGAACAGACACTTCTCAAAGGAAGATATGTATGCAATCAACAAACATATGAAAAAATGCTCATCATCACTAATCACCCTCGAAATGCAAATCAAAACTGCAATGAGATACCATCGCACACCAGTCAAAATAGCTATTATCAAAAAGTCAAAAAACAACAGATGCTGGCAAGGCTGGCAGGCAAAAGAGAACTCATACACTCTTACTGGGAATATAAATTAGTTCAGCTACTTTAGAAATCAGTTTGGAGATTTCTCAAAGAACTTAAAACAGAGTTACCATTTGACATAGCAATCCCATTACTAGGTATATGCATGCCCAAAGGAATATAGATCATTATGTTGCACTCATATGTCCATTGCTGTTCTATTCACAATAGCAAAAACATGGAATCAACCTACGTACCCATCAATGGTAGATTGGATCAAGAAAATATGGTACATATATATCACAGAATACTACACAACCATAAAAAATAATGCAATCATGTTCTTTGAAGCAACATAGATAAAACTGGAGGCCATAATCCTAAGTGAATTAACATAGGAAGAGTAAGCCAAATACCATATGTTCTCACCTATAAGTGGAAGCTAAACATGGAATACACATGAACATAAACATGGATATAACAGATGCTGAGGACTACTAGAGGTGGGGATAGAGGGAGGGAGCACTGGTTTACAAACTACCTATTAGGTACTAAGTTCACAACCTGGCTCCAATATACCCATGTAACAATCCTACACATGCACCCCCTATATCTAAAATAAAAGCTGAAATGAGAAGATTAATTAATTAAAGCTAGTACCCCTTAAAAAAAAAAAGAAATTGGATTTCTTTTCTGTAGTATCTTTTGTTCTTTCAAGGTCACTCCATAATTTATGTCTAGGAAGGCACGCTGTTAAATTAATTGTTATAGTAACCAATAACATTTTTTAAAGCATTGGGGATTTGAATTCTGACATGAAGTTAATAACAGGAAACTTGAGAAATGGTGTTTTTCAAAGAGATTAGACTAAAGGAGTTTATTTGATAGGTTAAAACTTTAAAGAGACTATGGGAAGTCTTTTCTGTTCACTCTGGAATCAGACACAGAGGATGACTGGCTTTGTGCATCACTAAAACCAAAATTTCCCCATTCATTTTTTCTTTGGGAAGTCACTATGATCAGTTTCAAACTTGAAATTAGGTCCTTTTACAAACCTTACCATACAACAATAATAATGATATTGAATATCAGTTAATATTGAAACAATCACAACATGTGCTAAGTAAACCGGGTCCAATGGTATTATTCAATTTAGAACCTGGATAGAATATTATTTCATGTTTGTTAATAAAATCAAAATGAGGGATGAGTGTTTGAATGTGATTTTCAGACTTGCTTAATGCTGGTGCAAGAATAAACAGATATAAAAGACTATATGGTTTGGCTGTGTCCCCACCCAAATCTGATCTTGAATTGTAACTCCCACAATTCCCAGGTGCCATGGGAGGAACCCAGTGAGAGGTGATTGAATTATGGGGCAGGTCTTTCCTGTGCTGTTCTGGTGATAGTGAATGCGTCTCATGAGATCTGATGGTTGTAAAATGGGAGTTTCCCTGCACAACTCTCTCTTTGCCTGCCACCATCCACATTAAGATATGACTTGCTCCTCCTTGCCTTCCACCATGATTGTGAGGCCTCCCCAGTCATGTGGAACTGTAAGTCCATTAAACTTCTTTCTTTTGTAAATTGCCCAGCCTTGGGTATGTCTTTACCAGCAGTGTGAAAATGGACTAATATGACAGATATAAAAGCTTTACTTTTATATTATTTTATTTTTTGTCTGTGATTTATGTTTGGCTCCTTAGCCAATGTTTTCTATTAATATGAGTCAATGTTCAATACTAATAGGAACCAGTTTCAAATTTGGGAAAGGAGAGAATTTTTTTAAAACCTTAAAATACAGTTTANATAAACAGATATAAAAGACTATATGGTTTGGCTGTGTCCCCACCCAAATCTGATCTTGAATTGTAACTCCCACAATTCCCAGGTGCCATGGGAGGAACCCAGTGAGAGGTGATTGAATTATGGGGCAGGTCTTTCCTGTGCTGTTCTGGTGATAGTGAATGCGTCTCATGAGATCTGATGGTTGTAAAAATGGGAGTTTCCCTGCACAACTCTCTCTTTGCCTGCCACCATCCACATTAAGATATGACTTGCTCCTCCTTGCCTTCCACCATGATTGTGAGGCCTCCCCAGTCATGTGGAACTGTAAGTCCATTAAACTTCTTTCTTTTGTAAATTGCCCAGCCTTGGGTATGTCTTTACCAGCAGTGTGAAAATGGACTAATATGACAGATATAAAAGCTTTACTTTTATATTATTTTATTTTTTGTCTGTGATTTATGTTTGGCTCCTTAGCCAATGTTTTCTATTAATATGAGTCAATGTTCAATACTAATAGGAACCAGTTTCAAATTTGGGAAAGGAGAGAATTTTTTTAAAAACCTTAAAATACAGTTTATTACAATAAATTTGATTTAAAAAGTTTCTCAAACAGTTGAAATATTGAAAAGATCAAAGAATCAAATATGGAATATTCATCTGAGCTCTGGACAAAAACTTTCTTAATAATGAGAGAAATCACAAAGAAATAATCAATTGATTTCACTACATATAAATTTAAGACTTCTAACATAGAATAAAACCATGTAAATTTTATATCAAAAATATGACCAAGCATAAATATCCATAATATAATAAAGCTTAATAAATATTTATCAGAAAACACACCCTCTAAGCTTTAGTGAGAAAAATTAGCAAATATTTAAATATGAAAATATTCAATTCCAGTGATGATGTGATAAAATGGAAGCTCACACTTTGCTGGCAGGAAAGTAAATAGAACCATATTCTTATAAAGCAGTTTGGCAAATATAAGACGTAAGATGTTCCATACCTACCAATTCAATAACTCCTATCAATCTATCTTATGAAAATGATCAGAAATGTAGCCAAATATTTTTATGCAAAGATGCTTATCATTGCAGTTCTTATAGTAAACTGGAAAGAAACTAAATGTATAACTTTTGGTGAATTGATCATATTACAAATGTGTATAAAATACATAAAGCCCTGGCAAAATGTTAGGTACTGAGAATACAGTATTGAAAGACAAAGTTCTTGCCTTTATGGAGCTTACATTCTAGTAGCAGAGACAGCCAAGAGACATAAATAAATAATTACAGATTGTCAGTAATGCTACAAAGAAAATAAACTGGGTAATAAGGTAGAGTAACTGGGAGAGGCAACCTGTGAGTCAGTGAGCAGATAAAGTCTCTCATCTCATCAGAGGTGACTTTTGAACTGAGGCTTGAAATATGTCAACAGGTTAGTTGTAGAGCCAGCTGCAGAAAGAGAGGTCCAGACAAAAGAAAACTACAAAAATCAATACACAAGAAAAGGTTTGGTGCATTAAAAACTACATTTCCCATACTCCCTTGCAAGCAATGCCCTGTGTACAATCTAAGTTTTATGAACCCAACTTGGAAAGAGAATAGGATAAACGTGAAGTTATTTCCAAAAGCTTAGTCTTAAAATCTCTGCCTTCAGTTGTTCCAATGGCTCTGTGACCTCATTATATCCATTTTACCTTAAAACATCAGCCAGAAAGGATGCCGTATAAAAATGATGTATACAAAGAAGATAAGAAAGACTACATAAAAGAATTAACAGTTTCCTAATATCAATAATATTGTGGGTGCTTTGCTGCCTCACATTATTCTATATTTTTAAAATATCAAATAATTTATATATTTTATCATTAGGAAAGGTAAAAAAATCATTCTAGAAAAGGTATTATTTGAAGCAGGATGATAGGTGAAGAAAAAATCTTTTGGTCAACACAATCACAAAATAAAAGCATTTATTTGTAAACAAAAGCATTTATTTGTAAATAAGTCATTTATCTGTTCAAGTATTTTCTGGATGTCCACTCTACCACTCTACCAAGTGCTGTCCTTGGTGCTGGGGTAAAGCAGAGAACAAAACAGCCTGTCCTCCTGCCCCCATGGAACTTCTGGTAGGAAAAGCAGAAAGTAAATAGCTCTGACTTCTCAACAGATGAATGAGGAACCACTATCTTCCTGAATATTTCATGAAGTTGCAAGGAAAAGGGTTGACACTACATATTATGTGGGAAGACTTTACAGGGGCGTGGAGAGGGAATCTCTACATGTATTCCTTTTTCTACCAAATGTCTTCTTCAGCTCAGCAACCAGGCTTTTCTTATTTCCTCTTCCTCCACCCCAGCAGTTCTTCTTCTCCTAGATCTTCCCCAATGTCTCCATATTTCCTTTCCTCATACACAAAAGCTTACCTCTTCCAATTACATCTTCAAACCCCTCATCTCCACTGAACAAACAATGACTCTGAAATTCACAGTTCTTGGAAACTGGAAGCATATTTTGTTTTCATGTCACAATGGGTAATCAGTTTATAGTCAAGAGAGATCTTAGGAGACAAGGATCCTACATGTTACACAAGTCAAAGGAAATAAAAAATAAAATGCAAGTCACAGGAAAAAAATAGAAGGAATCCTTTAAGCTGAAGCAAATTTTATCTCAGTTACAATACCTTTTGTGTTTCCTCAAGAGTCAGGAATCATTCCTCATATGGAAATGTGTGCAGCCTGCAGGTGACAGTGGGTAGAGGTATGGAAGCAGGGCAGGGACAATTCTGGCTCTGCCTACCTGGCTGTGCCCTGATTGCCCACTTGTGTACCTGCTATTTCACCCTGAATACTTGGCACATCTTCTAAGCATCCCAATACCTTGCTGCATGTGGTCTTTCCGAGTCACTGTGAAAAACAATGCCTCCCATCAAAACCACATTGCTCATCTGATACACATGACTCTAGAAACTTATCCCAGAATGAGCAAAATAGAGACATTAAGACATCGTCTTTGACACAGTTTAGTTTTGTCTTTAACAATCAAACAAATTTAACATTTCTTCTATCTTCAATGTCATAGATGCTAGATAAATGTAGAGAGATGTGCCTCCTGGTCTTTTGTCCTAAATCAAACCAAGTTCCAAAATTCAACACATCAGGAATGTCTTGTTTGGCTCAGCAGTACATTATCACATTTTAGGACATCTGAAGTATTCTTCAATGTCCTTAGGTTAGCTCCACAGTGAGCACATAGTAGTAGGCTTGCCATCAAAAGAATATTCACTTGGTAGGAAAGCCCACCTCTTCAGAAGCAGCCCAGTCTCTTGCTAACAGATCTCTTTCTCATGTCACTACTGCACTGTCATCCCAGGACCAACACGCAGCCAAAAAAGGGAGCTCAGATGCTGGTGCTTTGCTGCTGAAGCAACTTTCAAACCTGCAGACCTAGTCCCAGCAAGCTCCGCTTCTCTGTTGCCGGTTTAATAGTTTGTGAAGAGCTGGAAAGCTGCCACCCAAAGTTGTCAGTGTCCTCCTATTCAGTGGCCAGTTCAAACAGTGGTAGAATTGCTTTGGGGAGTATTAGCAAGCAGGAAGAGAAAGGGAAAATCGGCTATCGATGGTTTGTCAGACGGAGAGAAAGCCTTGAGTTTGTTGGCTGGCAAGGAGGGTAGAAACCTCCGATCTTTTGCAGTTCTTGACACTGCTCTCTTGTCACCCATGTATTCCTAGCACCAAATACAGTGTCTGATGTACACTGAAGCAATCAATACAGATTGAATAAGATAATAAATGTTTTATCCATTTCAATAAAGATTGAATAAGATAAGGAATGTTTTATTCATTATTACTCCCCTAAATCCTGCAGGCCAATTTAGCCACACCTGCTTAGGGTCCCCAGGGCAAATGAACATCTTTCTCTCCAACATTTCATCACATTCTACTCTACAGATTATTTATTTATATCTTCTGCTAGATTATGAGTTCTTCAAGAACAAGCACATCCAGTCCACAGTAGGCACTCAGGAAGTGTTCAGAAAATAGGTTAAAAAAATTCCATGTACATGCACACTTCTACTACAGGAATCTTCATCATTCTGATTGTCAAAGACAAATGACACAGAGAGAAGCACAAATATCCTTTGAGACAATTCCACTGACAATCCATCTGACAGCAGAGAAATCTCATTCAAATACATTTTCCTTGTGTGAATGTACTCACTGTTAATTTTGGCCTTTTGTAAAGGTCTCAGCTTTAAATGTTTATAATAAATAAGTAGGCAGGCTTGAGAGATGGTAACAGCTTAAAGCACAGCACGAACACCCAAAATACCTCAGTATTTAACACTTCCTGGAGAGATGACCTGCTGTTCTATTTTGCCCTTCCCTTCTTCCACTTAGTTAGAATTATCCCTAATTGTACAAAAAGGCTGTGTGATGATGGTTTTTTTCTTTGACATTATGTGAAGATTTCATTTTCTCCAAGTATGGTGCAATGCACATTAGAGGAATTTGCCAGGTATATTTTCCCCCTAAAACACAGACAAGACAGAAGCAGCAGCTACCAAAGCAAGTCAAAGCAGTGAGTCAGCCAGCCAGCTTCTTTAAATTATCTTTCCACAGAATAGGTACAAAAGGCTAAGGCGAGACGCTCATGAAACGTTTCTGACTTCACTATTAATATTTTCACATAAAATATATATACAGGCCGTGTTTTATTTATCTAAAATTAACTTATTAAAATGTTGGTTGTAAATATTAGTCGTGAATGGATAATAGCATTTTGATGTTCTTGATGAATAATTTGACATAGATATGGAAGGAAATGCACAGAACATTTGCTTTATTAGTGAATGGTATTCTACTTGGCCATAAGGTTACGATGCACTCTTACTATCATCTTATTTAATCTTCCAAGCATTTCTGAGAATCAGTGTAAAATAGTAGTTAAGAGTTTGGACTTGGGTGTCAGATTGTCATTTTCAGGTTCTTTGCTGGATCGTGACTCTGAGAGGCCGTGATTCCTTTTCATCCACTTTGTATCTCTGGTGGCGTGTGTCAAGCACAGAAGGGATGAACAGTTTTATAAGAAAAACAGATCTTTAACTTCTAAAAAAATAAGTGTGTGCATCCGATCTTTAACTTTTTAAAAATTAAGTGTGTGTATCCTAACCACAGTACCTTTGATAGTCCTCCTGGAAATATATGTTTATAAAGCAAAATAATTATTTTTAACAATTATTCCAACATTTAGCAAAAATATGTCTTCATGTACAGTTTATTTTTTAATTGCCTTTATCTTTTACAGATTGAAGGACATGACCGTGTTTAAGCCACAACCTGAATTTTTCATGTAATCTTTGCTTTACCAAGTCAAATTAGCCTGAAACCATCAAAGTGAGAATAATGATTACAGGATTTAGAGAAAGCCAGATTTGAATACTCCCTGTCTTCCGAGTGACAACCTGCTCCAGTCTATCACAGGCTGCTAGTTAGTTATTGGTTGCTCTGATGTCTCAAGACATCATCATCTTTAACAGCATCCATCATCTAGTCCATCATCTTTAACAGCAAAGAAGGAAAGTCTCACCGCTACCATTCATCACTTTCCTGCAGTTTTAGCTATTGAGACTGAAGGAAGATTCTTCTCTTCCAGGGACTAATCCCTCCCCACAAAGAAAACCAGTTCTTTCTGTTGTCAGTGGTTCCTCATTTTTCGGGAAACTCAGGGTGTTCTCCCCTAGGGGGTATGTTGGAGGTCATTTCAGGGGTGCCCACCAGTGTCACTTCTAAAGGCATAATCTCTAAAAACCATGAACAAGCTCTGCATGGATCCAGCCCAGGTGAGTTCCTGGCCCACCTTTCTTGATCCCAGCCCCCAAGGTAGGAATGTGGTCTCTTTTCCTTCATTATTTCAGAATAGTGCTTCCCATTCCTGGAGTCTAATTCTTCAAATTCTTGTTAGCATTTCTTCCACAGGTTCAGCAGTCCCTTCTGTAGAGTAGACACCTCCTAAACCCCTTAAATGGTCATGCCAATGAGAGCCTCACTCCCTGACCCTGAGTACAAACAGTCCGAGGAATACAGGGTTAGGAAAGATGTGTATGACACTAAGTGCACAACCATATTTCTTCAGGTGATCCAGATCCTTCTGCCTCAATCCTAATTTTACCTCCCTAAATTTCACAGTATAGGAAAACTTAAAGGACTTTAAAATTGATTTCCCCATATTTCTTTTACCAAATACGACATATGGCTGGTGGAAAATAGCACTTGCTTCAAATTTTGTGTGACTTTGAACAAACCACTATCAGATTAATGCCATTTTATTGGGTACACATAAAATAAGTTCCCAAGAGCACTGCATTTGAATTGGAGGGAGGAAATTGTTGGAGGGCACAATCTGTAGATGGAGAGACATAATGGAAAAAGACTAAGGAACAATCCAATATATCTTGCCTCATTCTCTCTTCTCTCCAAGGGAATGACTGGTGTAGAAAGAAACATCCTAAATCTTTTCTTTTTTTTTTTTTTTTTTTTTTTTTTTTTTTTTTTTTTTT
>NW_016803982.1:1719003-1746147 GCF_001698545.2 Rhinopithecus bieti
ACCGCGCCCGGCCAACCAATCTTTTCTTTTTCTTCCTGAAACCAGGCACATGAGAATTTAGGGGAAAAGGGCCTCTGGCATTCTTACTAGTAACACTTCCTTTGCATTATGTTTGGATCATGTATAATCATTGTAGAAGCAAAGATTGTGGTTTACTCATATCTCTCATAATTACCAAACAAGGCATTAAATAGTCAAAGTTAGCAATAAAAGTAACTTAATTAGTAAATGTATGAACCAGCCTGCCTGTACCCAAGTAAACAGAACGACCATATAACTAGCAGTTTTTGAGAATAAATTTGCAGGCCAAATTTATTGAGAATGATATCTCATACACCTAAGAGGCCATTCTGAAGGTTTCAGATGGAAAAGACTTGACATATGTCAGGTACACCATAATGCTTGTTGAATAAGTGAATAAAGGAAGGAATAGGCACCAAGATAACGATCTCTTTTGAAGAACGAGAATGGGAATAAACTTAGGATGGGACACCGGGCTCCAGCATGGCCACAGACTTTAATTTCTTAGCCTGAGCAGTGGGTGTAAGAATTTAACGTTCTGATAACTTATTATATCGTACATGGTCCAGCGTGGTTTTCTTAGTATGTGTTTTCTTAATATGTGTTTTATTTAATGAAGCAAATGTTTTAAATTGGAAAATAAAAAATAATAATTTGCGTACAAATTAAAGACTTAACAGCTTAAACTATCTATCTTATATAAGGTTTAAGCTTTCAAAGAGCTTTGTTTTTTTTAAGTGTGTACTTACATATCTATGATATCCATTCAATACCTAAATTAGGGTGTCTGCTTGAGGTCCAATACACATTCTTACTTTTCGTTTTGTTCATATCCCACTTTCTTTCAATGATGAGGCTCATCCAAAATGCCCTTTCAGGTGAGAGGGAAGCCTCTGGGGAAAAGGAACTGGCTTACATTCGACCTGGTCCTCAATTTCTCCATCTTTATAATAAAGGATTCCCAAAAATTCAACCATGAGCCACTTCAGGAAGCTGGTTAGGGAGCATGTGCTGCACCTGTCCTAGTCTGTTCACCACTGAGCTAAAAGTTTATCCATTAGGACAGACCTTGGAGATGTTCTGACCTTATGGGAACACAACAATCAACATTACAATATATTCTGTAGAACAAAACTGACATTGCTAGGGAGGACAGCCTAAGGTCATACGGCCCTTACAGATTTTCTATCAAAAGTAGGAGTGGTGAGGGACTTTAAGGGCTATCATGGGGCCTGGAAATTGAATTGACAGGGCACTGCACGCCAGGACTCCCATTCCACTGGGTTCCTGGGAACAAGCAGATAAGGTGGCAGAATTAAGTCCAGCCACACCAGCAGTAGATAACAGGACAATCACTCTCCATACCATGGTCAACCATTACTGCAAGGATTCTGCAGAGGAGTGTAATTCAGGGAATTCTGGAAGCCTAGGCCACCAAAGAAAGATCAGGAAATATGGGAGGAATTCTTACCATCTCTTCATTTCACCCTTCTTTCCTGAAGACAGGTCATCAGATGTAGGCCAGATAGCCTGCCAATCATCAATTAAGCCAAATAGCAGGAGCCAAAAAGTGAACCACCTATCAAACTAAACTCTACCCATTGTGAAGCAGAGCAGGAGACACACAGTAATAATCAGAATAACAGCCACTAAGATACATATATATACCCCTTTACTGTTTTAAAATAATTGTCATTGTTATTTCATTTACTGTCAGGAGGAAGCAGGAAGAGTAATTAGGTTAGATGAACGGTGAGTACATTCAGCTAGGCAATGAAGTTGGGATGGGATTCCAAGTTTAATTTGCTTTTGTCCCGAAATTGTTCAAAGGCACCCTCAGACTGGATATTGCAGTAGACTCTGATCTCTTATCTAGACACAAGCCTCACAAAGAACTTGTATATGTGACCAAACAGTTTTCATTCTTATTCTTTTTGGAAAAACAATCTGCTTAAAGGCTGTAAAATGCTACTTCCAACCAGGATGCCCTTCTACATCTCCAATTGACTGACATGGAAGTGCAGGAAAAAAGCAATTGAGTGGTTACTGACCAACCCAGTATCGGAGAAGGGGCAGTTTCCTTTACCAATGGGTAAATCTGCTCAAGTTCTTTCTTTTACTGAGAAATTTAGGAGGATTAATTAGTAAATGATTTTTAAATTCTATGTAATTTGAAGAATAATAATCTCTGAAGAATTGTGTAGCAGTTGGTTAATATTCAGAAAGAACATTTCGCTCCTGAGAAGAAAGGATTCACACAAATATAATAATATAGCATAATGAATCTCATTGACAAAGAGCAACATGACATTTTTAACTTGGCAATGTTTTAACTGCATCCTTATAAATGAAACTTTCATTTCCAATATCAGTCAGCAGGAATTTCACTACATTAAACTCTGTTCTAAATGGGAATCCAATGGACTCCACCCATAACTATTCAAGAAAACAATTTATAAAGAGATACTGCATCATATATTTTATTGGACTTTTTTTTTGCTGGCTCATGGGAGCAGGCAGTGATCAAAAATGATCCTAACCATGAGGAATTAAATAAAGTGTGTTCTGGATTTACTGTCTTTATCCTTAGGTATTATTTTGTGAGACCACAGAAAATGCAAGGGTCTAGTGGCCAGTTTTAATAAGACAAACTGATGGTGGAAGATAAACCAATGGCCTTCAGTGGGGGGAGGCATCAGATGAAAGGAGTGGTGACGGGCCCAAGGCCAGCCAGTGCCCACACCTGGAAAGCCACACTGAGGTTCATGAGGTTGAAGAGTCAGTGGAAGGAGGCTGACGCAGCAGACAGCAGGAATGTCCTTCATCTCAGGGGCAAATTAGGGGACACAGGCATCAAAGCCCTGTGCCATCTCTTATTTCTTGTTTCTCTTTTCCCCAATTATTTTAATCAAAAAATTTAAATATAGAAATCTCTCTCTTTTTTTAAAGTCAGAGTAATCCATTAAAGATTCCTATGAAGATATGTTACAAATAGAAAAATCAGTTGCCAAAGTCTGTTCATTTCTATGTGACTCACACTAAAGGGACAGGGAAAGCATGAGACATTTATTTGCCCAAGCAAGAAGTGGCAACTCTAGATCACTTCTCTTGTTCTTTTTGCTCCAGTTCCAAAATTGAGTCAGGGCATTTTATAGTGAAAGTCAGAGTCAGGAGAAATGAACTTAAGGAGAAGAATATCTGAGTGCTAGCAAACAATTTTCTTTATCCATATAAAACCATAAAAATTTGTACTGCGTTCTACTGTAAGGTAATCTCTGCAGCCATCTATGCTGCTGATACAATATATTTTGTATGAGTACCTCTATGTAATTGCAGTGTAAAGACATGAGGGAGGGGCTGACAGAACTAAAGAAAAGTAGAAGCCAAATAAGAAATATCCAGCAACATCTGGTCTTTGATAACTAGGATAAAATTTGTAAAGCATAATAAAAGGATATGTGGCAAATGCAGGAGTCTGAAACTGCTTTATTTTATTTTTGCAGATAGCCAGGAAACAAGCAGCATGAAGTTAGCGCACAGATAACGCAAGGCAAAATTGTGCTTGAAGAGGACATTCAGAAACTGATAACGGTTTGGCTGTGTCCCCACTCAAATGTCATGTTCAATTGTAGCTCCCATAATTCCCACAGGTTGTGGGAGGGACCTGGTAGGAGATAATTGAATCATGGGGGCAGTTTCCCCCAGACTGTTCTCGTGGCAGTGAATAAGTCTCATGAGACCTGATGGTTTTATAAGGCACTTGGTTCTCATTTCTTTCCTTGCCTACCGCCATGTAAGATGTGCCTTTTGTCTTCCACCATGATTGCGAGGCCTCCCCAGCCACGTGAAACTGTGAGTCCACAAAACTTGTTTTTCTTTATAAATTACCCAGTCTCAGGTACATCTTTGTCAGCAGCCTAAAAACAGACTAACACAGAAACCTAGGTAAAATCTCCATCTGTGGCCGTTCGTGCTATTAGGCTCTAGGAGAAAGGACTGGAGGTTTAAGCTGAGTAATACATCGTACACCTATCTACAAGTATACAACTAAACAAATTATTTAGGTCATCTGTATTTTTTTAAACTGAATGTTTTATGACATTTAACCTCTTCCTATTTTTTTCTTCATAAAATCATAAAGCCTTGAACAAAAATTACTTGAATTCTAAATTAACACTACTACAGATCTCTAGATGTAAGCTGACACAAGTATCACCCCTTACCATCCGTCCTGGATAAACAAGTCACAGGTATTAACTTAAATACAAAAGAAAAATTATAATATGTATATGTATTTATGATTTCAAATATGCCACATATTTCTACTCTAAGACAAATCATTATAGAAGATTATTTTAACAGTCTTGGATGTACATCTTATTTGAGAAGTTAAAAATAAAAAGCTTGTGTACATCTGCAAGGGAAATACATTCTCATCAGGCCATGTGGAAAGCAAGGCCACTCACTGAGATTTCAAAGGAAATGTAAGTTTGAAATGGAGACAACTCCCAACAGAAGCTATATGAGGTCTCAGATAGAGAACATTTCTTTTGGTACAAAATTTTTAAAAAAGTGTAACAGAAATTTAAAGTGAAGGGTCAGATATATGAAGATGTGCATACCAGGAGTACCAAATCATAAAACTGAATGGAAAACCTTACTGAATGAAATCCCAACACAGAACCAGGCACTACTATTGGAAAAATATTCTGATCAGACAAAATCTTCCCCAACCTCTGCTGAAACTGTCGACGTATTAAACTTTGCAGAAGGAACACTCATCTTTGAATCTAAAAGCAGAGAATGTTGTAGTGGCCCGAAAAGGGAAAAAAAAATTATCAGCTTAATTATTGTACTGTGAAAAGAAGAGACAAAAGGCTATTTGCCTCAAGAGCCCCTCCACATCAGAGTTAATTTCCAGAAATCTTCGCTACAGACCATTTGGTCGTCATCTGGAGAGACTGCCCTTGAGGAGTGTGACATGGTCACTTGGGGAGTAAGGACTGAGAACTTCTATCTCAGGACAAGTACCACTAGAGACAGTGAGCACCTTTGCTCAGGAACTGCTGGTGGCCAACTTAAATTAAAACACACCAAGTGGAATGAAAATTTGTCTTTCATTTCTAGCTTCACTTTTTCACTACTCTGCCCAATTACATGGAACTTTTCAGACTCTGGCTCCATGGTTTATATGTCCTGGTCCAACTAAACAGGAAAAATTAACATTGCAATTATATATTTTGGGGATGGCATACATACAGACTGTGGGGTAAGTAGAAGAGAAAAGAAAATGTCATCTCCTTATGTCTAAAGCCGGCTCCATCACCTGCTACTCATGTGCCTGGGATCAAGTTTTCAGAACTCTCTAGTACCTAGATCATCAACCTACAATGTAGGGACTCAAAAGGATTTACTTAAAAGGAATAATGTGAGGAATTAAATCATCCCCTTACAGTACTTATCACAGTTCCTTGCACATTTGTAGTAGTCAATGAATGTTAGTTATAATAATTAATATGATTGTCAGGTAAATTTACTTACAGAGCCAGAAGGCTACTTTAGAGGGCCTCAATTCTAGCTTTGCTCATTCTGTAAGGCCAACTCTCCCTCTCTTTTCCCTCTGACCTCAGAACCCCCAGGTGGGTCAGCAGGCCCCCAGGCCTCTCGCACTGTGGGCTTTGCCCTCTGCTATGCTCGTTCTGGGCTCTCCTGGCTCCTTGACATCCCCTTCACTGTGATCTACATGCCTGATACTACAACATCCCAGGCTGTCCACAGGCCCCTGTGAAACAGATCCTATTTACCTAATTCCTCCATGTTCATCTCTGTATTTTTAAGGACACCTTTATTCAGGATATAGCAGGAAGCTTCCACCAAAGTACCTTTATTGGATGAAAAGGAAGGATATGGGAGAGGATTGTCCTACCTGAAAGTGACAACAGAGAGAATTCAGTTGCGCAGGAATTAATATTCAACATAATGGTCTCTAATATATGTGTGTATTTGTGATTACTGCTATAATGACAGAGAGCAGTGGCAAGAAGGAAGTTGAGGATGGTGAGGGTAAAAGGTTCCAAGGAAAAGTCAAAGGCCATTGATACTGATTATCGATATTTAAAAAACCAGTAAGATGAGAAGTGGAAAGACTTAAAAATAGATTTTTTCTCTGTAGGAGTAAAACTAATTACAGCCATTCACTGTGCCCCACTTATCATGCATGCCTAATTATCATGCAAGCACAAGCACAATTATGTCTATTGTTAAATATTAAAATCCTAGAACCAGAATTTTCAAGCTTAGAGAGACTTTTGAGATCATCTAGGTCAAGCCACTCCTTTTACAGTGAGGGAATTTGAAACACAAGAATTTAAATGACTTACAAGATCAGAGATCTGTGCTCCGGCAGAGAAAACCCCAGCCCAAGTCTCCCAACTGTCAGCCCAGGGCTGTATCCCTGCTGAACACTAGCCTGCCTGGGAGCTGATCTACCTCTGGAGTACATTGGATTGGAGTGTGAAATTCTATACTGAACACTGTTGTCTTCCAACAAAAATAGGTTATGTATTAGCAAATTACTCAAGTAGAAATATTCTGTAAGGAAAAGCAACTCTGGAGAAATGTAGACTGGAATATATGTATCTGTCAGAAGGGGTGGGTGTCTGCATGTAGATAAATGTGGAATTTGAAGCTGGTGGGAAAATTAAAGAATATTAAGAAAACCAATGTAAGACAAGTAAGCTTTCAAAATGTCTCACTATATTATGAAATACACAACGTAAGATATATCAGTTTCTCTCTCAATGAATTGCTTTTACCTAGAATTACAGTATTATTTTTCCTGTCTTGAGATAAAGGAAAGCCATACCAGCTATGTAAACTGTAAATTTACCTACACGAATGGGAAAGCTTATTCCTTACCATGTCCCAGACAGACACTATGAAATTTCATACACCTCCCTGGTAGCTCCAACTAAAGACCCCTCCTAATCCTCTTTTAACTCCCCTACTCATGCCTATCCTTCTGGGAGGTAGGCCCTTCATATAGAATGATTGGAAATGTACCAAAAATCATTTACTTAAAACAAAATCCCTTTTGCTAGTTACCTCTTTGTACAAAAAAAAAAGTGTGGATCCAGAAGATTCCTATACAAATAGCGATCCCCCTGTTGAGGAGCTGCATGGATTAAATCTGGGGAGTCAGTGAGGTAGACAGTCAAACCTTGAGAGGATGAGATGAGAACAAGCACATTTTCATGAGAGGACTCTACGAAGGGAACAGAAAAGCATACCTTGTGGGGTTGACCGTGTGTCTGCCTGTGGAATAGAGACAGAGCATTATCTGTGTGGGGCCTGGGAAACAAATGTGAATGCGTTCACAGCTACAATAATGGCCAGCTCGGATCCCACCATTTCCAGCACTTCCACATCAGACATTTCTAAGTAATGAACACCAGGAGTTTTGCCCCAGCCACCATTCCTGCTACTTATTTTGGAGCCCATTTAAAGTCAATAGTCTTTCTGGACAATTAATTTGGAATATAAACTACCATAAAAGTTAAAAAGGGTTGGCAACTTCCATGCTCTTGCTGATCACTTGATGAACATGAAGAGCTAACTGAGAAGGATTCAAAAACCTTCCACCATCAATTAAGAATGCCGATTATGGGAAGTAGAGAAATATAGCACTTGTGTGATATAGTCGCCATCACTCTTTGTCTAATGCATTCCTATTCTTTGGCAGTGGGTATCATACTACTGTAATCCTGGTGTGTTATGGAACCAACATTAACTTGAAAAATATAAAAGTAGAAAAGCGCGTATAATATCATCAACCTAACACTAAATATTTCACAGACTTTTACATTTTTGTCTTACGCGTGTATACTTTTCATATAGTTGAAAGGAAAGTGAACACAGTGGCTTTGGCTTTTTAAACTCAATTGTTCATCATATTTCCATAAATTAAGTCTCCATACTCATCATTTTAATGACTGTAAATTACCACATTAGTTAATATGCTATCATTTATTTGATATTATTGGATACACAATTTACCTACAACACTTTGCTATCATAGCCATCATATGTATAGCGTTTTCCTTCCTCTGGATTATTTTCTTATGATAAATCTCTGGAAAGAGCTTATTGTTGCTGAAGTTAAAGCTTTGTATGTGAGAAAGTGCATATGAAGCATATGTAATAAAAATATATTTATTTGTATAGAGGTGTGTGTATCTTTGAATAGTTTTTTTTCTGACTGCAGTATTATATTTTAGTCTGTTTCCAATGTTTACTAGAATATAATTTTCACAACTCTTTAAAGATTTGTTAATCAAGGAATCATAAATAAAATCTGAAGAATAAATGGTCACCAAAACTTCAGTTCTGTAGCTGATCTAGAACATGAAGGCAAATTTCATCTGAAATATGAGCTAATTTTGAGACTTTAAGTAAGCTGTATAACCTGAGTTTCAATTTACTTATTTAAAACAAAACAAAACAAAAATAAACAGGAACCTCTAAATCCTCTGTTTGCTTTTTGGTTGTCTATTAACAGGCATTATTATTTGATGACTACCAAATAAACACATGCCACATGTAATTGTCTTACCACAGTAAGTGGCAGGTAAACAATGTGTCTCCTCAAAATGGCTGAATAGTGAAGTATTCTGATAAATGATACTGAAAGGACAAACCTATGTGATCTTGGGTTAAGTACAAAGAAATAGAATTAGTTAAAATGTCTATATAAATCTAACCTGGCAAATCTCTTAAATGAATCTGAAATTAGAAACTAGCAACAGACGGCAACATACTTTGCACAAAGCCAAGTTTCCTATAACCTTGAAATTCTGAAAGGCCCCCAAAGAAGAAACATCTGATAGCCGGGATTGTCCTCAAGACAGATGAAGCTAATGGACTTGTGTCAAAAGAAAGAAAATGAGATCGATGTTCTACAGGCTTAGGTCCCCCGGGTGCAGGGACATTTTGTCATCAGGCATGTGGAATAAATCTTCGGGTGAATGGGAGGACAGATGTGGAAAAAATATTGACAGGATGAACAGGTGATGAAGGTGCAAGTCACATATCACTCAGGAGGAGAGTTGTTGTGCAGCTGAAGCATGTCCCGGACAAAGAAAATCTTGATGCTGATGTTATCATTCCTCCCATAGATCAGAATCACTCCAGACCATAAAAGTGAGTGCAAAATGTAACTTCCATCAAAGCACTGCATAACACAATTTACTGCAATATTGAGAATTGTAATAAGAGTACATGACATGAGAATTATTAAAACTATGTAATCGAAATACCTTTATTTTTTTTTTTCAATAAGTGACACAGTTGGTATCTTCTTAAAGATACCCAGCCTTCATTCAGTTCATCATCCTTCAACAAATCTTTGGGATAGAGGATGAAAGACAAAAATGAAAGAGCTCCATTTCTGCTAAGAAACTCATACAGTTCAGTTGGCCCTTTATTTATGAAATAGTAGAGGCGTATCTAAGCTCTAAATATCAGCTCCTTGAGTAAAGGATGATTTGAAATCGACTCATTCCATAAAGTCTGTAATTTCCACCTCCCCTCCCACCCATTAACCCGTGGATTTATTTACACAATAAACTTTTTACAATATCTACTTTGTAGACTTTGTACAATATCTACTATGTGCTTAATAGAGGATT
Source organism: Rhinopithecus bieti (assembly GCF_001698545.2). Lineage (NCBI taxonomy): Eukaryota > Metazoa > Chordata > Mammalia > Primates > Cercopithecidae > Rhinopithecus > Rhinopithecus bieti. The sequence goes on from NW_016803982.1 coordinate 1,728,711, forward strand.
TACTACCAGAAAAGTTATGGGAGTAAAGGAATTCTTAATAAATGCATTTTATCCTTAGGCAGCCTGAAGCTTCTCCATTTGAACTTGGAGAAGGAAAGGGAGTGAGGAAGTTTAGGATTATTACAGAAGCAATGCAAAGAGAAAGAAAGAGTTAATATTTGGCTTTAGGAATTCAAAAGAGGATTGTACAGTGAGAAAATATACTTGAGAGCCAAGAGAAAGGATTGTCTAAATTCCTCTGGTAACTACCATTTATTTCACCAACAGCTGAGGCTGGTGAATTACATAATGGAATTCCAGGGAGGGCAGCAAGGGAAAGAAAAGGAAAATCTCACTCTTTCAAGCTCTGAGGAATTCGGGAAAAGAAAGTCAAAGAAAAGAGGGAAGAGAGAAGGAGAGGCAGAGGAGTAGACCCACAGAAGTGAATCCAGACCACCCTCTTAGGTCACAGCTCCAGCTTCTGTTCCAGCTCCACAGAAGCTGCCATCAAAAACTTGAGCAGGAAATTAGTATCCACTGTAAATTACAAAAGGTCCTAAAACTGCAATAAACTGTGTCAGCTCCATTGAGCCAAATGGATTTCTGGACTCTAATAGCAACCACATTCATTTCATAGCACTGTTCTCAGAAAATAGCAAATCATCTCCTAAATGAATAACTGCTGAGCAGAACCACAAATACCATCGTATATTGACTTAAAGCCTTTGAACTTTCAAAAGAAGGAACTGCATTTATTCCAGACACCTCTGTAAGAAAGCAATGCACTAGATCCTTGAGGAATCACTACACTATCTTCCACAATGGTTGAACTAAGAACCAGAAATACCATTTGACCCAGCAATCCCATTACTGGGTATATACTCAAAGGATTATAAATCATTCTGCTATAAAGACACATGTACATGTATGTTTATTGTAGCACTATTCACAATAGCAAAGACTTGGAACCAACCCAAATGCCCAACAATGACAGATTGGATAAAGAAAATGTGGCACATATACACCGTGGAATACTATGCAGCCATAAAAAATAATGAGTTCGTGTCCTTTGCAGGGACATGGATGAAAGTGGAAACCATCATTCTCAGCAAACTAACACAGGAACAGAAAACCAAACACCTCATGTTCTCATTCATAACAATGAGTTGAACAATGAGAACACATGGACACAGGGAGGGGAACATCACACACTGGGGCCTGTTGGGGGGTGGGGGAACTAGGGGAAGGATAGAATTAGGAGAAATACCTAATACAGATGATGAGTTGATGGGTGTAGCAAACCACCATGGCACGTGTATACCTATGTAACGAACCTGCACATTCTGCACATGTATCCCAGAACATTAAGTATTAAAAAAAAGAAAAAGAAAGCAATGCTCATCCAGGTGACTCGAATTTTTCATCTTATATAAATGCAGCTTAAAAATCATCAGAAGAATGTGTGGTATAAGAAAATGACAATGTATGATGGAGAAGTTGTTATAATTTGGGAGGCCACACAGGCTATCTACCATAATGTGATGAATTACAAAATCCCTTCAAATGTAACAATCTGAATAAAACTTCACTACTTATACTTGCTAAAGTTGCTCATAATGATAAAAAATTTTCAAAGTAGGTTAATTTGGAAGCTATCTGCTTTATAGGGTAAATTTTGTAGTGATGGTAATGGACAGAAGGTCTAAGGAGGGTCTGAGGATGGAGTCTTTAGAGAGCGCTAGAGCGGGGCCCTGACAAATCCCACCTCCTGACCTTGCAGAGGAGAATGTAGGACAAAAAAGACCTATGCATTTTATTCATAATCTTTAATCACAGACAGAGAAGCAGATAGAGTTTCATTAACGACAAAATTATTCACAGTAATTTACATAGTTACAGGTGGGAGATATATAAGCACTTACAAATTATATTGCAGAAAAGTCATCAGACCTTAAAAAACCATTTCTGTAAACTTTTAAGTGGTCCACCAAAAACCAAAAAAGACATTACACACACAATGTGTGTCATAACACTTATTAACAATGGGACCAGTCTGAAGATGTTCTAGAGGTTCTTTACTAAATGTCAATAAGTGTCCGTGGCCCTTGGGCAACTCTAGGGATTCGCAGCTAATCAAGGGAAAAACTTGTTATTCAGCGATGATTTCTCAAATGAACAAGAAACTCTGCCCCTTCTGTCTATAAGTCCGTCAGACTAAAATTGAGCAGGAAGATAAACAGAGCCAGAATTACTGCATGTGGCTTTGCCTACATGTGTTAGGTTTGGCATATTTTGTCAAAACACTTATTTGAAGTTTAGCCTCTTCTCTGTGCCCATTTCCAATTTCCTATCTTCAGAAGTTATACCATCTCAAGGATACAAATCCCTCTCAGTCTTCAAGACTCAGCTCAAACAGCACCACCCGCAAGATAATCTCAGGCAGAATTAATGGCTACTTAATGTGTGTGAAAAACACATTACTCACAGCCCTGTTAGTAGTATTATTTTAATCAGTTCTGTCTTCACTGGCTTCAGGGTTAGACTGTTCTTTATTGCCTAAGAGGACTCTGTGTATAGTAGCTACTTATCAAGTGTGTCTTAGTCAGCTAGGGCTACTACAACAAAAATACCATAAAAAGGTGACTTAAACAATTGACATTTATTTCTCACAGATCTAGAAACTGGGAAGCCCAAGAACAAGGTGCCGGAAGATTCAGTTCTTGGTGAGGGCTCAGTTCCTGGCTTGCAGATGGCAGCCTTCTTGCTGTACCCTCACATGGTAGAGAGAGAAAGCTCTTGGTGTTCCCTCGTTTCCTTATAAAGGTACTGATCCCATTATGGGGGCCTACCCACATGTACTCAACTAAATCTAATTATTTCCAAAAGGCCCTGCCTCTAAATACCAACACACTGGGGTTAGAACTTCAACACAGAATTTTGGGGTAAACAAACGTTCAGTCCATAACAAAATGCTAATAAAAATTAATGGAAAACACTACTTACCTTTATTAAATGCTCTCATCACTGCAACTAAGTTCATGAGACAAAGTTTTAAGTAAAAATATTTTGTTTTCTACTTGTTCTAAAAGCTAGCAACCATCACACCAAGACCTTTAGTCCACTTCTCACTGGTTTCTATTTTTCACCAATGAGTCAGACAAACTGAATGTTATTTTATCAGTCTGATCAGTATCTCAGCAACCTCTGATATCAATGACCTCATCTCTACCAGGACATTTGGTTGCTTTGTTTTTTTCCTGTACTGTGAAAAATAAAATAAAAGTTCCCTAACTCTCTTCTTTCAGAATGGATCTTACCAAATGTTATTCAAAAGCATGCTTCCCTGGAATTATTTACATTCACTCTTTTCAGAAAACTAATTTTTCTGCTACAGATGCTATGCAACATTTTTCTAACCCTAAATCTGATATATATTCATCTATGTCAGCTGCTCTCTGCAAATCACATGCCGAAGTATTGAAGAGGAACTAAATTATACTGAGCCCCTCCTGTATGCCGTGTATTAATAGACGAGGAAGGGTTCCATAAAAATTTAATGGGTGTGCTGAGGTGAAAACTGTCATTTCAAAGCTATAAACAGTTTATATCTCAAAAGAAGGAGAATTTGATTTCTACTTTGGAATGATTTTTGTTTGATTTTTACCACCACCTGAATCAGACCTCCATCTACCCACGTGTTTATCCATCTATCAGTCCTTTATTCCACATTCTTAGAATAGACTGGAATGCCAGGGCTATATGAAGTAAAATTTTATCTGTGTACAAATTCAGTAACCTTTCTTTTAATTGTTGGATCTGTAGATTGACATGATGAAAGCTGTCTTGTAACACATTTTAAAACAGAGTAGTAGTAATCTAGCCACTCATTATAGCTTCTATACTTAAAAATATACTTTAGAGATAAATCAAATATTTTCATTTGGAGACATTAGCATCAAGAAATATCTTACAGAAAAGGCAAAATAACCACACCTCCTAGCTTCTTTAGTGTGGTGTTTTGGCTCCTACTGGTAAACAGCCACTAACATTTGCAGCTGGGCCACTTCCGTGGGATGCAGGAAAAAATGGCTTCCTGAAAACACCAAAAGATGAAAATGAACAGCCACAAATGAAAGAAAAGGAATGTAACTCCCTTTTGTTGAGAACTGGGAACCTAATATTGGCATGGCTTTAGTCTTCTTTAATCTTTAATGAGTCTAACCTCATTATCACTCACACATAAACAAAAAATTCCATGAGGAAGATGCACAATTATTGCCATTGTCAGAACATAACACATGTCTCCAGAGGTTGTAGTGGGGGGCTCATGAATAACACATAGGGTACTTAGCACAACGCCTGAGCACACGGTACATGCTCAGTAAATAGCACTTTCTAGTAACATGTTCTGTTCTTATGCTTAGACAAGGAAACTGAGGTGGTTAACATCTCTCTCAAGTTAGAGTTGACAGTTAGCTTAGGTCTTTCCTGGTTTAAAGCCTGTGACCAGGAAACACTCCCATTGTCAATTCCTGAAAGCACTCCAGTTTTACCCCTCAACGCAGTGAACGTAGGAAAACTAAGCAGGCATATGCCTTAGTCCACTGAAAGATAAAGAAATGAACTTGGAAATGCCATGCAGTCCTCTCTGCCATCATAGAGAGTTAGTTAAATTTATATATAAACCTAAAAACTAGACTCCCTTTAAAGTGATACCAGAGGATGAACAGATTGTTCTGAAAAGGCTGTACCTTTAATGTATAAAGTAATTGCTCCTTTGGCTTCAACCTCGTTTGGAATTGTATACTCCCTCAAATGTCAGTGCTAAGGCTGGCTCCTGGGTTAGAAAAGTATGGGCTGTGAAATCCAAACATCCTTCAAGAAAAACCAGTATCTGTTTACTGTAGGTCCCAATCCCTGCCATCCTCCATCCCTTCTCTCCCTTCTCATCACGAGGGAGGCCCATTTGCTCTCCTCCTCCGAACCCCAGCATTCTTACCAACACCACCTCCTCAGCCTCAACCTCCCTGCATGGCTGTTTGCAGTCAGGCTCCCCTGTGCCAGTGTCACACTGAGCACAAACCTAGTTAACTCTTCCTCTGTCTTCTGAGCATCATTTGAGTTAGAAAGATTAACCCTTCTTTCTGACCTTAATGAACTGTAAGGAAATAAAGCCTACAAGCTGAGATTGAACATACTTCTATGAGTTCTCTGCATCCAGTTTCTTAAAAAGCATGAGAATTCCTTACTTTGGACCAGTGTGTTGCCAGTATATCTGAGCAGGAGATTCACTGAGGACACTGATTAAACTGCACATCTATGGAATGCACTTCGGAAAAGGGGCTTAGGAAACTATATTGCAGAAACACACCACAAGTAATGTTTATGATCACCAAAGCTTGGAATGCATGGCTTTAGGCCATCGGTGATAACTCTAGATATTCCTGAGGTAGTTTAACTAAACATCACATTAATTTATATTAAATAATTATTTTGTCAAATATAATTGCCAATTTCAGCTAAGTTTTCGCTACCAGGATTTCAAAATTACAACCATATTTTGAATCCTAAGTTTCTCTTTTTAAAGACATTGGTGTAAACCTCCAATATGGGTTTTACATTTAAACAAGAGGGTTGGTAATGTGGCAAGTTTGGTATTATTTTAGGTCACAGGACAAGGACAGGCTGTTATCAACAGGCTCCATATAATTTCCTGTGTTCCTCAAACATCTCCCAGCAACAGACCAGATATGATTTAAAATTAGCCTGAGCAATTTGACAGGATCACAACACCTGCCTTGGAGCTGTAACTACACATTTCTCTTGTGAAATGTAATATGCCTGGTAATATGCTAAGCCTGAACATTTATACCTAATAAAGATATAGTAACAAACAATAAGATAGGCTCTGAAAATCACTATGAGAACCTTGAAGCAATAAAATAAATCCAAGGTTTATGAAGAAGTATTACAATTTTTTTTATTATTGACCTTATGAATGTATTTAAGTAGTTCTTTATATATTTTTATAAGTCTTCCCATTTGGCTGATGCAATCTAGAAAGCATTAAAAGTAAGAGCTGACATTTAATACCTACACAGGCATTTTTGGGTGTGTGAAATTAAACCAAATAAAATACAGACTACTGGATGTGTGCTTATGTTCCTTCTAGCGCTCAACAAACATTCATTGACTGAATACATGAATAGCAATATAGCCACAGAGAATAGCAATTAGCATTAATGATTAAAATTACCATTATTTACAATATTAAACATGACATTTAAATAGCATCACGAAGTTTTAAAGCTGCAAGAGGTCTAGACTTTTAAAATATGAAATCCATGTGGCAGATTTGCATTATTTACCATTTTTGCCCATTTCTCAAATAGTCCTTATTTTCCCAGTAACTTACTCTCCTGTGCTTTCCCCAACATCTTTTATCACTTATTTTTTGATGGGGTTCTTATTTCCCCCATATTCTTTCCCTCTGATCTTTCTTTTTTTAAAAATTTTTATTTTATTTCAATAGTTTCGGGAATCAGGTGAAGTTTTTTAGTGGTGGTTTCTGAGATTCTGGTGCACCCATCACCTGAGCAGTGTACACTGTACCCAATGTGTAGTCTTTGATCCCTCACCCACCTCACACCCTTCCCTCTCCCAAATCCCCAAAGTCCATTTTTATCCACTTGTTGGTTGATGGGCACTTAGGTTGGTTCCATATCTTTGCAATTGTGCTGCTATAAACACGTGTGTGCATTTATCTTTTTCGTCTAATGATTTCTTTTCCATTGCTGGATTGAATGGTAGTTCTACTTTTAGTTTTTTAAGAAATCTCCACACTGTTTTCCATAGTGGTTGTATTACACTAATTTATATTCTCACCAGCAGTGTAAAAGTGTGCCTTTTTAAAAAATAGATGCCAACCAACAGCTATTGTTTTTTGATGTTTTAATTATGGCCATTCTTTTTTGTTTTGTTTTGTTTTGTTTCGCTTTGAGATGGAGTCTCGCCCTGTCGCCAAGGCTGGAGTGCAGTGGCGCTATCTCCGCTCACTGCAAGCTCCGCCTCCCGGGTTCCTGCCATTCTCCTGCCTCAGCCTCCCGAGTAGCTGGGACTACAGGCGCCCGTCACCACGCCCAGCTAATTTTTGTAATTTTAGTAGAGACGGGGTTTCACCGTGGTCTCGATCTCCTGACCTCATGACCCGCCCGCCTCGGCCTCCCAAAGTGCTTGGATTACATGCGTGAGCCACCGCGCCCGGCCTAATTATGGCCATTCTTATAGGAGTAAGGCAGTATCTCATTGTGGTTTTAGTTTGCATTTCCCTGATGATTCATGATTTTGAGCATTTTTTCATGTTTGTTAGCTGCTTGTATATCTTTTTTTGAGAACTGTCTATTCATGTCCTTTACCCACTTTTTAATGCAAATTTCTCTTTAAAAGACGTGAATAAAAGAAAAATGCACCATATATATTCACCTATGTAATTACCATTTCTAGTTCTTTTCATGACTTTGTGTAGATTCATCTTTCCACTTGGCATGATTTTTCTTCTGCCTGCAGAACTTCTCTAGCATTTCTTCTGGCTCACATCAACCAGTGATGATTCTCTTTTGTAAGCCTGAAAAAAGTCTTAATTTCACATTTGTTTTTGAAAAGTATTTTGCTGAGTTTAGACTTCTAAGTTTACATTTTTTTCTTCAGTCCTTTAAAGATGTTGTTTTACTGACTTTGAAATAAGAGAAACCTGCTATCATCCTTATTTTTCTTCCTCTGTATGTAATATACAGTTTTTTTCTCTAGATGCTTTTTAAGATTGTCTCCCTATTAACGGTTTTGAGCAATTTAATTATGACATGCTTCTGTTTAGTGTCTTCAGATTTCTTTGTTTATAGTTCAAGTTTATTGAACTTCTTGTGCTCGTGGGTATACAATGTTCATCAAATTTGAAATATTTTCATTATTATTTCTTCAAATATTTTGTTGGTTCCTGTCCTTCACAAATTAAATTATACCTCTATTAGATCATTTAAAATTGTTTCACAGCTAACTGATGTTCTATTCATTTTGAAAACCTATTTTCCAAATAGTCCTAGGATATGATTACACTAAAACCCAGACTTCCCCACTATACAACATATTCATGTAGCAAAACTGCACTTGTAATCCTAAAATTTATACAAATAAAAATATTTTTCTGTTTTAATTTGGAATAGCTTCTAATGCTCTGTCTTCAAATTCACCATTTTTTCTTCTGTGATGTGAATCTGCTGTTAGTTCCATATAGTATTTTTTCATATCAAATATTGTGGTTTTCATATCTAGAAACTCAACTTGGGTCAATTGACAATGTTGGAATAGAAAAATGACTGTGAATTCTTAAGAATCAAATAAACCATGTAGAAAACCTACACATAATCACTGATAGGATAAATAAAAGTAAGTTCACAGCAGGAAATATTTGAAACCAGAAATCATTATCATTCAACTCTAGGTATTTTGTAATTCCCTTCATGTTTTCCAGGGTATTAGAGAAGTAAATTTTTTTATGCGATGGGTTTTTACCTATCCCTTTAACCACAAAAGTAAAATACAACTTAGAAAAAATACTAGGGAAAATTTAGCTAACATGTTGCTTCTGGGAATTTTTTTTTTTTTCGGTATTTGCAAAAGTATCTACAATAAGCAATATGTAACTAGTTAGACAAAAAGCAGAGAAAAAACAAATATGCCATCTACACAAAAGAATGGAGGATTGATGAAAAAATCATGACAAAGCTCCACAGAGCCTAAACTTTGAAGTACTGTTTTTCCCTTTCAAGAATATCTGCCATATCTGAGGCCCTGCTGTGTGAATGAAGGATTTCTGATTAAGGCTAAGCTTCCTTTCAAAGAGTTAATTGATACTTTAATTATCTTAATGATGACAAAGCCTTTAATTATCCTTTAATTATCTGAGTTATTTAAGCCATTCCACTTAAAGAAATATGTGATAACAATCAGATTAGATTTCTAAAATATGTGGTAAGATAGTAAAATGAGGATAATTTTTACATTAAGAAGGAAAAAATTGAATTTTAGAAGGAAAACATATTCAAATAAATGTTATTTTACAAACATCAAGCCTATCCTCCACACTAGCCCAAATAGCCCAGTATGAATAGTGTAATCAAGGTTATGAAACGAAAATTGCCCTCTAGGTAATAGGACGTTGGAAAATGGGACTGTGCATTTTCTGTGCAAGTGAACATTTTTCTCCTTCTCCAGTCAAGTGATTGACTTCTAGAGCATCTCTGACTTTTTTTTTTTCCCCATCAATAACTTCAGTTAAATAAATTTTGGCCTGAGGTTGTCTTCTGAAACAACTGAATCTTTGCTGTTTGTGACACATTACTGATGATATTCTACATCTTCTTCTCCTTCTTGTGGCAATGCCCCCATACTAAATTAATTGCAACCTTGGAGATGGATAATACGACTAGAATATGACAACTAGAACATCCCACTCACTCGGCATTGTGATTGGCTGAGGGATAAAGATAATCCCTGAGTCAGGCTACCCAGGAACATCAGGACGACTCTAGGTGAGATAATTTCTCTGTCCACTGGACAGGGTGCTCTTATGATATGTATCTAATGTTGTCGTTAGCCACCATGTGAATCCTGGATGTGGGGCTATCCCACTGCCTAGCAGAGTCCACATTTAGATCCTGGTGGTATCCTTTGAACCCTAAGTTGATTTGCACTCAGGGATAGATCCAGCCCTACACCAGTGTTTCTTAAACTTGACTGTGGAAGCATCAGAAGCTGGAGGACTTGTTAATGCACAGGCTGTTGAGTCCCACAGCCAGAGTCTCTGATGCCGTGAGTATGAAACTGAGAATTCACATTTTTAACCAGTCCCCCACTGATGCGTGTGCTGCTGATTCAAGAATCACACTTTGGAAAACACAGTCCTAAGTACTTCAATTAAGTGGTCCAGTAAATTATAATTTTTTTCCTTACACATACTTGGGTTGGGTCTTCTACTTTATACAGACTCCAAATAAAGTATCCTACCTGATACACCTATAAGTATTTGAAAAGCATCTGCCTCCAAAATTAACCTAAATTACTGTACTTTATTTAGTGCCTATATATGGAAAGTATATGAGGAAATTATTACAGCATAACATAAATTTCATGGTATATTTAGGGTGTTTTCCATTTCATACTATGCTACAATTAAATTTCATTCCATCTTGTAATCAAATGTCATAGGTACACAAAAAACTAATACTTAGATTTCTTTTCATTATAAAAGAGAGTAGATTTCTGGTATTTTCATGAGAAATTGACAATTTTAAATGGAAGCTATTTTACAAATGAATATAATTAACAAGGCAGATAAATATCATTTTACTTCAGATATAGTAAAACAAAACAAAACAACAACAAAAAAAACCTACACTCAGTGTCACAACCAGTGTTTTCTTTTAACATGGAATCTATAATTTTATTTCTCACTCATCTTTCCCAACCCTAATGAGAAATGGCTAACCCACATCTAAAGGGTCAAAGTGCCCTAGACAGATACCCATAAACAAAATACTAATTTAAATAACTAGAAAATATCCAGATTCAATATTTTAAAGAAAATGTGTCACACTCAATAGTCAACTTTTTCAAGTCTTCTCGGCTAATACATACTCATTATGTAATAGACTGGTAATCTTTGGGAGTTGATGTATTCTTTGACCCCCACTTTCTACCTTCACACTGTCATTTCATGAACAACTGCCCCTCATTCCTTGCCTCCCAAATATTGCCTTCTAAATTTCCCCTTTCTGGCCCCACCACATTCCTCTTGACTCTCCCAGGTATGATAAATGTTTGGGGTGATGGAAATGCTAATCACCTTGATTTGATCATTATAATCATTATACATTGTATATACATATTATCACTTTGCATACCATGAATATGTGCAACATTAATGTCAACTAAAATTAAATGGGGAAAATAAAATATATACAACTCAAAATAAAAAGGAAAGCTTGCATGTTAGCGAGGAGTGTAGAGAGAGAACAATGAATGAATTAAAAAAGATGTAACCAAGGATGAGCAAAAGGTATAAGTACTTAGCAACAGAGCATGATGGACGTGAGTGTTCCTCCAGATATTCAGGGTTTTAACCTGAAATTCAAACCAAAAAGACACTCAGATATCTCTGGGATGGGGTGGAGGAAGGGTTGCAGAACTTGCAATATTTGAGAGCCAGAATGTCCATAATAGCTTACATTTACCAAATTGCAGCCCTGCCTCCATCTCTTAACCCAGTCTCCAATTCCCGTCAGTTCTGTAATACCACAATGTGCCTAGCATCGTTCTTTCCCTTTTCTTCCTATAGCCACCCACAAAATTTTAGAGTATTATTAATTTCACTATTAGCTATTAAAATAGCTAAAGAGCTTTCTCCTTGTTCTCTCCATTTGAAGGCTTTTTATCTTTTTCCCATTTATCCCAAGAGTGATGTCCCAGAAACTCCTTTCTGGAAAAGCCAATTCTCTGCTCACATTGCCTGCCAAGGGCGTTCACAGTGTCTCACAGTGTCATATATATATGCATGTGTGTGTGTATATATATGTATATGCATGTGTGTCTATATATATGCGTGTGTGTGTGTATATATATGTATATGCATGTGTGTCTATATATATGCGTGTGTATATATATACACACGCATATATATGAATACACACACACACACACACACACACACACACACACACACATCTATCTTTTGGCACTAAAAGGTTCCCTATGAGCTGCTCCTATGAAAGTTTCTCTCCAACAACATCTTTAAAAGAACCCGTTGCCCTAGGCAAGCAAAATGTCCATGATGTCCTACCTAAAAATTTTGCTTGTTTGACTACAATGCAATTCTTCTTATACCCATCAGTCAACATCATGCTCATTTTCAAAACAACCCCAACTCCTCACATATAAAGCACTTTGTACTTCTCTAAAATTGCATTATGCTATATCATAAACCTACTACTAAGTTTCTCAAGGACAAAATCACATGATTTTTTACTCTGATTTTTTTATTCTCAATTTTTATGGGTACATGGTAGATGTATATATTTACAGGGTGTGAGCTACTTGGATACAGGCATAGAATGTGTAATAATCACATTAGGGTAAATGGGGTATTTATCTCAAGTATTTATCATTTCTTTGTGTGACAAACATTCCAACTGTATTCTTTTAGTTATTTTTAAATCTACAATAAATTATTTTTGACTGTAGTCACCCTACATTCATCTAGTGCTTGTGTTATCAAATGGAAAAAATAGCATCATTGTGCTGTCAAATACTAGATCTTATTCATTGTATCTAACTATATTTTTGGACCCTTTACTCATTCCTACATCCACCCCTCTGCCACTCACTGCCCTTCCCAGTCTCTAGTAACCATCATTCTACTCTCTATATCCATGAATTCAATTGCATTAATTTTTAGCTCCCACAACTTAGTGAGGACACGCAAAGTCTGTCTTTCTGTGCCTGGCTTACTCACTTAAAATAATGTCCTCCAGTTCGATCCATGTTGTTTCAAATGACAAGCTCTCATTCATACTTTTATGGCTGAATATTACTCCACTGTGTATAGATACCACATTTTCTTTAACTGTTCATTTGTTTATGGCCACTTAGATTGCTTCTGAGTCTTTTGTGATACTGAATAGTGCTGCAATAAACATGGGAGTGCAGATATCTCTTCCATACACTGATTTCTTTTCTTTCGGGTATACATCCAGTAGTGGGATTGCTTGATCATATGGTAGCTCCATTTTTAGTTTTTTGAGGAACTTCCAAATTGTTCTTCACAGTGGCTATGCTAATTTTCATTCCCACCAACATTGTATGAGGGTTCCCTTTTCTCCAACTCTCATACACTGTTGGTGGGAATGTTACTGCCTGCCTTTTGGATAAAAGCCACTTTAACTGGGGTGAGATGATATCTCATTGCAGTTTTGATTTGCATTTCTCTGATGATCAATGATGCTGAGCACCTTTTCATATACCTGTTTGCTATTTGCATGTCTTCAGAAATATCCATTCAGATCTTTGGCCCATTTTGATGGGATTATTAGATTTTTTTTCCTGTTGTGTGAGCTTCTTTTATATTGTGGATATTAATCTCTTGTCAGATGAATAGTCTGCAAATATTTTCTCCTATTCTGTGGGTTGTTTCTTCACTTTGTTGATTGTTGCCTTTGCTGTACAGAAGCTTTTCACTTGATGTGATCCCATTTGTCCATTTTTGCTTTGGTTTCCTGTGCTTGTGGGGTATTACTCAAGAAATCTTTGCCCAGACAAATGTCCTGGAGAGTTTCCTCAACTGTTTCTTTTAGTAGTTTCCTAGTTTGAGGTCTTAGATTTAAGTCTTTAATACATTTTGATTTTATTTTTATATATGGTGAGAGATAAGGGTCTAGTTTTATTCTTCTGCATATGGATATCAGTTTTCCCAGAGCCATTTATTGAATAGACTGTGCTTTCCTCAATGCATCTTCTTGGCACCTTTATAAAAAATGAGGTCACTGTAGATGTATGGATTTATTTATGTGTTCTCTGTTCTATTCCATCAGTCTACATGTCTGTTTTTATGCCAGTACTATACTGTTTGGGTCACTATAGCTCTGTGGTATAATTTGAAGTCAGGTAATATGATGCCTCCAGTTTTGTTATTTTTGCTCAAGATGGCTTTGGTTATTCTGGGTATTTTGTAGTTATATAAATTTTAAGATTACTTTTTCTATTCCTGAGAACAATGTCATGGTATTTTGATAGAGATTGCATTTTATCTGTAGATTACTTTGGGTAGTACGGATACTTTAACAATATTGAGTCTTCTCATCCATGAACATGAAATCTCTTTCTATTTTTTGAATCCTCTTCAATGTTTACATCAATGTTTATAGTTTTCATTGTAGAGATCTTTCTCTTCTTTGGTTATCTCATTTTATTTGTAGCTGTTGTACATGAGGTTACTTTCTTGATTTCTTTTTCAAATTGTTTGCTGTTGGCATATAGAAGTGCTACTGATTTTTATATGTTGATTTTGTATCCTGAAACTTTACTGAATTTATCAATTCTAATAGTTTTTTGGTGGAGTCTGTGGGTTTTTCTAAGCATAAGATCACATCATCTGCAAACAAGGATAATTTGACTTCTTCCTTTCCTATGTGGATGACCATTATTTCTTTTTCTTATCTGATTACTCTGGCTGGGACTTCCAGTACTATGTTGAATAACACTGGTAAAAGTGGGAATCCTTATCATGCTCTTGATCTTCAAGGAAAGTCTTTCAGTTTTTCCCTGTTCAGTAGGATACTAGTCATAGGTCTGTCACATATGGCTTTTATTGTGTTGAAATATGTTCCTTCTATACTCAGTTTTTTAAGGGTTTTTATCATGAAGTAATAGTGACTTATCAAATCCTTTTTCAGTATCAACTGAAATGATCATATGGCTTTGTCCTTCATTCTGCGGATATGTTGTATCACGTTGATTGATTTGCATATGCTGAACCATCCTTGCATCCCAGGGATAAATCCCACTTAGTCATGATGAATGATCTTTTTAATGTGTTGTTAAATCTGGTTTGCTAGTATTTTGTTGAGGGTTTTTGCATCAGTGCTCATCAGGGATATTTGCCTATAGTTTTCTTACTTTGATGTGTTTTTGTCTGGTTTTGGTATCAGGGTAATATTAGCCTCACAGAATTAGTTTGGAAGTATTCCCTCCTCCTCCATTTTTTGAAATAGTTAAAGTAGGATTCGTGTTAGTTCTTTAAATGTTTTGTAAAATTGAGCAGTGAAGCCATTGAGTCCTGGGCTTTACTAGGCCTGGAAACTTTTCATTAATGTATAATAAAATGTGGTTTCAATTTTATAACTTGTTATTAGACTCTTTGGGTTTTGAATTTCTTCTTGGTTCAATCTTGATAGGTTGTATGTGTCTAGGAATTTATGCATTTCTTCCAGGTTTTCTAATTTATTGGCATATAGTTGTTCATAGTAGTCTCAAATGATCCTTTGAATTTCTGTAATATCAGCTCTAGTGTCTCCTTTTTCATCTCTGACTTTATTTATTTGGCTCTTCTTTTTTAGTCTGGCTAAAGGTTTGTCAGTTTCGTTTATCTTTTCAAAACACCAACTTTCCATTTGGTTGATCTTTTGTATTTTTTTAATTTGATCTCATTTATTTTGACTATGATCTTCACTATTTATTTTCTTCCAATAATCTGGGGTTTGATTTGCTCTTGCTTTTCTAATTCTTATTTTTAAGTCTGAATTTTATTTGCTTTGAATCAATCATAATGTGGAAAATACAGACTGTTTAAGCAGCTAGAACATAGTATTTTTTTGGATCTTCATTTTGGATTTGAACTTCACATAGGCCTATTAATTTTTTTATTTACAATTTATTAATTGGAAGTGGGTCATCATAAAGGTCTTCATCCCCATCAGAAGAGGAGAGGTTGGTCTTGCTGTCTCAAGGGTGGGGGAGACAGAAGAGGCAGGCACACTTGGTATAACTTTATAGAAATATATCATAATTTCAGTTCTTTTTCTTTTTTTTTTTAGAAATGTTTGCATTTGGTACCAATTCTTCCGTCATTTGCTTTAGTGTCAGTGCCTAGAACATAGAAGGGTCCATGTCATAAAAGAAGTCAAAAGCAGTCGTGAGTAATCGGAATCCTTCTGCCAGACTGTCTAATGCCACTTTGTTTCCTAGCACTGCTGCTTCTGTGTTGTCTTTCTCATGATCTGGCACTGGTTTGGAAGCACTTGTCTCCATCAAGTTGTCTTCTGTTAATTCTTCTGGTTTGATGTGCATAAGCACTAGAATTTCTCCAAGATCCAATTCCGGAAACACTTCCCCGCCGGCTTTTTTGGTCAAATTTACAATCTCTTTCTTGATTTCCTTGATTGGCTCTTTCATAAATCCTGTGACATCATGTACATCTGGACACAGTTTTCTCAAGCATTTATTGTTTGGGGCATGATGGCTTTCATGGCCTTTTCTTGAAAAATGATGGCATTGTCAGTGGTGTAATCCTTTTAGACTTTTGCGACGTTGTCTCTATTGGGGTTCTCTGACATAGCATTGACAGTCTTTTCTCATAGCGTTTTTTCATACTTTCATTCATAAGTAATGAGCTTTAAAGGTCCTTGTGACCCACTGATCTGGAGGCTGAATTAGAGATGTTGTGTTTGGGGGTAAGTAGACCATTTCAATGCCTTTGGTGTTGAGCTTATGGGATTCTGGGTGACCAGGGGCATTTTCCATTATCAAAAGAATTTTAAAAGACAGTCTCTTACTGGCAAGGTATTTCCTGACTTCAGAGACAGAGCATTGATGGAACCAATTCAGAAAACTGGTTCTCGTTCAGACCTTCTTGTTGTACAATAAAAAGACTGGCAGCTGGGGTTTATATTTTCCCTTCAAGTCTCAGGGGCTAGCAACTTTATAGATAAGGGCAATCTTGATCATAAACCTGACTCCATTTGCACAAGACAGTACAGTTAGCCTATCTCTTCCTGCCTTAAATCCTGATACTTGCTAGCTCTTCCTTACTAATAAATGTATTCCGCGGCATTCCCCCACCCCCCTCAGATTAAGGCACTTTCATCTGCATTAAAAACCTGTCCAGATATTCTTTCTCCTCAATGATTTTCTTAATGACTCTGGTAACTCATCTGCTGCATTTTGGTCAGTAGCATCTGCTTCTCCTGTTATTTTGACATATTTAACGCCAAACTTCTTTCCAAAATTATCAAACCATCCTTTGCTGGCATTAAATTCTCCAGTTTTAAATCCTTCACCTTCCATTTGCTTTAAATTGTCATGTAATGACTTCACTTTTTTCTCAAATCTCTCTGGAATCTATAGGCGTGCTTTTCTTTTTTTTTTTAATTATACTTTAAGTTCTAGGGTACATGTGCACAACATGAAGGTTTGTTACATGCATATACATGTGCCATGTTGGTGTGCTGCACCCAGTAACTTGTCATTTACATTAGGTATATCTCCTAATGCTATCCTTCCCCCCTCCCCCCTCCCCACAATAGGCCCCAGTGTGTGATGTTCCCCTTCCTTTGTCCAAGCGATCTCATTGTTCAATTCCCACCTATGAGTGAGAACATGCAGTGTTTGGTTTTCTGTTCTTGCGATACTTTGCTGAGAATGATGGTTTCCAGCTGCATCCATGTCCCTACAAAGGACAAGAACTCATCCTTTTTTATGGCTGCAGAGTATTCCATGGTGTATATGTGCCACATTTTCTTAATCCAGTTTGTCACTGATGGACATTTGGGTTGATTCCAAGTCTTTGCTATAGTGAATAGTGCTGCAATAAACATATGGGTGCATGTGTCTTTATAGGAGCATGATTTATAAT
>NW_016803982.1:1747898-1749366 GCF_001698545.2 Rhinopithecus bieti
GGATCCAGTTTCAGCTTTCTACTTATGGCTAGCCAATTTTCCCAGCACCATTTATTAAATAGGGAATCCTTTCCCCATTTCTTGTTTTTGTCAGGTTTGTCAAAGATCAGATGACTGTAGATGTGTGGTATTATTTCTGAGGGCTCTGTTCTGTTCCATTGGTCTATATATCTGTTTTGGTACCAGTACCATGCTGTTTTGGTTACTGTAGCCTTGTAGTATAGTTTGAAGTCAGGTAGCATGATGCCTCCAGCTTTGTTCTTTTGGCTTAGGATTGTCTTTTCTAATTCTTTAAGATGCACCACTAGGTTGTTTATTTGAAGCTTTTGTACTTTTTTGATGTACGTCCTTATTGCTATAAACTTTCCTCTTGGTATTGCTTTCATTGTATTCCATAGGTTTTGGTATGTAGTCTTTCCATTTGTTTCAAGAAATTTTTAAATTAGTTTCTTAATTACTTCATTGACCTACTGGTCATTCAGGAGCATATTGTTTAATTTCTGTGTGTTGGTATAGTTTCCAAAGTTCCTCTTGTTATTGATTTCTAGTTTTATTTCATTGTGGTCTGAAAAGATATGTGATATAATTTCAATATTTTTGAATTCGTTAATACTTGTTTTGTGGCCTAACAAATAATGTATCCTTGAGAATGATCCATGTGCAGAGAAGTATGTTGATGTTCTGTAAATATCTATCAGGTTCAATTGGTCTGTAGTGCAGATTATGTCTGATGTTTCTTTGTTGATTTTCTGTCTAGATGATCTGTCCAGTGCTGAAAGTGGGGTGTTAAAGTCTTCAGCTGTTATTGTATTGGGTTCTATCTCTCACTTTAGCTCTAATAATATTTGCTTTACATGTCTAGGTGCTCTAGTTTTGGGTGTGTATATATTTACACTTGCTATACCTTTTTGCTGAGTTGACTCCTTTATCATTATATAATAACCTTCTTTGTCTCTTTTATAGTTTTGTCTTGAAATCTATATTTTCTGACATAAGTATAGCTACTCCTGTTCTTCTTTGGTTTCCATTTGTATGGAATATGATTTTTCATCCCTTTATTTTCAGTCTATTTGTGTCTTTACAGATGAAGTGTGTTTCTTGTAGGCAACTGTTCATTGGGTCTCATTTGTTTCATTTAGTTTTTGAATCCAGTAAGTCACTCCACGTCTTTTGATCAGAGAGTTTAGTCCATTCATATTCAATATTATTATTAATAAGTAAAGACTTCATCCTGCCATTTTGTTGCTTGTTTTCTGGTTGTTTTGTCATCTTTCCTTCTTTCTTGCTTTCCTTCCTCTCTTCCTTTTTGTGAACATTATTTTCTCTGATGGTATGTTTTAATTTCATTTTTAAACTTTTTATCTGTCAATTTTGGGAATTGAGGTTACTATAAAGCTTGCAAATTATATATATATATATATATATATATATATATATATATATTTTTTTTTTTTTTTTTTTTTTTTTT
>NW_016803982.1:1749559-1762592 GCF_001698545.2 Rhinopithecus bieti
GACAGAGTCTTGCTCTGTTGCCCAGGCTGGAGTGCAGTGACGTGATCTTGGCTCACTGCAAGCTCTGCCTCCCAGGTTCACGCCATTCTCCTGCCTCAGCCTCCTGAGTAGCTGGGACTACAGGTGCCCGCCACCACACCTGGCTAATTTTTTCTATTTGTTGGTAGAGCCTGAGTTTCACTGTGTTAACCAGGATGGTCTCAATCTCCTGACCTCGTGATCCACCTGCTGTGGACTCCCAAAGTGCTGGGATTACAGGCATGAGCCACCGCACCTGGCCAATTCATTGTTTTAAACTGATGACAACACTGATTGCAAAAAATGAACTAACAAGCCAAGAGAAAACTAATGTAAATGACGAGTTCATGGGTGCAGCACACCAACATGGCACATGTATACATATGTAACAAACCTGCACACTGTGCACATGTACCCTAGAACATAAAGTATAATTAAAAAAAGAGAGAAAACAAATAAAAACTCTACACTTTAACTTCATCCACCCACTTTTTAACTTTTTATTGTTTCTATTTATGTTATTATGTCTTTAAAAGTTATTGGTGTTATTATTCTTGATACGTTCATCTTTTAGTCTTTCTACTCAAGATATAAATATTTTACAAACCACAATTACAGTGCTATAATATTCTGTATTTGTCTGTTTGCTTACTATTACCAGTGAGTTTTGTACCTTCAGATAATTTCTTATTGTTTAACATCCTTTTCTTTTAGATGGAAAAACTAGCATTTCCTGTAGGACGCCTCTAGTATTGACGAAATCGTAAGCTTTTGTTTATCTGGGAAAGTTTTTGTTGCTTCTTCATGTCTGAAGGATATTTTCACCGAATATACCATTGTAGGGTAAAATTTGTTTTTGTCCCCCTTCCTTCTCCCTCCCATCAGCATTTTAAATATGCTGCACCAGTCTCTTTTGGCCTGTAAGGTTTCCACTGAGACGTCTGCTGCCAATGTATTGGAGTTCCTTTGAATGTTACTTGTTTCTTTTCTCATGCTAATTTAAGAATCTTTTCTTTACCCTGGACCTTTGGGAATTTGACTATTAAATTCCTTGAGGTAGTTGGGAATTTGACCATTAAATTCCTTGAGGTAGTCTTATTTGGGTTAAATCTATTTGGTGTTCTATAACCTTCTTATACTTGAGTATTGATATATTTCTCTAGGTTTGGAAAGTTCTCTGTTATCCCTTTGAATAAATTTTCTATGCTGATCTCTCTCTCCCCTTTTCCTTAAGGCCAATAGCTCTCAGATTTGTCCTTTTAAGGCTCTTTTCTGGGTCTTATAAGCATGCATTTTTTTTTATTCTTTTTTCTTTTGTCTCTTCTAACTATTCAAATCGCCTGTCTTCAAACTCACTAATTCTTTCTTCTGTTTGATCAGTTCTGTGGTTGATAATACTGATGCATTCTTCAGTATGTCAACTGAATTTTTCAGCTCCAGAATTTCTGCTTAAATTTTTTTTATTATTATTTCAATCTCTGCTAAATTTATCTGATAGGATTCTGAATTCCTTCTCTGTGTTATCTTGAATTTCATTGATCTTCCCCAAAACAGCTATTTCAAATTATCTTTGATAGGTCACATAACTCTGTCACTCCAGGATTGGTCCCTAGTGTCTTATTTAGTTTGGTGAGGTCATGTTTTCCTGGATGGCCTTGATGCTTGTGGATGTTCATTGGTGTCTGAGCATTAAAGAGTTAGGTATTTATTGTTGTCTTCACTTTCTAGGCTTATTTGTACCTATCTTTCTTAGAAGGGATTTCCAAATATTCAAAGGGAATTGAGTATTGTTATCTAAATCTTTGGTCACTGCAGCTGTGTCTGCATTAGGGGGCACCCCAAGCCCAGTAATGCTGTGATTCTTACAGACTTGTAGAGGTATCCCCTTGGTGGTCCTGGGTAAGATCCAGGAGAATTCCTTGTATTATCAGGCAGACTGTTGTTCTCTTCCCTTACTTTCCTCCAAAAAAATGTAGTCTCTCTTTTCATGCTGATCTGCCTGGAACGGGGGGAGGGGTAACACAAACACCCCTGTAGCAACCACTTCTGGGACTGCTCTGGGTCAACCCCAAAGACAGCACGGTACTAGGTCTTATCCAAGGCTCACAGCAACCACACTGCCTAGCTACTGCCAATTTTATTCAAAGCCCACTTCAGTCAGCAGGTTGCAAACTGAGCCAGGATTGTGTTCCTCCCTTTAGGGCAGCAAGTTACCCCCTGGCTCTGGGCTGGTCCAGAATTGCTGTCCATGAGCCAGGGCATGGAGTCAGGAAACTTAAGAATCTACTTAGTGCTCTTTCTGCTATGACTTGAGTTGGCACCCCAACTGCAAAACAAAGTTCTTCCCACCTTCCCTCTCCTTTCCTCAGTCAGAAAGATGTCTATCCATGGCCACGACCACCCCAGGCCTGGTACCAATGTTCACTCAAGCCTTTGCTTGTGGTGAATGCTACCAGGCCTGGTTTCTCCCTGCAGAGCAGGGGGCTTCCCTCAGGCCCAGTGTGGATCCAGAAATGCCATCCAGGAGTCAAGGCCTAGAACTGTAGAACTGGGGACCCCAGGGATTCACTTGATCCTCTATCCCACTGGGCCAAGCTATAAGACAAAATTCCCTTTACTATTCCTTCTCCTTTATTCAAGCAAAAGAAATCTCTCCCCATGGCCACCACCCCTTGAAATATGTTGGATCACACCTGAATCTAGCATGACCCTGGGTCTCACCCAAGGCCCACAGCAAATACTGCCTGGGTACCACTGATACTTATTCAAAGCCCAGGGACTCTTTAGTCAGCAGGTGATGAATTCTGCCAACACTGGGTCCTTCCCTTCAAGGTAGTGGGTTTCCCTCTGGCACAAGGAACTAGGGCCTGGAATGGGGGCTCTGATACACTATTTTATTGTGGCTGAGCTGGTATCCAAGTTGCAAGACAAATTCCTCTTTACCCTCTCCTCCTGGAGCTATGAGTTGCAGCTGCCTAGGGTCAAAAGAGGGGTGATGCACACACTCCCTTGGCTGCCCTGGCTGGTGTCTTATGAGGTCACATGCATCCCACATCCACTGGCTCCAAGCCCAGTACAGAGCAGTACTTGCCCAGAAATCATAGTTCTTATGGTCTAGACTGTCTTTCAAGTTTATTTAAGACACCAGAGTATTTTAGTCCACAGTGGTGGTGCTAGCCAGAACTCAGGCTCCAACTGCTAGAATGGATGATTCCTCTCTGGCTGGGGCTGATCAAAATGCTCTGTCTGTGGGCATCGGCTGAATTCTGCCCCTTGTTGTACAGGGCAAAACTGAGTTCCAGTCCAAAGTTCCACAATCACTGTTCCCTCTCCTTCAAGCACAGAGATGGTCTCTCCATGCAACATGGCTGCTGCCAGTAGATGGGGGAGGCATGGCGTGGTGATTCAAGACTGCCTTTCCTACCGCTTCAGTGCCTGTTTCTTTGATATGGTATTGAAACCAGGCACTGTGATCACTCATCTGGTTTTTGGTTCTCCTAAAGGTGCTTTCCTGCACGGATAATTGTTCAATTTGGTGCTCCTATAGGGTGGATGATCACTGGAGGGTTCTATTTGGCTATCTTGTTGCACTTCCCGCTCAAGAATCATATTTAAATCTTTATAACCTCTGCAGCTACAAATACAGCATCTTATAAATAGTAGTTGCTTAATAAATAACTGTTGATTGAACAAACAACATAATTACACACACAACATAAATATATACAACTCTTATTTTATATCGATATATAAATCCTTGGCTCTATATATGAGAAAGCAGTCCATTTTTAGAGTTTTCATTCTTAAAGATTGTGTCTATTTGATATGGATAAATATGTTTGTCAAATATATTTATACAAATATGGACATCAAATCAAAACATATCTTAAATTTCAAAATGATGAAACTTTATGGAAATATTAGTTCCTAGAGGACTTAAAGTTCCTCATTAAAAATATGAAACAATCCTCTGCATTAAGTTAATGGACTTCACAATAGCGTTGTCAGTTAATTTACAATAGTTGACTGGCCACCCAATGTCTGTGTGACAGCTAACACCATTTAAAACCATTTACGTTTTCCTTTCTTCTCAAGTAAATTGAGTTTATATGGTTTTAAAAACCCCAAAACAGAAATTTGAATAATAATAAATATGTTGACTGCTTCCAACACTCTTGAAGTTCTCAAGAAACTCTAAAAGTAGCTTATTCAAAGATCTAAGCATATTATCCTACATAAAATATTATTTTAAGGTAGAAAAAGCATGAAAATTAAAGTAATGTAACAAAAACTAGGTAAGTGACTTACTGAATGTGCATATGAAAACAGACAGCTACTGAATCTGTCTCATGATTTGTACCAGTAGTTTGGTTGTAATCTTTGCTGTGCTTTGTGGGATTTGTAACATTCATTTTTACTAAGAGCATTTGGAAGGTGCCATAAAGTGGCATATTGGATATATTTCAGTGCAGTGTTCTTTAACTCATAAGACATTAAGTCTACATTTAGGAAATTAAGGATTTTGTGAAGGGACATGAAAATTTTAAACAAGTAAAATATATCCAGAAGTTAATACATAAGAGAGTTCATATCAATCTCATAAAAATGAATTCCCTAAACATAGACCTAGTGTCTTATGATGTCAGTGTAATTTACTATGTAATTATTAATATGGTTATAGTTAAAAATAAAACGTATTTATTTCCAAATTAAATTTAAATGTCAGATATTTACGATCACGTCAATAAATTAATTTCACTGAATATCTGAATATCCTTTCTAAATCCTACTGATGGTATTACTGCTCTGAGCTCCTCACTCACTCCCACCATGCCACCATGCAGAGCAGAGATATCTGGCTTGGGCCTGGGGCTCCTTTTGCCCAGTGATATTTGGATATAAACTGCAGGTTATTGGTTCAGAGTCAAAGCTTTAGGAGATCTCCAGTATTTCCTCTCCCTTTCCAGTGCTCCTGTGATCCACAATACCGAAAACATAGCTTGGGTAGCATAAAAATAACATGCAGCAGAATGCAGCCAGCCTTCAGGCTGAAGTCCAGGCTTGCCTGGCTGAGTTGTAGCTCCTTTGCACACCCAAGAGTGAGACATATATATATATGTGCAATGTATATACACACACACACACACATATTTGTGTTGTCTTTTTGTAAGCCACTAAATGTTGTGGGGGTCTGTAATGAAGAATTCTTGAAGCAATAACATCAAAGACCTAAGAGAAAACCTTACAGAAAATCAGATACTATTCCTGCCCTTGAGGAGTATACAATTTAATCATAGTGACACGGGAATGGCCTGATAATACTGATAACAAAAAAAGAAGCTGTTGCTGAGGATTTACTACCTGCAAGGGAGTTTTCTCAATAACACTATGAGATGAGGAAACAGAGGCACAAGCAAATCAACTAACTTCCCAATATCAACAGTTCATAATAGGCAGAGCCAGTTTTGGAACCCGTATAGTCTTTCTCCTTCAGTCTCCTCAGTATTCTGCCTCTCACACTTTCACATATGAAAATGACATTTAATTATGGTAGATTAATACTGCATGTGATAATTCAAAATTCAGAAAAGAGATTTAACACTTCTTGGGGGCATTCGTTAGCCGGTGTCACTGTGCTAAATGGTGTAATAACAAAGTGACTGATGGCACAGTTTTTATGTCAGACAACATGTGATCTTAAACATTTTATTTAATCTTTTTGAGGTTCATGCTTTTATCTTTAGAATGGTAAGATGATTTATCCTGCTATTTGTTTATTGGAGAATTTAACACCACACAAGAAGTATATAGTAATTCTAAATAAATGTTAGCTGTATTATCATTACCTTATTTCAAATTCATAATAAGCATATAGGATGATTCTAACTAAATAGATTTTTAAGGGCACCCCATAGAATGTTGTCCTATTAGAAAAAGAATTATTTTTTCAGACTATTGCTATTCTCTTCTAAACACCCCTCACACCGCTCCCACACACACCTCATTCGTTAGTTGTTCTTCAAAGTCATGGCTCTCTTGCTAGGTTGCCCAGTTGACTTTCATATAAAGGACAGCAGAGGCTATCATGGTCTTTGATAACTACACACCCAGAGGGTAAATGTTGAGATGCACACAAATATCATTATTTCATTGTGCTTTAACAGACCGTGTGCCTATAGTTGGGGAATTAAAGACAAACGCCAAGTCTGCTTTATAAAATAGTAATGCCTGGGCAGGAGAATCACTTGAACCCAGGAGGTGGAGGTTGCAGTGAGCCGAGATCGCGACACTGCACTCCTGCCTGGGTGACAGAGCGAGATTCCATCTCAAAAAAAATAAATAAATAAAATAGTAATGTCTATATTATAATACTTTTCAAGCACTGGACATGCATTAAATAATTATTCATGGATATGAAAGCTCTCAAATCCTGAAGGAAAGCAGAGCTTCCAAGGTTAGCTAAGGTTAACAGAATACTTTGTTTTAGCAGTCAACTGTAAGAAAATTATTTCCACCCTTTTATCAAATCTGCAGTCACTGGATTCAGCTCCTGTTGCCTTCTGATGGCTGAAATCTCACAGCTAATGAAGCTAGGTCTGATCATAAGATTTCCCTGTTCTTCTCTAGACTTCCTTTTGGAGATGTTTAATAAGTGCCTTTTGAATTTAACTGAACTGAGGCTCAGAGAATTTACATGATTTGTGCAACATCACACAGGCAGCAACAACAGCGGAGAAAGATCACATGGCTTTGTTTTTTAATTTCAATTCCCAAGCATTTTCCAGAGCATTCTGCCTCTGCATTTTCATCCTACCCAAACCTTCCTGCTTAGTTTTCCTAAGGAAAAGATTGTTAAATTCAGTAAAGACTACTATCTTTTAATAAAAGATCAGTGCATTGCCACTCATAGGTCTTAAAATTCAACATCTGTTTTGTTTTTATGTGTGTGTGTGTGTGTGTTTTTGTTTCTTGTTTTTTGTTTTTTTAGATGGATAGATGGATTTGTCGCCCAGGCTGGAGTACAATGGCATGATCTCAGCTCACTGCAACCTCCACCTCCCTGGTTCAAGCAATTATCCTGCCTCAGCCTCCTGAGTAGCTGGGATTACAGGCACCCACCACCACGCCCAGCTAATTTTTCTATTTTTAGTAGAGACGGGGTTTCACCATATTGGCCGGGCTGGTCTCAAACTCGTGACCTCAGGTGATCCACCTGCCTCGGCCTCCCAAAGTGCTGGGATTACAGGCATAAGCCACAGCGCCCAGCAACAACTGGTGTATTAACAGGGATATCTGAAATATTGAAAGATCACAATATCCAGAATCTCAGGTGGGCAGGATGTCCCCATAAGCCTTCGTATTATGACCCACGGTCCACCCGTTCATTTCCAAGGTGCAAAGTGAACCTACGTGATGATCCAATCAAAACTGTTCAGTTTTCTATAAATGCCTTTCTTCTCTCTCTTTGCTGTATTGTTGGCTCACATTGATTTGATCTCAAAAAGGCTATACATATATTAAAATCTGTATGTCTTTACATTTTTTGAGCTCACTTTATAAAAATTAATTTTATAAGAGCAAAAGAGAATCTCTGATGTGACCTATTCGTAATAGCCAAAATATGTAATACACAAAATAATATAAGGTAATGCCCAAGGAAATAACAAATATGTAGAGTCAACTCTCCTACCTTCCTTTTCTTTCACTTTTATAGACAAGAAAAATTAGGTTATGGAGGAGTTCCTTCAAAGGCTCACTCAGGAGGATCCTTCTTATTTGGATATGGTTGATGTTAAATGCAATCTCTTTAAAAATTTCAACTACAGCTGAGAAAATGCTCATTATCAGTACAAGTAATTTTGCCCCAGTGATTTTGGTTATCTCAATTTATTTAACATTAAATGCATAAGGGGTTCTTTTGCCCAGTACTTTCTTAAGATTTGAGCTTTTACATGCACTCTCGAAGACAAAAGTAGGAACCAAAATCTACTTTTTCCAAGAAAAAAACTCGAGAAGTTATATTTTTAAATGTAAATAAAGTTTCTGAAAATTATGTTTTCATTTTAGTCCTCCAAAATTCATGAAGAAAGTATCCCCACATATACGGTTTTAGGATAACTTTATTATAGTGCTGAAGAAAACCCTTCTATTGATTTGGGGTGGGAGGAATTTCTCCTCAGGCTTACTTAGCACAATAGTTGGAGAGTAATTGTTTTGACTATCTCTTAAAAGTTATTTAAAAAATTGAATGAGGGCCGGGTGCGGTGGCTCACGCCTGTAACCCCAGCACTTTGGGAGGCCGAGGCGGGTGGATCACGAGGTCAGGAGATCCAGACCATCCTGGCTAACACGGTGAAACCCCGTCTCTACTAAAATGCAAAAAATTAGCCGGGCGTGGCGGCGGGCGCCTGTAGTCCCAGCTACTTGGGAGGCTGAGGCAGGAGAATGGCGGGAACCCGGGAGGCGGAGCTTGCAGTGAGCCGAGATGGGGCCACTGCACTCCAACCTGGGTGACAGTGAGATTCCGTCTAAAAAAAAAAAAAAAAAAAAAAAAAAAAAAAAATTGAATGAATTCATATGTATGAAAATATTTTCCAGGATAGTATACTCAAATATAGGTAGATACTACACTTATTCATTTGTATTACTAAGGTAGCATTAATTTCAAGGCTTAAAATTATCCAAACAGGCAACTGAAAGTAGTCTCTCCAGTACACAGTTAACAAATCAAATATTTTCTTTCTTGAAACAAATGAATTATTTCCATGTCAAGACAGCTCTTAGAGCTTATACAAATAATGGTGTTGCCCGGAAAAGAAAAGAAAATAGTCTATAACTTGTCTTCTGTATTTTGGAGAGGAAACCGCTTAAATGGCCAAGTCACTTTGTTTATAAAATAACTAGTTTTGTCTAACTATTTTGCACAGCAGAAAATGACAGCTTTGAAGGAGCAGTAATGAACAATTAGGAAATACATTTACCACATTTTCATTTTCTGATTTTGGCTCCTTACTCTACCCCATTGACTAAGTCGTGAATATACAGTTAATACCTTGCCATAGGAGAAGTTTTTAAGCAATGCCAAAACTCATTGACCTCTTTAAAAAAAAAAATTTAGCCTACCTTTCCCTAGGAAGTTTCCAGATAAAATAATAGAACAGGAAGCTAGAGTGGGTAGGTATTCACTTTGAATAATTCGGTGTTTGAACTAGTGAGTATGTACAAATAATACAACGATAGGGCTCTTGGCACAGGGACTGACTTTATCGTATACCCTAAGAGTGGGGTTGTACAAGGTCAAGTCAGTAAGCACTCTTATAAAAGTCTTATTTTTCTTTTCTCTTTATAAAGCTCTCATTCTTCTACCCACCCTTAAGTAAGATGATTTAAAGTAGATGGAAGAATGACTTCTATTACAAAATATAGTTTCTTATTTGCCAGGAAATGTGATTCTTGGAAAGACAAAGCACTCCTTTTCCAAAGAAAATGAGATTTGCAACCTCCATGCAGCTCTCTATCTTTATCAATTTAGAAGTTAATAGAAAATAGCTTAAGAATTTACCCACGTAGAGTCCCAAAAACGCCCTGGTAAATTCCCCTGATACTCTCAGTCTAGCGGTGCCAGACTTTTCCACCTCCTTAGACGTGATTCTTGCCTTTAAATCTCAGACCAGGTTTGGAAGCTAAATTTCCCAAAGAACAAAGGCTTCAATATCCCCATCCCACTGATGTGAGGTTTCCCTTGGCCAAGGTCAGCTAGTAGACCGGCTGCTATGATGCAAATATTGACCCATATTTTGGAACCTAATCCCCAATGTGGCAGTATTAAGAAGGTGGGTGGGCCTGTAGGAGGTGAATAGGTCATGAGTGCTCCACCCTCATGAGTGGGATTAGTGCCCTTATAAAAGAGGCGTGGTGGAGCCTGTTTCCGCCTCCCAACATGTGAGGATACAGGAACCATCCAGGAAGCCAAAAATGAGTCCTCACCATACACTGAATCTGCAGGTACCTGGATTCTAGACTTCCCAGCCTCCAGAACTGTGAGCATTAAATTTGTCCTGCTCCTAGATTACTCAGTCTAGGGTATTTTGTTACAGCAGCCTGAATGGACTAAACCATCTACCCTGCAACAAATTCTGGAGTCCTTTGGGTTGACATAAAAGGACACTAGACAGTAATTCAAAACCACACAAAGCAAGTTCCAGGAAAGATCGATCTGTATTGTTTACTCAGAACTGTGCTAAATACCTTTTTTTGGGTGTGCTAAATATGTTTGTTTTAGTTTCCAGAAAAATATGTGAGATGGTGCTAGTATTCAGAATATTCGGCATACTTGTGAACATAAGAAATGTGAAATCGTGAAAAATGTGTTTGGTGTAGACCATATTAAGTGACAGTGATGTTAAGATCTAACTAGACAGATGGGAGCATACAGGGTGAGAAAGAGGAAACAGGGTCAGCATGCCATTAAAGAGGAATCAGATTCTAGAATGTCTTAATGGCCAAGGAGATTGGAAGCCAAAGTTTAGATTTGATACCCATAGTATATACCCTGCGTGTGTGTTCATGAAGTAAATCAAAGCAGGGGTACAGAATAAGTGGCCAGTATAAATGGTTACAATGATCTTTAAAGGGAATTTGTAAAAGCATGGATACTTGACAAAATGTCACTTACAGTGATTCACCAAGTGGTGGTACACAGGATAGACAGAATGGAAGACAGCCTGAAGCCTGACGTGTGATAAGAACTTAACTATTATTAATGTTCCTTGTCAAGGGAAATGAAGGCTAAGCTAAGGCACTAGCAATAGAATAAAATTCAGCAGAAAATTAAGTAAAAACATTAGCAATGTTGGCAGGATATGAGAGCAAATGAAAAGGATGAGTCAAAGTTGGCCATGGTTTACTTGGATGACTAAGAAGATCCCCATCCCCTCCAAGTTTTCTTGGCCTTTCTGACTCCACGTCTTCATTTTGGTTGGCTTGTCAACTGTTTATCAGTAACATCACTACCTCTGCTCTTAAAGTTATGAGCGTCTTTATCCTCTACCCTCTACACGGTTACCACTATCCTCAATTATTAATCTTTTCAGATGCTTTTACCTAAATATTTATTCCATAGCCATGATGGTAATTTAAATAAGCTGAATCTCATGTATGCACTGAACATATATTTACTGAGCCCCTACAAAGTGCCAGTTACTCATTGCAGGGATCCTACACCTCATGCCTTCCCTTTGAAAAAGTCAGAAGTACTATACCAAATATAAATGGGTGACTGAGGCTTAGGTGGATATTTTTGTTATTTGCCAAGATCACATAGTGGATCACATAAGTGGAAAAGTGGATAATAAGGCCTGTTTCTCCTGTCTCCTAATTCAGTTATTTTTCCATTGATGCAAGCTGCTTCTTAAGGCAGAGAGTCTTAAATCCAGACAAATCCAAAGCTGATTTATCACATTATTTTATTTCCTTTTTTCTTCCTTCTGAGATGTGACTACAAAATTCAGAGTAGTTTAGCAAAGAATAGCATATCTGTTAATAGAAACCATAATTTATTATTAGAATCAAAATAATACAAGCAGCTATTATTGCCTCAAAGATAGAGAAAATTTATCATTAGTTTTATATTTTAAGACTATGTCTTTCAGAGGACAGCTATAAGAGAATCCTGAGTGATTTTTGTCTCCAACCCTAGACTCAAGGATTTCCAATGAAATCTAATTTTGGTGACATTTCCAAATACGCCATGAAAATATATATAGCATTAAAATATATTAGTAATAAGAATGTCACTATTATTTATTTTGAAAAAAGAAAAGAAACTGTTTTCTCTTTTCTATCTTTGCACAGTTTTAGTATAACAATATGAGGACCATTTACCAACTATTAACTGTAATTCGAATGTGACTTGAGTAGCCTAAAAGCATTTAGTTAACTCCACAGTGAAAAAAGAATCCAATTATGAATCACCCAAATGATACGTCATTATTTACATAGCATTCATTAAACAGAGAAAGACACAGAAGTATTCCCCAATGAGATATTGATTTCTAGCAGGTTTACAAATGTGGTGTTAATCCCAAGCAACCTTTATATCAAGAGTGTCAGCATTACAGAAATTTGAAAGTGGACTTGACTTCGATCTGCAGGTAGTAGTCTACCAGAAAAGGGCTTATGCATCTATGTCCCTGTGTATAGCATTTAGACTCACACATATATCCAAACACACGTATACATGTATGTTTGTGCACATACATATTCACATATGTATGGTATATGTACATAAAATTAGGGTATCAAATATGTATACACATATAAATATGTGTATATTATTTATCTTTGTATAGGCAATCAAAATATATACATATACCAAATATAAATGGGTGAAATATATATTTTGATTGCCTATACAAGCATAAAAAATATATAGGAGGATATATATACATATACATATATAGAGAGAGAGAGAGACCCTCCCTGGGTCTTCTCATTTATGTATACATATACATAATCAACCAGAATGTAAACAACTATATACATGCAGACACATGCATATATGTCTGTATCCTTAATATCTGAGGACATCAACACTTAGGGTACAAGCCAAGACTTTAGAGGCCACGAATGGGCAAAAAATGAGATGACAGAAATAATAACTAAACTCCTAGTGAAAAATGAACATTATTTGAAAATGAAATTTAAAAAAAAGAAATGTGATGAGAAGGAGGGGTTCAAACAGGATAAAGAAGAGAGGCTGAAGTACATAACAGTGCATTGGGAGTTTTAAGAATGGGCCAGACGCGGTGGCTCACACCTGTAATCCCAGCACTTTGGGAGGCCAAGGCGGGTGGATCGCATGAGGTCAAGAGTTTAAGGCCGGGCGCGGTGGCTCAAGCCTGTAATCCCAGCACTTTGGGAGGCCGAGACGGGCGGATCACGAGGCCAGGAGATCGAGACCAGCATGGCTAAAAAGGTGAATCCCTTTCTTTACTCCAAAGAACAAAAACACGAA
>NW_016803982.1:1765204-1772717 GCF_001698545.2 Rhinopithecus bieti
AAAAAAAAAAAAAAAAAAAAAAAAAAAAAAAAGAAAAGACATTTGAGCTGTTTAAGCCTCAAGGTTTGTGGTGATTTGTTATAGCAGCAATAGAAAAATAATACAAGGGCGGGATATGAAGCTTCGCAAAATGTCTTGTCTTACTTCATAAGTTTGCAGACAGGGAATTCCCTGAAGAATGATAACGGGGCTCTCTACTCCCAGAGAATTTTTATTTTTTTATTTTTTTGAGACAGGGTCTCATTCTCTCACCCAGGCTGGAGTTCAGTGGCCTGATCATAGCTCACTGCAGCCTCAATCTCCCGTGCTCTAATGAACCTCCTGTCTCAGCCTCCTGATAGCTGGCACTACAGTCACCCACCACTGTGTCTGGCAATTTTTAAAAAATTTTTAGTAGAGAGCAGGTCTCATTATGCTGTCCAGGCTGGTCTTGAACCACCGGGCTTCAAGGATCCTCCCACCTCGACTTCCTAAAGTACTAGGATTACAGGCGATGTGAGTCACTACACCCAGCCCCTCCTAGGGCATTAATCACCCACCTCAAGAACATGAAGATGCTGAGTCACAAGGTCAGATGTAACAATGTGTATCTGAGGCCCAGAGAGCTGAGCAGCTTTTGTGGGGGTTTATGATATCAAGAACATGGGATGTCAGTTTTAGCATCATGTTTCAAAATATATTGAAGACTCTGAGAACCTTATGAGGGAGGTTTATGTTTTGCAAATTTAAAATTTGTAATACAAATAAATTTGTTTCCATATGTTCCTTTCTCATTCTGGGGAAACTTTACATAGAAAATAACTCCTGAACTTCGCACATTTATACTATTTTATCTAAATACCATAATGCTATAAATATGTTCCCCTAGATCATCAAGGTGCAGGGATGACCTAGTCCAGGGCAAGGTCTGTCTGTTTCTGTGTGATACAGTTTGGATGTGTGTCCCCTCCAAATCTTATGTTGAAATGTGATCCCCAATCCTGTAGGTGGAATCAAGTGGGAGGTGTTTGGGTTATGGGGGCGGATGCCTCATGAATGGCTTGGTGCCCTCCCCAAGGTAATGAGTGAGTTCTCTATTTGTTGACAGGAGAGCTGGTTGTTTAAAAGAATGTGGTGCCCCTCCCTCTATCTCTTGCTCCTTCTCTTACCATGTGACATGCCAGTCCCCGCTCACTTTCCATAAGTAAAGCCTTCCTGAGGCCTCACCAGAAGCCTAGCACATGCTGGTGCCATGCTTGTACAGCCTGCAGAACTATAAGCCAAATAAACCTCTTTCCTTTACAACCTACCCAGTCTCAGGGATTCTTTTACAGCAACACAAAACAGACTAAGATATTTCGGTAGAACTGCAGAGCCTTGTCCAGATAAAGCAATACAATTGAGGAAAATTGCTGTGCACGTTTGGCACTTTCTTTTAGAATGAAAACATTTAACTTTTATATGTCACTTGGGCTAAGGCAATATGCATTTATCCAACACAGATGAATGTAAGAAAGCAGAGCTCCTGAAAAATGGCTTACATGAAGCAGGTGAGCTAATGGTGGAGAACTCCTGAACGTGTTTCCGAAAACTGCAAGTGATGTGAAGACTATGAGGAAAATACAGGAAAGAGGCAATGTGAAAGCCAGTCTGTCTGTTCAAGACATTTATTTACTGGTGAAGGGGATTTAGGCAGATAATGTTCTTATGTGCTTGGTGCCTCTGACTCAGATACAAGGAGGGGATATTTTGTGAAAGAGAGGGGGTGGTAAATCCAAGGTGGGCTAGATGGAGGTAAAGGAGTGGGCAAGGAAGACAGGATGAAGATTGAAGGAAGGGAGAGAAGATGAAAATAGAAAAGACTAGTGAAGAAAACCCCGAGTGAATCCACAAGTAGGCTCAGAGGGAAATCGTTCAACAATCTAAGAAAAACGCAATTGGAAGGGAAAGGCAAGTCAAACAGTCCTCAGACAGCCTCAAGAACCAGGAAGTCCAGTTCTCATGAATAACCACATATAATTCCCATACTATTTACTTCATAGTGTAAAAGTCAAATATCTTCAAGAAAAAAATTCCTAATTTTTACATATTAAAAATGTTTCAGTGTATTCTAATTATTTTAAATGTGTTATATTGTTAATGTTTATACATAAAAATCAATGTTTAAGAATGGCTTATATTTATTTTTTATTTTTTATTTATTCATTTAAAACAGGGCCTCCCTCTCTTACCCAGACTGGAGTGCAGTGGTATGATCATGTCTCACTGCAACCTATGCCTCCTGGGCTCAAGCCATCCTCCCTTCTCAGCCTCCCTAGTAGCTGGAACTTCAGGTGTGCACCATGCCCAGCTAATATTTGTATCTTTTGTAGAGACAGGGTTTCACCATGTTTCCCAGGCTGGTCTCAAACTCCTGAGCTCAAGCGATCCCACCTACCCCAGCCTCCCAAAGTGCTGGGATTATAGGTGTGAGCCACCACACCCAGCTAAGGATGGCTTATAGTCTGAATAAATGTATAAGTGTATACAAGATATGAATATTAAATAAATGGATACATACATATATATGTATATTTCATGCTCAGTGTCACAGAGAATATAAGGTTCTTCATATCCATAAGGATACTGTTGCAGAAAAAGGCACTAAATATCAGGTAAATTAAAAAACTGAAAACTAGCCGGGCGAAGTGGCGGGCGCCTGTAGTCCCAGCTACTCGGGAGGCTGAGGCAGGAGAATGGCGTAAACCCGGGAGGCGGAGCTTGCAGTGAGCTGAGATCCGGCCACTGCACTCCAGCCCCGGCGACAGAGTGAGACTCTGCCTCAAAAAAAAAAAAAAAAAAAAAAAAAAAAAAAAAAAAAAAAAAAAAAAAAAAAAAAAAAAAAAAAAAACTGGCTCAAGGTTAACAATACAAGCAAGTTAAGCCACGTTAACAATTCAGACAAGATTCCCATCCTGCCCCAAATGTCGTGGCCAGTGAAATCGGAATCTCTTTCTGCTAGCATTAATTTTTCATTTTCTATCAATTCCACTTAAAAGAACTATAAGTCATGGATTTGGTTATCTGGTTCTTTCCTGTGATTTCTTGATTCCATCAGTTCCATCATACTTCCAATCTAGCAGGCTTAAAAACCCAGCATGAGTTTTCATTCATCTGACTCATCCTTGGGCACTAATTCACATTGATTCTACTTTTAAATGGTCTTTAAAAATAATAATAATAATAATTCTGTTCTTATTGTCTCTCCCATGGAGTTCCCCCCCATTGGTTCTCTACTTTAACTTGCCATGCTTTGGGGCACCATACAGTTGGCCCTCCATATCTGTGGGCTCCTCATTGGCAGATTAAAAATACTCGGAAAAAAATAACAGTGTAGTACAAAATAATACAACTAATATATAATAGTTGTATATATAATATAACTATTTACATAGCACTTACATTGCATGAGGTATTAGATGTAATCAAGAGATGATTTAAAGGTTACTGGAGGATGTGTATAGGTTACATGCAAATACTACACCATTTTATATCAGAGGCTGGAACATCCTTGGTATCCACTGGTGGAGGAGGCTCCCTGGAACCAAGCCCCAGCAGATAGTAAGGAATGACTATGTTCCTTTCCATGAATCAGAGCACTAATGATCACTCCCATATTTGAACTCTTAATAGCTCTTATATGCTGTTTAATCAAGAACAAACTCTCTATAATATGATCAACTGTAATTCTCAACCTATCTATTATTACTTTCCTTACAGCTCTAAGATCCAGCCAAGCCAACCCTTGTGGCCCTCACTATTTCCCAAACATCCACATGTTTTTCTGTTTCTACACCTTTGCTTAAGATTTTCCTTGCTCAGAATTCCAACAGTTCACTTTTCAGATTAAAAAATCTCCCAGTAGTTAAGTGCTTATGTCAAATGCTACCTCTTTCTCAAGAACTTTCAACCATAATATATAACCCCTGGCTCAAGGGAGCCCTCACAAAATGAGGAGCCCTCATTTGTACAAATGATATCTTGCATTATATTATAGATATCTGGTATTTCTCTTTGTCTCCCTACTCAATGGTAAGCTGCCTTCTATCCCTCATCTTTACACTCCCTTCAACAGGAGAGAGCCTAGAAAACATGCAGGGCTTCACAGGTGTTGCTAAATTGAATTATATTAGCTCTTCCTAAATTACTAAAACCGAAACTTTTTAGGTGATGTATTTCAACAGCAATTTCAAAAGATTTCTAAGAAAACAATATATTATTTAAGTGTCATTACAGCTGGTCATGGGGGCAACCAAGAATGCTTTGGAAATATCAGCTGAAAGTTTCTTTCCATACAATCAAACATTTTGCCATTCTTTCTTTTTTTTCTTTTTTCTTTTCTTTTTTTTTTTTTTTTTCCTGCAATGGAGTGTCGCTCTGTCACCCAGGCTGCAGTGCAGTGGCACAGTCTTGGCTCACTGCAACCTCTGCCTCCTGGGTTCAAGCAATTCTCCTGCCTCAGCTTCCCGAGTAGCTGGGACTACAAGGCACTCACCTACTACACTCAGCTAATTTTTGTATTTTTAGTAGAGACAGGGCTTCACCATTCTACCAAAGTTATTTTACCCCTTAATAGACCATCACATCCATAGGAACACTCACTTGCCTGGATCTTCGTGCTATAATAGTCTGAGGAAGATGCATGTGCCATGAACAAGTGGACAATGGAAGAAATAGACTTCTAATGGCGGGAGCCTAATCACTTTCAACCAGCGCCAACTATGTTTCTTATGATTCACAGTATAATAATCCCAATGGACTTAACTTTAAAAGGGCATAGTGTATCTAATACAGCTGCCCTGAGGCTGGGCCAAAGTAATTATCCTTACTTGACCTTTTGGGCCTTGAATCAATAACAAGCCCAGACTACATGAAGAGAACTAAATTGCTCTCACTGCATTAAATGCCCGACAGACACCAGGCCAGCTATCTATCCATCTGTCATCTCCATCCACCCGTCCTTCCATCCATACTAGCCCACCTGTTATGCATCACTATAATAATATGCAATGTATATATACATTTTAATATGTACTGAGCACTTACTTTGTGTCAGATGCTAGTCTAAGTATTTTACGTATGTTAAACCTCACAACAGTTCTGTAAGGTAGGTACTGTTATTCCCATTTTACAGATGAAGAAATCAAGGCTGAGAATGTTTAAGTAACTGCCCAAGTTCATACAGCTATTGAGTAGTAGGACTAGGATTTGAATCCGGGAAATTTTCTCCCAGAGTCCACACTTTTTTTCTTTTTTCTTTTTCTTTTCGAGACAGTGTTTCATTCTTGTTGCCTAGGCTAGAGTGCAATGGCATGATCTCAGCTCACAGCAACCTCCACCTCCTGGATTCTCCTGCCTCAGCCTTCCGAGTAGCTGGGATTACAGGCACGTGCCACCATTCCCGGCTAATTTTTTTGTATTTTTAGTAGAGATGGGTTTCACCATGTTGGCCAGGCTGGTCTCGAACTCCTGACCTCAGGTGATCCACCCACCTCGGCCTCCCAAAATGTTGGGATTATAGGTGTAAGCCACCTCACCCAGCCAAGTTTATTTTTATTTATTTAGAGACGGAGTTTCGCTCTTGTTGCTCAGGCTGGAATGCAGTGGCGCGATCTCAGCTCACCACCACCTCTGCCTCCCAGATTCAAGCAATTCTCCTGCCTCAGCCTTCTGAGTAGCTGGGATTACAGGCACATGCCACCAAGCCTGGTTAATTTTTGTGTTTTTTAGTAGGGATGGGGTTTCACCATGTTGGCCAACCTAGTCTTGAATCCTGACCTCAGGTGATCCACCCACCTCAGCCTCCCAAAGTGCTGGGATTATAGGCATGAACCACCACACCCAGCCCAGAGCCCATACTTTTAATCACTCCATGATATAGTACTATGAGAGAAGGATTTTGTTTTCTTCTTAGCAGTTGGAAAGGTCTCCAGAAGTTACTCTATTTCTGGAAAGCACCTACAGGAACTTTCACGGAGGTGTGCACAGGTGCACATAAACATAGAAAACCTGCTATGTTTCCATATTACAGTGATAAAATTGGAGCTATTTCTTAAAAATAAAACTGAGAAGCTAAATTTGAAGCACGGAATACCTCGATGAGCTTGCAAGGCAGCCCTATGTGCTACTTGTAGGGATCTTTACACAGGCCTCACAAACGTGGTCAGGGCATTTGCGAAGACAGATTCTGCTCAAGGCCCTGTAGAGTAGGCCTTGATGGGCATCAGTCAGCAAGATGAGAACAAAAACTGAACTTCGTTATTCCATTCAGTCTTAAAATAAAGAGAAGCATTTCATCTTCTATAGAAGTGCATGCATAACCAAACAAAACCATGCTTGATTCAGTCCTGCATTTTGTATCAGGAAGGAAGGAATGTAGTGACTAAGATGCTATGAGTAAACAACAAATCATTTTCTATGGGAGGGGAAAAAGAACGCTGTCTACCACAGCATTCCTTCTGCATAGTTTTGGGGAGAAAAGCACCAGCCTAGGTTCTTCAACAGAGAAAGTGAATCTGATGGTACTCAAACTCTCCCCAGTTAAAGGCTGCATCTTATCTCTTCCATCTGTAATAAAACAAGAGAAAATGCCCTGGAAAATTTGTTCAAAATTCATGATATTGAAGAAGGTTTGCCAGAGGCCATAAGTCAGGGAAGCCAAGTAACAGTCAAATTTGGAATGAAATATTAGGCGATAACTTAGCTTTCATTCCAAAGGGCTACCCTTAATAATACTGCAGCTTGTAGGGCTGCAAAGTTAAATAAAAGTTGTGGCGTTCAATATTATTTTTTAGGCCGGGCGCGGTGGCTCAAGCCTGTAATCCCAGCACTTTGGGAGGCCGAGACAGGCGGATCACGAGGTCAGCAGATCGAGACCATCCTGGCTAATACAGTGAAACCCCGTCTCTACTAAAAAAAAATACAAAAAACTAGCCGGGTGAGGTGGCAGGCACCTGTAGTCCCAGCTACTCGGGAGGCTGAGGCAGGAGAATGGCGTAAACCTGGAAGGCGGAGCTTGCAGTGAGCTGAGATCCGGCCACTGCACTCCAGCCTGGGCGACAGAGCGAGACTCTGTCTCAAAAAAAAATATATATATATATATTATTTTGTTTTATTTTATTATTTATTGAGATGAATTCTCAATCTCTGTCACCCAGGCTAAAGTGCAGAGGCACAATCTTGGCTCTCTGCAACCTCCGCCTCCCAGGTTCAAGCAATTCTCCTGCCTCAGCCTCCCAAGTAGCTGGGATTACAGGCACATGCCACCATGCCCGGCTAATTTTTGTATTTTTAGTAGAGACAGGGTTTCACCATGTTGGCCAGGATGGTCTCCATCTCTTGACCTCATGTGATCTGCCCACCTTGGCCTCCCATGGTGCTGGGATTACAGGCGTGAGCCACCACACCTGGCCTAATTTTTGTATTTTTAGTAGAAACAAGGTTTCACCATATTGGTCAGGCTGGTCTTGAACTCCTGATCTTAGGTGATGCACCC
>NW_016803982.1:1772837-1786339 GCF_001698545.2 Rhinopithecus bieti
AAATATATATATATATATTATTTTTGTTTTTATTTTATTATTTATTGAGATGAATTCTCAATCTCTGTCACCCAGGCTAAAGTGCAGAGGCACAATCTTGGCTCTCTGCAACCTCCGCCTCCCAGGTTCAAGCAATTCTCCTGCCTCAGCCTCCCAAGTAGCTGGAATTACAGGCACATGCCACCATGCCCGGCTAATTTTGTATTTTAGTAGAGACTGGGTTTCACCATGTTGGCGAGGCTGGTCTTGAACTCCTGACCTCAAGTGATTCGCCTCCTTCAGCCTCCCAAAGTGCTGGGATTACAGGCATGAGCCACCCCACCCAGCATTCAGTATTTTTAAAGGGTTGATTCACAGCCTTCACAGGGAAAACAAACCAAGTAGATGCACCTGCGCCCCTCCAAATTTCTTCTATGACTATTTTTTGCATTGCCAAGCAGCCTGCATATTAAGTAACCTAACTTACACACTACTGGGCCCAGGTTCCAAGAAAAAACTATTTTGCTATAAACTCATTCTTGATCTTTCTATGTTAGTGTTGGCTGACTTATTAGTCTTAGCTACATTGAGTGTAAAATAAGTGGCTAGTTTTTCCTACAAATTTGCCAAACCCTGGCTGGAATGCATTGTGTTGTGCTTTCACTAACGGAGTTCTGTGTCACTCACAAGGCACTAATTGAAGCTCTTGGCCTTAAGTAAAATGACACATTTATCTGAAACAGGTAAAGAGGTTAAGGGTGTTCTCTGGGAAGGAATTTTTTGACCCTTTCCAATATCAGAACCTGAATCACTCCTTAAAAATGTGCAAGGAAAATGAACGTATTTTCACTCCACCCTTACAAAATACCAAGTTTCATTGCAACTCAAAAATTCAAGCAGCTAGAACAATGCAGGAACAGTCGCTTCTAAGTAAATATGTGCCTGCTTATTTTTTTCCTTGTTATCGTTTTCTGATATGCACTCCTGCCTGTGAACTATATTCTAATGATGAGAGGGCAAATCAAGCTTCAAAGGCAAAACCTGCCTCCCTAGAATGCAGGAAAATAATACATCCCCCCCACCCACTGTTTCCTATGTAAAATAAAATACAGGCCTAAGATCTACAAATATTGTGATTAACATTCTTGATAGGG
Organism: Rhinopithecus bieti; assembly: GCF_001698545.2. NCBI lineage: Eukaryota > Metazoa > Chordata > Mammalia > Primates > Cercopithecidae > Rhinopithecus > Rhinopithecus bieti. The sequence goes on from NW_016803982.1 coordinate 1,773,971, forward strand.
ATAGGAGAACCCAGTAAAATAACTCTATTTGTGAGGACATTGGGGAATTTAGTCTGTAATGAGGAACTTTAGAGGCAAGTGAGATTTTAGAATTAAGCAAATGACGACCACGTGCAATAGCTCACGCCTGTAATCCCAACACTTTGGGAAGCCCAGGAGGGAGGATGGCTTGAGCCCAGGAGTTGGGGACCAGCCTGGGCAACATAGTAAGACCCCATCTTTAAAAAATCATAATTACAATAAAATATATAATTACAATAAAATATATAATTAAGTGAATGAATTTTTAAAGTATTACTTCAAGTTCGGAGCCTGGGGGATAAAAGTATTGTGATAAATGATGGCAGAATTAACTAGCCAAAGTGTGACAATTGCAGTAACTTAATTGGTGCTTACGTGAAAGGAAGCGTGTCCCCACCGTTCACTCTTCTAGGGAGTGGCGGAAATCACAGAAGAGGAGTTCCTACCTCCCGAAGGAGGAGACAGCGCAGTCCCCTTACCTGCACAGGTGCTCCCGTCGTAGGTCTCGCACACCCATTCGTGGCATTCACACAGGGGCCCGAAGAACATGCCCGGCTCAGTCACATGGCAGATGCAGACGCCGCAGTCGCAGCGGCCCCGGCCGTGGCACAGCGCGGCCCCCGGAGGCTGCCCAGGTGCGCGGCAGCGGCGCTCTGACTCGGCCCGGGACAGCCTGCAGGCGGCGCCCGGCCAGCTCCTGCGCGGGTAACGAGCAACCGGTAGGCCGGGTCAGACGCGGACACCGCCCCCTGCTCCGAACCCACGTTTCCTCCCCAGTGTTCCCTCCAGGTGCAGACGCACAACCCCAAGAACAGGAAGCCTGAGGCCCACATCTCTCTGGGGTCCAAGCGCTGCCTGGAAGGGCTATATTTTCCCAAGCAAGCAGGTACCACCCACCAGAGAAATGACCAGGGCCCAAAATGTGTAAGGGGTGACCTGCCCCCCTGGACACAGGTCCCTCCTCCAGGTGAACAGAGGTGATCTGCCCTGCTCTTTGGTAGTTTGTCACTGAATCTTATATGCACATTTAGATTAAATACAAAGTAATCCAAGGTATGGCACTCAGCTGACTTTTCAGTTCTCCTTTAAAAAATGCCCCACTGCTATCTGATGGCCAATGGGCAGTTATATTATGGAAGAGAAGAGGTGAATATATAGAAAGAATTAGACATGTTATGATAGCATCGGGCATAATTTGCATTAAGCAGTCTTTAGGAACTCTACTTTTAAAAAGTTTAGTTTCACTATTGCAATGTGCCTCCGTCTCTTTCCGAATGTGATACAAAATATAGACCTGTTGCTGCTGTGGGGAAACAGAGATCATTCTGCTTTATAGGCTGTGAGAAGATACGGGTACACATAGAATTTTAACTCATGGCAGAAATTCCTCCTGATATATATTTGCAGAAGTATAAATTGTATTTTTATTCAATGATTGCATTTTTCCAAAGGAAAAGCAAAAGGACAGACATGAGGCAATGCACAGTGTAGATATAAGGAGAGGGAATGGAACAGGTTGAAAACAGTTTATCCCGTGTCCAATTTAGTAACAACTCTTGGCTTAGGGCAGCCATCCTGCAAGCTTGAGCCCTGCCACATAAGCAGGGCAGGTCTCTGCTGAAGAACAACAAACCAAACTTACCTCAGAGATGGCGAGAAGCTTTGAGGAACAGCTGACAACCCAGCAAAGAGAAGGGAGGACGCCAGCAGCAAGAAGCTCCTGAAGCCTGGGGGATGCATGCTGAGCTCCTGGACTCCTCTGGGCGAGCTGCACTTCTGCAAGGTGGGGTTCACCAAGGGAAGCGGCAGGAGGGAGAGGTGCCACCCGCAGATGGCCGGGCAGACGGACCCACGGACACCCAGGCTTGCAGGTCCAGGGCTCCAGCCGGAGTTGCAGTTGCGTTGATGAGCTGCCTGTGAGGATTTGGGCAGCGGCACTGCTCTGGGCGGGGTGCTGGTGCCAAACCCCTCAGTGGAGAGTCTAGGCAGGGAAGTAATTAGAAACAGTTGTACAAGCAGATGGTTTATTTTGACATTAAAAAAAGTGTCCTGTTCACAGATTTGAGAAAATCATTTCTTTCTTCAAGTACAGGCCCCAGAAATATCTGACAAGAGAATATTTGGACTGGCCCATATTAAAGAGACCTTTAAAATAACCCCTGAGTTGTGAAGAAGAAGGGTGAGGCCAGTGACAGTGGTGTGAACACTTGGGTAGGGAATTAGTTTCACCACACGCTTTTAAAGAGACGTACTCTTTGGAGTTTGGGTTGGGGCAAGGGCAAGGAAATCTGGCAAATACAACATTTTCTTGCATTTATTATCCTTTGATTTAAACTGGATATTTCATTTCTTTAGTCTTTAAAAAGTGTGTCATGCTTCCAGCTGTTGAAGCCAGTAGCTTATCACACCACATTTTTTTCTTGACTTGGACAGTTTAAATTGTAGTTGTCTCCGATTCACCCCATTCTTCCCATAAGTCAAATGTGAGAAAAGAAAATTAAATGTTTATAGCATAAACTGCACTGAGAAACAATCGGTGTCATTTACTAAGCACCTACTATGTGCCAGTCATTTAGTATGTGTTCTCTAATTATGACAATAATCACACATTTATTTGTGCATTAGCAAATGGGGATTTAGCATCTAGCAGGTGCCAAGTTTTGTGCAAGATAGAATGAATATAACAGGGAACTAAGCAGACATAATCCCTGCTCTCTCAGAGTCCAATGAGGTATAAAGACATTAATCAAAACAAAACCACACAAACAAGGACGAACACAAAAGTGCAATGAGAAGTTACTTCCAGATGAGATACAGGCACGTGATCTAATCAAAGATGGTAGCATTTGAACACAAAACTGAAAATGGCATCTAATTAAATTGGGTGGAAATAAGAAGGAGATGGAAGAAGACAGGGAGGGGTTCTTACTCCCATTTTAAAGATAAAGAAACTGAGGGCAAAAGGTCAACTGACTTGCTCAAATTCATACAGGAAGTTAGTCGTATTTCAGCTGAAATCCAAAGCGCATACACTATCCCCTACATTTGTGGTCATCTGGGAAAAGTGTGTAGAGGGTTATATGGAAGGAGGAAAACATTTTTCATTTACCCTAAGAAGAGCACTATGGATGCAATGCTTCCTCATGAAATGGAACCATTCAAGAATCACCTGTGGTCCCAGATCCTTAAAATCATGGATGAGTCATAACAGGATGGGATTTCTCCCTGTCATTTACATAAGTAGGTATAAGGGCAAGACCACCACTACACTTGCCTGCTGGAGCAAGAAAACAATGAAGGTCCTCTAATCATAGTCCATTTATTTTCTGTTTCTACTCCATTCTCCACCCTGTAATAGGGGAGGTTTTGCATGGGACACATCTGTGTATCCCCCTACCCCCCAACCCCTACCCACACAACTTAACCTTTTTCAAATAGCTGATTTTCTGGCCACCCTTAGATACAGGTGTGTACACACTGGTGGAGTCTTCTATGGCAAGGACAGGCTGGGGACAGGTATGCACAGTTTTGGGAGGATGTCTGGACCAGTAATTCTGGGGTCTTGGATACCCAAAATGTGGCTTAGAAAAAAAGGACACAGGTTCTGAGTTGGCAGGTTCCCTAAGTCACAAGAACTACAACCTGTGGGGGAAGAGTCTAAAAGAGAGACAGAATGGGAATTATTAAGTCAGTTGTTGTTAAAGTGTGGTCCATGGACCAGCAACGTCAGCATCATTTGAGAATTTGTGGAAATGCAAGTTCTCAGGCCCCAACCCCAGCTCTAAGGGATCACAGAGTACATTTGAATAATATCCCAAGATATCTATTTTTACATAATAATAGCTTGAGAAGACTGCAAATCACAGGGCTCAGGGCTGAGCCTGAGGGTGCCTGGATCTAAGAGTGGAACTTCCACCCACCTTTAGTACAAATTCTAGAGTTACATTTTATCCCGCCCACATGTGATAGTACAAGGACATAGGAACAGGCTTTCCTGTCAACATCTAGAAACCTAGTGACTCAGAGAATATGGTAATTATAGAAGGGAAGTATCTATTCCAAAGCCTGACTAGGAATTTGCAATAAAAACATGCAAGCTTTAATAAATGAGTCATGTATTGTTTACTCCTTGCATATTTTCTGAGGGAAAATTTATTATGAAATGGGTACTTGATAGTTGAACATTTTAATGAATTTAAGTGATTTTAACCTGCAATATTTTCATACAGTGTAGTATTCAATAAGCAATATTATCTTTAGTATATTATTCAGCTTTGAAGTTAGTATGTACTAGGTGGCTGAGAAAATGTAAATGTTCAGATCATTACATTACTGTGACTCAGAAATAATATTCCTAGTCAGTTGAAATAGTTATATTGTGGCTGACTTGGTGACTCAGTCGAAAGTCTTGGATCCACAGAAACTCTGTCAAAATGAAAGGTTAACTTTAAATTTATGTCTTTTAGCATTTTTTTTTTTTTTAACCAAAGTATTGAATGCCTTGGAAACACCTACTCCTTCCATTTTCCCAGTTTTCAGAACCTCAAGGACACATATATGCCAAGAAAGGTCCTGAGTTTCTCACTTCAGCTGGCTGGGGACACAGCAGTGGGTTGGATGCATAATGAATGGTGCCTGAAAGGACCCAGTGCATCTGGAACTGAACTCAAAAAGATTGAAAACACCCTAGTCCTTGAATGTAGTCCTTCAGTCCTCAGGTTACACAATCAGAGAATTTCAGCATTCAAGGTATTTTTTAAAGGTTGTCTAGTTCAAAACTAAATTTGTTGATAACATACCGTATATTTGCCAAGTAATTAGGTGGCCTTGGTTAAAAAAAAAAAAAAAAAAAAAATTAAGAGGACCACATCCTTTTCTGAGAATTACTTTGAAGGTTTCACCCCTTGGTTCCGGGTCTACTCTAAAAAGACATTTAAAATAATATCCTAGGCACAAGCCTTGAATCAAATATTCAATGATGTAAGAGTATATTCCCCAGTCTATATAACGCCCAAACAATTCTACACCCAAACAATTCTACACTTCTTAAAGATAAATATTTTCATTGCCTTCACCTCTTCCTTATGTATTATAACTTTAAGCTTTCAACGCCCTGATTTTCTGATTTTGCTTTTTCTGGGATGGATGCCTTTTGGAAAGTATGATATATACAACTGAAACCATTCAGTGGCCTAATGGATGTGGAATAGATCAGGACTTTCAGTATTCTTATTTCATATGCTATATTTCTACCAATAAAAATGAAGGTCATGTTTGCTTTTTTGAAGGCCACGCTGTCCCAGTTGTGTGCTTTTATAAGGGTATTTTTCCCCAAACATAAATTGATTTATTATTTTTCATCTAAACTTAGTTATTTTATCCAGTCAGTAAAAATAACTATGGTTACTTGTGTTATATTTGTTTCACCTTCTCAAAAGTAAATATGATGGACACACATTCTGTACCTTTATTCAAATAATTAACAAGATATTTGAAAAAAAATTAGGCTGAGGACCAAGTTTAGATACAACCTTTAAGACAATATTAGCCTCTTAGCACATATTGAATAGGCCATCCAACCACTTACAAGTGTACTGAGTTGTCTGATATGAACCTATTTCTTCATTTTGCCCAGAAAAATATTATGAAAGATCCCATCAGTTGCTTTGCTATTCTTACTTTACCATGTAAATAGGCTACCACTTTTTTCTGCCATTATCTAAAATAGTGCCCAATACATATTACATTCTTGATATATATTTATGGCAAAAATAAATTAACTAAAAATGGTGTACAACATGAATAATAAATTTATGAGTCAACAAAGGATGCAGGTGATATAGTGGATTCTGGATCAGTTGTCAGATGACATTTTGGCCTTAGGTATCCCCTGAGATGACTGTGGATTCAACTTGAATCTATATAACACCAGATTCTTTTCCTATATTCCCAATTTTTGTTAATTATATCATTTTAACTTAATCCCTATAGACATAATTGTGAGAGTTACCTTTGGTACCTGTCTACAGTTCATCTGGATTTTCTGGTAAATCCCTGAATCACATTGAGCCCACCTCCTAGTAATCTAGCCTTCCACTTCAACGTATTTATTTCAGATCTTCATATTGTATCTTGTACACTATTGCTATAACCTCCCAACTGGTCTCTCTGCATTTATTCTTATCTTTTTGTGTCTACATTTATCCTGCTCCCTCAGACATCTTTCTAGCATGCAAATTATCATCACATCCATTCCCTGTTGAAAATATTTTAGTAGCTCTCCATTCATAGTATAAAGCCCAAATACTCTCTGAGTTCATATAAGATGCTTTATGTTTGGACTCTGACTGTCCCCCTAGTAGATGTTGTGGTTCCTCCCAGATCACCTCTCTGGGGCCCATGCACCCACCCATCTTGCTGATGACACTAGTAACTGCTGATAACTCACAGCTGCCCCTCTCACTGAGACTTGCCCTGTGCATAAGAGGACAGGCTTCCCGGAGGCTGATCACTCAGATTCAGAACAGTTCCCTAATCTCTACCTCCAACAGTATTGATATCATTAAGCCTCTCATATTTGGAAACTGTACAGCTGGACAGCTCCATCATTGTGCTTCTTTCAACAATGCAGAAAAGACTCAAAAACTCAAAAACTGAAAGCAATAAGATGTGTGAGGTGTGAGGTTAACAAGAAGATTTGTACAAACACTTTTAGAGGAGAAATTTGACCTCAGAACTTCACCTATGATCTTTCAGATAGGAAGTTACCTCTTTACCAACTCCATTGAGACCCCAGGCTTTAGACTCAGGAATGCTGGACACAGCAGAAGGCAGTATGAAATAAAACAGGAATTAAGTGAAACTGAACCATCTGAACAGTGATCCTCACCCCGTTTCCTTACTTGGCGTATACCAGTCTTATTTCCCTCAGGGGCTATCGATTAAACTGTTCGTTTTAGAAAACTGATTATATATATATATATATATATAAACAAACAATGGATGTGAATGTGAATATTTGAGGCTTTCATAAAAAAAAAAAAAAAAAAAAAAAAAGTATGATGGAGCTCACCCTCAATAGGTCCCACTAACATACTGTGAATTTACACTCTTACTTTCAAAACCACACTTTTCATAAAAAGATCACTAAGGATTACCAGGCACCAGAACTTCAAGGAGCCCCTCCAAAATAAAAGGCCCAAGTCAAAACAAACAAGCAACTAAAAAAACAAGCACAAATGAAAGAAACTCAGATGGCATCGATGATGAAGGCAACAGGAAGCAAGTAAGAAAGTATAATCCCTCTTCTCAGAGATCTAAGAAGATCTGGGCTTACAAAAATGTGCAGCCATAAGAATAGGACAATCAAAAACGAATGAAGTGCCCAGAAAACGAATTATAAATTAGCTGAAAAGAAGCCACTAAAAGAGTTGAAAAATAAATGAGGAAAAGTTTCCTAAAAATGAAAGCCAAAACAGAGATACAAATAAAGACTAAAAAATTAAATGACTCATCTATGAGATTCGACATCTAACTGATAGGAGTTCTGGAAAGGGAACAGGAAAAATAATGAAGGGGATAAAATTATTGAAGAAAAATTCAAGAAAATTTCCCCAAACTGAAGACCGTGAGTTTCCAGATTGTACAGTCTCATTTAACAGGTAAAAAGATGAAAGAAAAGGATGGAAACCAAGGAACATCTTGGGGAAATTTCAGAATGATAGGAAAGTAATTTTTTTTTTAACTTTCCAAACGAGAATAAATGGTCACATACAGAGAACCAGGAACTAGAGTGGTATTGGATGTTTTAATAGTAACATTGGAAGCAATTTTTAAAAATTCAGAATGGTGGTGATTGTCAGGCCATAATTCTATTTCCAACATACTGCTAATTAAAATACTTTCTGATATATTGGTTTTTAAAAATGTTTCATGCTGGCACCCTTCCTGGGAAGCTGATAGAAGATCTGGTTCACTACTCTCAGGTCAAAAAATCAAGAAAGGAAAGACAGGGGATACAGAAATTCAGATAAAACTCAGAAGAGGCCGGGCGCGGTGGCTCAAGCCTGTAATCCCAGCACTTTGGGAGGCCGAGGCGGGCGGATCACGAGGTCAGGAGATCGAGACCATCTTGGCTAACACGGTGAAATCCCGTCTCTACTAAAATACAAAAAAAAAAAAAAACTAGCCGGGCGAGGTGGCGGGCACCTGCAGTCCCAGCTACTCAGGAGGCTGAGGCAGGAGAATGGCGTAAACCCGGGAGGCGGAGCTTGCAGTGAGCCGAGATCGTGCCACTGCACTCTAGCCTGGGTGACAGAGCAAGACTCCATCTCAAAAAAAAAAAAAAAAAAAAAAAAGCTCAGAAGAAAAATGAAGATAAATAATGAAGTTAAGGGGAATTTCAAAGGCACGTTCTATGTTGCAGAACAACTAGTCTTGACTGCTGTATAACAATGTATGGCTTTAGAAGGCAGATCTTCAAGAAAACAGAAAATGGACCTACCAGATCTCGCCTGATAAATTTGACAAGTAGAAGTATTGGATTAAGAGGAAAACAAATCATATGTACATAGACAACCAAGCAAATAGAAAATGGGTAATATCACCAAATTGGGAAGCAGGGGTATAGAGGAAATGGAATGGTAATATGAGAGAGCTAAAGTCTTCTCCACCACAAATCAACTACAAGCAGCACAAACACATACTTAGAAACATGGAGGTAAATGCCACTGGGGAGAATGGCACTGCAATTGATTCAGGGTAGAGAAGTTGAATGTTCTTGCCTCAGGGTAGCCACACTGGAGGAGGTAGAAGGATGGGACAGGGGATTCCTACATAAGTCTATCAGTAGTGCATCATTTGGCTTTTAAAACTGTTTTCAAGGATCATATTCCTTTAAAAATAATGAAATTCATATGTATACGAAGGCCACGTAGTGGTGAGAGATGATCCAGTTCTTAGGGCATGAATTTCTATTCAGTGAAGTCCACTCTGCACTGGCAGGGCACTACCCCTACCTCTTCTCTGAGAGTGCTGGGGTCTTCTTCCTAGCATCACCCAACAGTCTCTTGTCTACATGCATCAATTAATCAACTCATTGTGCAAACATCCCCACTACATAAAGCATTCCCATGACTCTTCCATTTCAGGGGCTGAAATGCAAGCGTAAGATGATAAATTTACTCAAGATTTTAGTAGGAAATGACTGGAAATCTTGGCAAATCCAGTCTTTGTTGCTTCATTTCTAGTCATACACTTCTATTCATCATTGGAGATCAAAGTTCTTTCTAGGCTAAACCCTTCCTTTAATTATGGCTTGTCTGGATATAATCTCTCTTTTCTTTTACTTTAAAGTGATGCCAAGCTTTAAAAGCAAGCTGAATTGTGAGATATTAAGCATTATTATTATAACTTCTCCAGCAGATTATTTGGGAGAATATGACAGTTTGACCTCCTTCAAGCTTCTCCAAGGACGGGTCTGAGACTGCAGAAATGTAAATGTGAACCAACATGACAGCAGTTCTTACTGTCAATCAAAATGTGGGTGTGGATAAAGATCTCTCCAGGGCTAGAAGATCTTAAATAATCATACCAAGCCCTGTTGTTCACTTGTTTGTTTTTTTTTTTTTTTTGGACACTGACTTAGTCGACCAACACAAACTGGTTTGGTCATTCAGAAGGATTTTTGATAACATCAGCAGCGTCAGGTGGTTCCCAACAGAGGGACAAAGGAGAGCTGTAAGTTTCTGCCCCACAAACTATTAGGCATTTATCACAAAGAAAGCGAGCCTCAGACCTGAAATAGCCAAACACATAGGCATTTATCAGCAAACATGCAAGAGTGGTCACACAGCCTATCTGGAAAAGTAATATCCCTACCCCTCTGTGTTCTGATATACCAACCTGAGCTTTGTATAGAAGCTTCCCTCTGAATCTTCTGAAGCATATTCAGTGGCATTTTTACCACACACAGGATTGGCAAATCTCTTGGAGTCAAGGTCTTTAGTGAATATAACCAGAACCCATGGCCTCTAGACCTCATGTACCTCAAAGCTGGTGTAACTGATGGGCTGGCTGGTTTTAACACTTTATTTATGCAAGAGCATCACTCCAAGCCAACTGCTTATCTTAAACAACATAATCCCACCAATTAAAAATGGATTCTAATATTCATTATACTGATAAAGCACATCTAAAGTATGATACAAATAAGGATCAATGTATGCACACACACCACACTACACATTATACACATGTTGAAGCAATTCGAAATAACCACGAATACAGATCGTACAGGTTAAAGCAGTTTCAAATGTGTGTATCTCTTTTTGTGAACTTGCTTCTGTTTTTCAGCTGCCCCCTCACTTATTGTATTACCTATATAAACTCAGACCAAGGTACGCCATGCTCTGACCATGACTATCCTTGGAAATGGCAGAATATTCTTGTTCAATTCAGTTCCAGGTACTTATGATTTCTCTGCAAAATCAGCATTTGTATCTTTACACAATATCTCCCTTCCTTCATTCCTTCCTTCCCTCTCCCCTCACTCTCTTTCACTGATTCTTCCTCCCACTATTACATTGCTCCATAAATTTCTGTTGATCACTTACTTCCCAAATCCTACAAAGCCTTGTGCGATGTGGCTCTGTCAGTCTGTCTAACCTCATCTCTCATTACTGTTCCCCTTTCTCACTACTCTCCAATCATTCAGAGCCTTTCTGTTTCTCACATGTTTCTAGAACATCCTAAGCTTGTTCTTTGCCTCAGTGCCCCCTTTGCAAGGATCCCTCTCCCCCAGGTCATGTGCTGAGTATCTTCTCTTCGAATGTCACCTTCTTAAAGAGCAGACTGATCCCTGATTGATTGTGCTGTCTAAAGCCACTCCCTTGTCAAGAACCCTTTACCCCATTTTATTTTATTGATAGTACTTACAAGGATCTAATATTATTGTTTCCATTTCTTTATCTACTTGTGAATAATCTACTACTCCCCCATTTCAACGCAAGTTCCATGAGAGCAGGGACCATATCTCTCTTGTTCTTTGCTGTAACTCCAGTATCTTGCAGAGTAAAGCCTCAACAAGTGTTTGCTGAGAAAATGAATTACAAAATAAATGAATAAGTAAATAAATGGTTTAAAAATTTTGATACATTTTGATTAAACTCAACCTTTTGAACTAAATGAGAGTATTTCAAGCTTAATGGAAGGAAAAAATCAACGTGCAGTAATGAGATGAGTTTAGGCAATTAAAATATAAAATCAAACAAAATTCTATCATGAAAACATCAAGAAAGTCAATCTACAGTTAGATAATAAACAGCACCTACTGAACTCTCCATATATGTGTGGCAGTAACTGTTACAATCACTTACAGTCAAATGTGAAGTTTAAAAAAAAAATCTCAATTTCACTCAAAACCTACTTGAATAATATTTTCACTCAAAGGCACCTTCCAGGTTTTCAAATAGTAAAAGGCACACCAAAGTTTTTAGGAAGGCTAAATATTCCCAGGCAGCAATAAAAATAAGTTTGCATTTCCAAGAAAAGAGCTTCTCAGCTGAGCCAGATCTGTGGAATTAGAAAAGGAAAAAAAAAAAGGTGTATAGTTAACATCTTTTCCAGATGTTAGCACAGAACCAGAGGGCTTTTTTCCCTCCCACATAGCAAAACACCTGGAAATATTAGGAGTCTCTGGGATGAGAAATATTCTTTCACTCTTCTGAATATTTCTGCAGTTCCAGTTGATGCTAGAAGGAAATTTTAGGAAAAAAATCTAGGAGTCATTTTCATTGACTTTAGGGGAAAAGAAATTTATCACGTAAACATTATTTTATGCCAATGAATAGACTTTTAATTCTTAAAGTGGTATTTAGCTGTTAATAAGCAGGAGGATGTAACTAGGCACACAAGTGGCATGGAGACTTAACTGTTCAGAGATGAATTCTGCTGCTGGCTTTGTCATCCAATAGCTGACGACCTTGGCCAGGTTTCTTAACCTGCTAAATTCCAGTTTCCATAATGGCATGCTTGAAGGGAATACCAGTTTTCTCTAATGCTGAACTTCTGTGATTATATTTTTACTATGTATTTGTCCACACTGTCTTCTAGTAATAGATGAAGAACAGATACACATACACACGCATATGTACACGTGTGTGCACACACACATATATACACATATATAAACTTATGCATATATACATATGTGTATATTTTATATATTTATATAATTTATATATAAATGTATATAAATACTTCATTTCCAACTCTAATATGTATGTAGGTTTTATATGTATATGTTTTATATATTATATATTTTAATATATGACAAAATATTTTATGTAA
>NW_016803982.1:1786664-1794267 GCF_001698545.2 Rhinopithecus bieti
TATTTTAAAAAATTTTATTTTAATAGGTTTTTGGGGAACAGGTAGTATTTAGTTACATGAGTAAGTTCTTTAATGGTGATACATTGTGAGATTTTGGCGCACCCATCACCCAAGCAGTATACACAGAACCCAGTTTGTAGCGTTTTATCCCTCACTCCATTCCCTTTCACCCCAAGTTCCCAAAGTTTATTGTATCATTCTTATGCCTTTGCATCCTCATATCTTAGCCCCCAACTTATGAGTGAGAACATACGATGTTTGGTTTTTCCTTCCTGGGTTACTTCACTTAGAATAATGCTCTCCCATCCAGGTTGCTGCAAATGCCATTAATTCATTCCTTTTTACAGCTAAGTAGTATTCCACTGTGTGTGCGTGTGTGTGTGTGTGTGTGTGTGTGTGTGTGTGTGTGTGTCATAGTTTCATTATCCACTCATTGATTGATGAGCGTTTGGGCTGGTTCCATATTTTTGCAATTGCAAATTGTGCTGCTGTAAGCATGTATGTGCAAGTATCTTTTTCTTATAATGACTTCTTTTCCTCTGGGTAGATACCCAGTAGTTGGACTGCTGGATCAAATGATAGTTCAACTTTTAGGTCTTTAAGGAATCTCCACACTGTTTTCCATATTGGTTGTATTAGTTTACATTCCCACCAGCAGTGTAAAAGTGTTCCTTGTTCACAGCATCCATGCCAACATCTATGAATTTTTATTGTGGTCATTCTTCTGAAAGGAAGGTGGTATTACATTGTGGTTTTGATTTGCATTTTCCTGATCATTAGTGATGTTGAGCATTTTTTCGTATGTTGGTTGGCCATTTGCATATCTTCTTTTGAGAATTGTCTACTAATGACCTTAGCCCAGTTTTGGTGGGATTGTTTTTTTTTGCTGATTTGTTTGAGATCTTTGTAGATTCTGGATATTTGTCCTTTGTCAGATATATAGATTGTGAAGATTTTTCTCTCTGTGAGTTGTCTGTTTATTCTGCTGACTGTTCCTTTTCCCATGTAAAAGCTCTTTAGTTTAATTAAGTCCCACCTATTTATCTTTGTTTTTGTTCCATTTGCTTTGGGGTTCTTGGTCATTAAATCTTTGCCTAAGCCAATCTCTAGAAGGGTTTTTCTGATGTTATCTTCTAGAATTTTATAGTTTCAGGTCTTAAATTTAAGTCCTTGATCCATCTTGAGTTGATTTTTATATGAGGTGAGAGATGAGGATCCAGCTTCATTCTCCTCCATGTGACTTGCCAATTATCCCAGCACAATTTGTTGAATAGGGTGTCCTTTCCTGCTTTATGTTTTTGTTTGCTTTGTTGAAGATCAGTTGGCTGTAAGTATTTGGGTTTATTTCTATTCTGTTCCATTGGCAGTTGGCTGTAAGTATTTGGGTTTATTTCTATTCTGTTCCATTAGTCTGTGTGCCTATTTTTATGCCAGTACCATGCTGTTTGGTGAGTATGGCCTTATAGTAGAGTTTGAAATCAGGTAATATGATGTCTCTAGATTTGTTCTTTTTGCTTAGTCTTGCTTTGGTTATGTGGGCTCTTTTTTAGTTCCATATGAATTTTAGGATTTTTTTTTTTTTTTGTAGTTCTGTGAAGAATGATGGTAGCATTTTGATGGGAATTGCACTGAATTTGTAGATTGCTTTTGGCAGTATGATCAATTTCTCAATATTGATTCTACCCATCTATGAGCATGGGATGTGTTTTCATTTGTTTGTGTCATCTATGATTTCTTTCAGCAGTGTTTTGTAGTTTTCCTTGTAGAGGTCATTGACCTTCTTGGTTAGGTATATTCCTAAGGTTTTTATTTTTTTATTTTCATTTTTACTTTACAGCTATTGTAAAAGGGGTTGAGTTCTTGATTTGATTCTTAGCTTGGTCACTGTTGGTATATAGCAGAGCTACTGATTTGTTTACATTAATTTTGTATCCTGAAACTTTGCTGAATTCATTTATAAGTTCTGGGAGCTTTTTGGAGGCGTCTTTAGGATTTTCTAGGTATACAACAGTATCATCGGCACAGTGACAGTTTGACTTCCTCTTTACTGATTTGGATACAATTTATTTTTTTCTCTTGGCTGATTGCTTGGGCTAGGACTTCCAGTACTCTGTTGAAGAGGAGTGGTGAAGGTGAACATCCTTGTCTTTTTCCAGTTCTCAGAGGGAATGCTTTCAACTTTTCTCCATTATTATGTTGGCTGGGGGTTTGTCATAGATGGCTTTTATTATTTTAAAGCATGTCCCTTGTATGCCAATTTTGCTGAGAGCTTTAATCATAAAAAGATGCTGGATTTTGTCAAGTGCTTTTTTTTTGCATGTATTGAGATGATCATGTGATATTTGTTTATAATTCTGTTTATGTGGTATATCACATTTATTGACTTGCGTATGTTAAATCATCCCTGCATCCCTGGTATGAAACCCACTTGATCATGGCAGATCATCTTTTTGATATGCTGTTGGATTCAGTTAGCTAGTATTTTGTTAAGTATTTTTGCATCTATGTTCATCAGGGATATTGGTCTGTAGTTTTCTTTTTTTGTTATGTCCTTTCCTGGTTTTGGTATTAGTGTGATGCTAGCTTCATAGAATGATTTAGGGAGGATTCCCTCCTTCCTTATCTTGTAGAATAGTGTCAATAGGATTGGTGCTTTGTTTATATATTATATACAACAGATTAATAAACATATATTATATATATCCTACATACATATTAGAGTTGGAAATGATGAAAACTAGTATGAGTCTTCTGCTAATAGGCATTCATCTAGAGCTATTTTATATAGCATAAGTTTCCAGAAGTTAAAAATATACTTCATTCATGTGTATTTTGATCTGAACTCTGTGCCAATACCTTTCCTACTACACAGTCTGGTTCACTAGGGCTACGCTCGGGAACCACAGGCCATGAACTATATACAGGCTCCATGAAGAGAGATGCTCACGAGGTTGTGTGCCAGTGCCAAGAGACTCTGTCCTGAACTGTGTAAGACACTAAAACGTGTTATGGGAATAATAATCACAGTATAAAAGCCCGTATGAGAGCCCAAGCATTTTCCCATAATAATATTCAACTTATAAAACTGACATTATATGGATTTTGGTGTAATTTCTTTGGCCATAAACATTGCCTTATTGTGATGAAAATTGCCCACAAAACTTTTTCATTTTCGTAAACAGAAAATGATATTTAGTCATAGATATTTTTATTTGATGTAACAATCTAGATAAATTACTAAGAGTAAGATATGAATTAAATTTCTTTAAGAAAAAAGGGAGGGGTAATAAGACCAGTCACCAAAAAAAAAAAAAAATAGAGTAGCTTGAGTGAGAAAAGTATTGAATGATAAAGCCAGCAACTTGTTACCTCCTCTGTGGGTAGCCCAGTCAATTACCACTTCTTCTATCACCTTCTGCTTTCCTCTTGACTAGGCAACACAATAAATTACACTTGCCTTTCAAGCTCTAGTTGAAATGATCAAGCAACTTGTTCCTCTAGTTACTTTAGCCCCTAAATCAGTCAGTTTGGCATTGTGGAGTCAAATGAAGCTTTACATTAAACGGTTCTTGAAAACCTAAATATTCTTAGAAGTGTCCAGATGTACTGAAAGACTGTTTAATACAATGGGAAAAAATGCAGTTCATTGTTTTTTAATTGTCATGTTTTAAAGTAACTGTCTTGCTAGGTCTATTTATAATTGATTAGATATAAACGCAGAAAAAAGAGCATATACTTCTTTCTGTTAATGAGAAACCTCTATTATGGAGCAAGAAGATATTAATTGGATGGTTTATCTTCTATATTTTTATTTTCATTGTGTTTGTTATTTTAAAGAATTCTTTATAATGACTTACCTAAGTTATTTAAGATTGGTAAGTAACAACAAATAAAAAATCAAGTCCATTCACTTTCACTAAGAACTTATGATATATCAATTACTTTCCATGCCATATTTATCAAATATAACCATCCATTGAGAGATTTTTCATCATTTTATGTACCACTGTAAAAGAAAAAAAATAGGCCTAACTAAACTATGACACATGTTCTTATCAGATTTTAATTTTGTATTTATTGAAAGAGATATTTTAGGCTTATTTAGAAGTGTATTTTTTTCATATCTCCCTATTGCAGTTCTGCATTGCTTAACAACAGAGTCTGCCCGGAGACATGCATCACTAGGCAATTTCATCACTGTGTGAGCATCACAGAGTGTACTTTGACACACCCTGATAGCCTACTATGCACCTGGGCTGTATGGTGTAGCCTATTTCCTCCAGGCTGCAAATCTGTACGGGATGTTACTATACTGAATCCTGGAGACAACTGTAACACAATAGTAAGTATATGTATATCTAAATGTATGTAAACATAGAAAAGAAATCTAAAAATATGGTTTTATAACCTTAATGGGTTCCCCATCATTTGGATTCCTTGTTTACCAAAACATCATTATACTGGTATATTATCATACAGAAATAAAGAAAAACACAGGTGAAATAAATTAATTGAGATTTTCCTAAAACTCCTTTGGAGATTCCAACTAGTCACTTTTCAACTTGGAAACGTATGACTGTGTTTTTCATCCTCTGATGATATATTGTCCTTAAGTGCAGGTGATGCAGTTTTACTTAAAACAACCTATAAAAGAAGCCAAATCCCTTTGGTGCTGAGTTCTTTGTATATTCCTATAGCTGGCCAATTTTTTATTCCAACTTCTAGAAGTTTTCTGAACTCAGTTGAGTCACCGTGGCCCACTCATGCTCAACACACTCACTTGCTCTGCTACTGTCTCGGAATTTTCTTGCAAGTTCCTGACACCACTTTTGCAGATTTCAAAGTCCGAGCTTTGGATGTTTGTACATCATCATGACTTATCAACAGAGATCATAAAATGCCATTCATTGCTATTGATCCAATTTCAAATCTGTCAAAAATGTGAACAAAATAATTGCCTCTTGGAAACAACAAGATATGATATTTTATCTTGTTTAACTCATACAACAACTTCATGAGGTGGAAACACGATGCTTGCAAAAGTCAGGCATACAAACCAAGATAATCATGCCAGTAGATTATAGAGAATGCATTATGCTTACAGTCAATTGCTTCTTTTGGAACGGAATTAGCCTTAGTTCAAAGAATAAAGATGGTAAAATTTATTCTGCACCCATTTGTTTTCCACTTCAATTACTTCTTTTTCCTTCCCTGCCACCTGCCACGTGTTCTCAGGTAACTCAGTTTTCTTTGATTCAGCTGGAACACTGGATCATCCCCATACCCTTCCCATAGCAACAAGTACGTGCCTAGACTCATTCAGTTATTCTTTCAAAAGAAATTCAGTGTGCATCTATTAAGTGCTATCATGACTGACACCAGGTGTGCAAGATGATGAGAAATACACACAAGCAGGACAGACGCAGGGAATATTTCTCACAATCTATAATATTTCTTATGATTACCAAGGTGGTTTCTATTCCATTACAAAGTCTATGATATTGTCTCACAAGCATTCATAATTTCTGACATTTTGCACTTAGCTATGAGAACAAAAATAAAGCTATATAGCATAGAATTCCTTTCAGAAAAGTACTTGTTAACCAGCTGGGAGGAGTAGGGTAGACTGAAAGCCACCAGCTGTTCGCCCCTTCAAAGACAGGTTTGAGCCAAGGTCATGCTCCTCTCAGGATGGTCTGTCTCTGACTGTACAAAGCAGTGATCTGAGGGTCCAGCCATTTGAGCCAAACGTAGTATCCTCTTAGGGCAATCATGGATCAAGGGCCTCCCATAGGGCTGGCACAGAGGCAAGGTGAGGTCAGCACAGAAGTCTGATGGCTCCCCCTGCCCAATCTTGCTTCTTCCTTTTCCCAGCAAACCTTGTGTACTCCTAATTCCATCTCAACACTTGTTTCTTGATCCTCAGAAATCTTGCTTTTGCATCTACTTGAAATGCCCTTACTTCTCCATGTACTTAAATCTTTCACATTTTTAAAGACCTATTTAGTTCAATGTCTGATCAGTGTCATTCAGCCCATATGGTTAATCTTCACAGTCTCAATTTATGTTGAGTGTGAAGTGTCATTAACTAATGACAACTAGTTAATTAATTCTTGCATTGCACTGTAACTGCCTTATATGTGTTGGCTGTATTTTCTCAGCATCTTGAAGGCACCTGCCATAGGTAGCAGACATGGCTGCTGCCTTATCCAGGTCCCCCGAGATTCACAACTTCTGTTGGTGTAGGTGGGATGTGCCAGCTCCTGTAGAACTTCAGGTCACTGCCCTCAGACTATCGGAGCCACTTTGTCAACAGATGCAGACTCAGAAGTGCCTAAATGTTTATTTTTATTCTGCCCTCCCTACTTACCTTCCTAAAGCCATTAACTAATGACTGTTGGGTGAAAAACTGCAAATCTGCCTTAGGTGTAGACAACTCTGGGGTGTAAGTTATAATTGAGAATCCTCAAACATAATCATGCTAAGTTCCAGTCCCTGTGGGTCTTGTGCATAAGACTGAACAGTTAGTTCTCTTTTCTACCTCCTATCCTTCTTCTACTTCCATGTCAGTCTGCCCTGGGAGCACTTATTTTAAAATTAATTGCACACAAATATTCATCTCAGAGCCGGCTTCTGGGAAATTTAAACAATGATGAAATATCAAATAAGAAAACTATTATTTGAGTCCAAAAATTTAGTTACAAAGATTTATTACACCAATTGTTTGATGCAATAAAACATAAAATCAGATCATGTCTGTAATTTTATTTTGTTATACAGCATCATGAAAATTTACAGCTAAAACATTTTTATAAAATGGTTTTCACTGAAGATTTTTATTTAAGAAAGGCAACAATATTTTCGGTATGATTTAGTTATCATCCTGCCTGGAAGTAGATGATGAAGCCAACAGCCTCTTAAGGGTTTTTCCAGTCCTACCATGTGAGAATGTTTTGAAGGCTAATGAGGACATACTTATTCAACATCATCCTCTATTTTATTTTCACACTAAAGTAGGAAGCTTTGGTTCCCTGATGCTTTCATAATTAGACATTATCATGGCTGTGTTTTGAGATTGATTTCTGGTCAGGGAATGGAAAATTTTAGTTCCTAATATAAAATATTTGACTGTCTCCCTAAAATATCCATTGCATCAAAGGGATCATTATTCATACAAAGCACTTAAAACTTGAACAATTGAATTTGTGAATTAATTGGTAGTTAATTCATTAAGCAAATACCGATTGAGCTCCTTACAGGGTTTAAAAAAAAAAAGTACAAGACACAGAAAAATAGACTATGAAGGCTTGTAAGGCCTTCTTTTTCAGGGCCTCAAAATCTAAATAAGAAGATATATGCTAATTACCATAAAAGACAGTATTGAACCAAGATGAGGCCAAATCGATCCTTTGGAAAATATTAATGTAGAATAATGTAGCCAGCCAATGAATATATTTCCCATATTTTTTACTCTCTAATAGTCTTATGTTTTGGTAGAGTACAGCTGTAAACATCTCAAAACCAATTGCATTATCACTGAGGTTAATGAGGTTCAATTGTTTTGGTGATAAACCACAATGCTTTTTTTTTTTTTTTTTTTTTT
>NW_016803982.1:1794531-1834326 GCF_001698545.2 Rhinopithecus bieti
TTTTTTTTTTTTTTTTCTTTTTGAGACGGAGTCTCACTCTGTCGCCAGGGCTGGAGTGCAGTGGCTGGATGCAAGCTCCACCTCCCGGGTTCACGCCATTCTCCTGCCTCAGCCTCCCGAGTAGCTGGGACTACAGGCGCCCGCCACCTCGCCCGGCTAGTTTTTTTTTTTTTTTTTTTTTTTTTTTTAGAGACGGGGTTTCACCGTGTTTGCCCGGATGGTCTCGATCTCCTGACCTCGTGATCCGCCCGTCTCGGCCTCCTAAAGTGCTGGGATTACAGGCTTGAGCCACCGCGCCCGGCCTTATTTCTTAAAGAAACATTTTATTTATTTGATGTGGTTCCAAATGGCTCATTTATTCCCTTGATGATACATATTTTCATTTTTCATCTTTTCTCTGAGGATAGGTATCTTTCATGAGCAGAAGGGCTGATGAGTTCTAAAAGCTCTATGCTAGCACACAAGATACATTGACTTGAGAAAGTCACATGAATCTGACTTAAACTTCTCACAGGAAACACAGCCACAGGAGACATTGCCACAATGACACTGGACTTGAAGATTTTTGTATTACTCTCCAGACCAAACCACAATCCTGACAAAAGCAGACTGCATCATCATCACATTCACTCACATAACTGAGCAAGGCAATGACAAAAATGTACATATCTCGATTTATATTCATGACCAATTGTTTCCAGTGGTTTTTTAATATTTTATTTTAAGTTCTGGGATACATGTGCAGGACGTGCAGGTTTGTTACCTAGGTAAACGTGTGCCATGGTGGTTTGCTCCACTTATCAACCTATCACCTAGGTATTAAGTCCCATGTGCATTAGCTATTTATCCTGATGCTCCCTTCATGGGTTCTTAATATTTCTAGTAATCACCCGCCCGCAGTCCAACCCAGCTTCTCCTCCATTCTTCTCGTTGATTAATGCATAACCTTCTTTTCCCCCAAACCTCCAACACGTTTTCTCAATCCTCACCCTCACTTAATGAGTTTCTTCCTATTTCACTGACAAAATAAAATCAATTAGAAGAAATTTTCATAAGCTTGTGTCACCTAACTACCTACTCCCTGTCTTTAGGACCTTACACTACTCGGCCTTCTTTCCTGCTAACGTGAATGAGTGGATGAATCACCTGCCTTCTTAGTGCAGGACAGCCCTCCTTTGTCCAGTGGATCCTATCCCACTCCTTTCCACAAGGGCAATGCTTTCTTTATTTACCAGTCTTTGCATTGTCATGTTTTGCCTATCCACTAGATCGGCATAAAATGTACTGTTATGTCTCCATCTGTAAAAAAAAAAAAAAAAAAAAAAAAAAAAAAAAAAAAAAATTCTTTGATTTACTTGCTTCTTCAATTGTCACATCATTTCTTTCTCTCCATTTATAGCAAAACTCCTTTAAGGAGTTGTTTCTGCAGAGTGTCTCCATTCACATCTCCTTGGTCTTGAAACTATTGTATGCCCTAAGCTTGGCCTTGGACCACTTCTCTTTTATGTTTCTATATAGAAAAGAGATTTCCTAGGTGATTTTATCCAATTTCTTGGATTTAAACACCATCTGTATGCTGAAGACTACCAGATTTATAACTCACATACACTCCAATGTTACCATTTCTATAAATGATATATTCATATATATGTATGTACACACATATATATACACATACATACCTCTATCTTTTGTGAAATGCCTATATTACAAATGCTACTCAGAGTCTTCTCTTGGAGACCTAACAGGCATCCCAAGTTTTACATGACAAAACCAAACTCTTGTTTTTCCCCTACCCCACATCTAAATCTGCTCCTCCTACAGCCCTCCCCACCTAAATAAATCATAACTTCATTTTTCTAGAGGCTCAGGCCTAAAACCTCAGAGTGATCTTTGACTCCTCACAGTCCATGTTCTCTCTCATTGCCCACATTCTATCCTTCAGTGATTCCTGTCAGATCCTTTGGAAATGATTTTGCATCAGAGCACATCTCATCATCCCCACCGCTCCCACTCCAACTCAACATCTGCTCTTGCCCGAATAGCGGGAGACAGCTAATCAGGTCTCCCTGCTTCTGCCCTTATTCCCCTTAGACAACTTAGCCAGAATGATTCTTAAAGCATTATTAGACCACTGCACTCTTTTGCTGCAAACCTTTTCATTTCTTGGGGAAATATTTTAAAAACAAAGTTTTTTGAATGACCTACAGTCATTCCATGACCTGCACCTCACCTGCTTACCTCGGCGCCCCATCTTCTGCTCCTCTCTCCCTTGCTCACCTTATTCCAATCACATGGAGCCCTTTACTCTTCCTTGAGATTGCCAGATGCACTTTAACTTCAAGTCCTTTGCACTCTGTGTTCTCTCCACCCAGAATGTTCTTTCTCTAAATATTTGTAGACTCCCTCTCTTTAAAAGCATATATGGTCATTTATTTCATTTCAAAGAATATAAGACGTCTAAATAAGACAAAAATGTCTTTCTTGTTAATACATTAGATGAGGCTATTTATTTTAAGTTAACGTGCACTTCTAAATCTCATTTGTATCCATTGGTTCATGGGGTGCATCCAACTGCTGGTAATTGAAAACCTAGTAAAAGATGGTATAAAACTATTTCACAACACAGTAAGTCTCCCGGCAGGGAAATTTCAGGTTAATTTAAGCAGCTCACTTTTGACATCATGGGACCCAGATTCTTCCCCTGTGTTTGCCCCTCATCCTCAGGCTGTTGGCTTTGGTCTCAGACTTGTCCCTTCATGGTTACCAGATGGCTGTGTCTAGTCCAAACCTCACCAACTCATAAAACTCACTCAGAATATCCTCAGGGAAGTAAAGGGTGTCTCTGACTTAACGTTCCTTTTTAAGGGTGAAAAAGATCTTTCTCAGAAGGTCTGATCCCTCTAACTCACAAGTCTTGTTGGACAAAATTATGTCATACGCTTATGTTTGCCTAACACAACTACTGAAGGTGGAAACAGCATTAACATGGCTGTTCATTTGACTTGGTGATTGGCCCTTGCCCTGAGCACATGGCCAAGGGAAGAGAGAACTAATTGGTCAGACAACCACCAGTGTCAGCTAGCGTGTTTTTAGAGGGAATTTTGGATAAGAATCTTATCCAAAACTCCTAAGAATGACTTCTGCATGAAATATATGAAACCCATATAAGAGAAAATACATCAATATAATGCAAACTATCAAATCAGACTTCAATGAAAAGGGCTATGCCATTCTTCTAGACAATAACAAAGATATCAGTTACAAAGTAACTTAAATGCTTAATGAAA
Source organism: Rhinopithecus bieti (assembly GCF_001698545.2). Lineage (NCBI taxonomy): Eukaryota > Metazoa > Chordata > Mammalia > Primates > Cercopithecidae > Rhinopithecus > Rhinopithecus bieti. The sequence continues at coordinate 1,797,822 of NW_016803982.1, forward strand.
TGCCACTCAAAATCCTGAGTCTTATCAAAAATTCCCTCTAAATACAAACTAGTAGAAACTGCAGACAGTAGACTCCAAAGCTATAGATTTGTCAGTATCAGGTTATTTTTATCCTGTAGGCAATTTGACTTCTCCAAATTTATATTCAAAGCAATAAACGAATAGATGTTGAATGCTACTATTTTCTAGTCCTGTTCTAGGTTCTAGGGATACAGAAATGAAAAAAATAGATTTCATGTATGTGCTGAAGGAGCTGACATAAGTTGAAAGCTTTTTTGACCCAGTGCTGTTTACTTCTGACAATTTTTATATATAACAGGATTGAAATCTCTCAGGAAATTTCTTCTGTGGAAATGACTCACCATAACTCACTCTGTGGTACTCATCGGTTGAAATGATAATGGATATGAAGGTGGTTAATATGGTTTCTGCCAATCATTCCACATCCCCAGGTTCATGCAAACCTCAGGCAAGTCTATGGTCTGGGAAATAGTTTTTCATTAGAGGTAGACCAATGTTAAAACCATTCAAGAGAAAAGAAAGTGTATCTTCTTTTATGCTTCATGTGAAGCTTGGCAAAATAACAGCAATATACCTGAATCCAGAAGGAACTAAATACTTTTAGAATTCTTAAGAGTTCAGAAATGTAGCCAAATACAAGATAAATGTACAAAACTGATATATATGTAAAGCAATAACAAATTTGGATATATAACGGGGAAAATCACAGAGCCAGTGGTTATCCAAATATTTAAAACTCTTAAGAATGACTTCTGCATGAAATGTATGAAGCCTTTATAAGAGAAAATACATAAATGTAATGGGAACTATCAAATTAGAACTCAATGAAAAGGGCTATGCCATCTTCCTAGACAATAACAAAGATGTCAGTTACTCACAAGGTAACTCAAATGCTTAATGAAATGCCACTAAAAATGTTAATATGTTACTTTTGTGGATGGCATAAATGGTTTTCCAAAATTAATTTGCAGAAATAATTACAATATGACTAATATATAATAGAAAAGAACTACAATAATGGCAGTTGACAAATAGACTTTTTCTTTTAACTATTTAAGTGCATTTTATGGGGAAGATACTTAAAATGGAATAAATTTTGTGCAAGAGTTAACATTTACATCATACCACAAAAAAATCAAAATTAAACCTTATATTCTAAATACAGTAAATGTTAATGGTTATGATGAAATATTTGGACAGCTGTTTTTTTCAAAATAAAATGACCTAAGTTTTCAGTTGATACCAAACTCTAACTAAATTCTAAATGGAACAAAGCTAGATATAGATTTATAAATATAGATATATTGATACATGTTGATAGCATAAAAACAATGGGAAAATCCACAAAGGAAAATGCTAACAGAGTTTACTGAACTTTTGATACATCACAAAAAAAGTAAAACCTATACTAAGTGGGAGAAATATTTATAAAATTCATGAAAAAATTATTAACAATTCCTAATTTAAGATTTTGAAAACAGTTTTTCACTAAAAGTCTACAAATGTTAGAACCACTGAAGAGAAAAAGTATATTCTTCCATGTATTATAATAAGCTTGGCAAAATAATAGCAACATATATGTCTTCATATACATAATTTGTGTATATGTATAAATGTGTACACATTTACACATATATATAGCAACATATATCTTATCAATTTTTTTTTTTTTTTTTTTTTGAGACGGAGTCTTGCTCTGCTGCCCAGGCTGGAGTGCTGTGGCTGGATCTCAGCTCACTGCAAGCTCCGACTCCCGGGTTCAAGCCATTCTCCTGCCTCAGCCTCCCGAGTAGCTGGGACTACAGGCGACCGCCACCTCGCCCGGCTAATTTTTTGTATTTTTTAGTAGAGACGGGGTTTCACCGTGTTAGCCAGGATGGTCTCGATCTCCTGACCTCGTGATCTGCCCGTCTCGACCTCCCAAAGTGCTGGGATTACAGGCTTGAGCCACCGCGCCCGGCCTATCTTACCAAATTTTACAAATTGATAGTAAAATGGCAGTTTTCCAACAAAATAAACAAATTGTAGAAAAAGACAGGTCATAAAACAGGAAATACAAAAATGTAGTTCAAAAGTTCAAAATTACCAGGTAAGCAAAAAAAGGTAAAATAACAAAACAATGAGATATGATTTTTCATCATTTCAACTGCAAAGACTATAGACAATAATGTTGAAGAGGATGGGTGAGGCAGGCTCACCATACACTGCTAGTAGACATGCAAATTAACATTCCGGAAAGCCACACATGAGTTCACTATACCGGATTGTGCAAGTCATGCTCTGCACAGACACCTGGCTCAGGGAATGCATGGGGCTGAAATCCAGGCCTTGCTATATTTTCTCCAAGCCATAATCCCTGACATGTGTTGAGTCATCCCATAATAGAGGGTGCTGTTTTCTTCACAGAAAGGCTGGACTACTAGTGGCTCCATCTAAATATGCACAGAGCATACCTTTTGCTACAAGTGACTTATATACCTCTAAATTACCCTGGTAGATAGAGACTTATGTACAAAAGAGATGCTTATTTCTGCAGCAGATTTTGCTTTGACACCAACATCCACTTTTCTATAAACATTGTGCATTGAAGACGTGATTCCCTGTGGCCTATCAAGACATCCAGTTAAATCATGGGTTTCTAGTGACCATCCCAGAAAAAGACTTGCTGAGTAAGCTGTGGCTATATTCGTGTGATAATCATATGTATAATTTAATTTACTCAACAATAATGTCAACATCAATATTCATAATATCATGTATTCAAAAAGTAAACATTGCGCACAATACAAGATCTCTTTTGAGGGAGAGAATATAGCAGTGAACTAGACTGACAGAAACCCCTACTCTCAAAGAGCACACATTTTAAATTTTAAAAAGTAAAACTATGGGAGTAGGGAACAAATCCTCTGAAATAATACGCTTTGTACTGTTTATGCTTTCTTCTTCCAGTGCTAGGTACACTCTCTTCTACAACTGACCTGCATGATTGGTTGCTCTCCTGTTTAAGCTATCGACAGATGCCTTTATTTGCCAGAGCCAAAGTTTAGCAAATTATTTATTTTTAGCTCTAATTCTAATTTGCTATTCCAACATTTCCATAATAATTTAATTGTGCTACATCAGTCCTGCATTTCTAAAACACTAGTCTATGTCCTTAAAAGACAGGATTCAAGACTGCAGTTGTCCCTTCATTCATTCAACACATATTTTTAAATTCCTAGTATGTGCTAAGCTCTGTTCTAGGTGTTAAGGATCGAGCGAAAGGGTGAAACAAACAAAACCCTGCCCTGACGAACCTTCTATTTCAGTGGTGTAGACAATGAGCAAGATAAGTAAAATATAGAGAACGTTGGGTATCTAAAAGAACTAAGGAGTAAAGATTATTTTAAATGAAAAAATAAGAAATATGGATTGGGGAGATGGCATTTTAGATGAGGTAGATGGTGAAGGTTTGACTGGGAAGATAATATACAAGAAGTGAAGGACTTAAGTGAACAAATGCAGAAACAAGAAACCAGAACAGAAAACTGCATGTTCACACTTACAAGTGGGAGCTAAACAGTGGGTACACATGGACATAAAGATGGGAACAATAGACACTGGCGAATACAAGAGGGAGGAGGGAGGGAGGGGGATAAGGATTGGAAAAAACTACTTATAGAGACTGGGCACGGTGGCTCACACCTGTAATCCCTGCAACTGAGGAGGCAAAGGTGGGTGGGACACCTGAGGTCAGGAGTTCAAGACCAGCCTGGCTAACAAAGTAAAACCCCATCTCTACTAAAGATACAAAAATTAGCCAGGTGTGATGGCTCATGCCTGTAGTCCCAGTTACTTGGGAGGCTGAGGCACAAGAATCACTTGAACCCAGGAGGTGGAGGATGCAGTGAGCTGAGATCACGCCACTGCACTCCAGCCTGGGTAACAGAGACTTAGTCTCCAAACAAAACAAAACTACCTATAGAATACTATACTCACTACCTGGGTGGCAGATACATTTGTACTCCAAACCTCAGCATCATGCAATGTACCCATGTAACAAACCCTCACGTGTTCCCCCTGATTCTAAAATAAAAATTGAAAAATAGACCAAAGAAGTGAAGGATCAAGTGAGCTCAAAAAATTTCTGAGGGAAGAGTACTTCATAGGTAAGGCTAAGTGCAAAGGCCCTGAGGTAGAAGCATGCCCCATAGTTCACAGGGCAGTAAGGAGGTGAAAATATCTACTCAAGTGTTTTGTGAAAGATTCAAAGAAGTGTCCAGTGACTTCTGTTTCTGGAGAAAAAGTGGTCTAGATTTTCCAGATAAGCTTCCTGGTAAATATAATTATAAAAGCTAAACTAAATATTAAAAATTTTAATTCTTCCTAAAGACAGACAGCAATCATCAGGTGAAATGTAGGCAACAAGAATGAATACTGGAACATAAGCAGAGGTTGAAGGCATTTCTAACATAAGGGAATTTGCCTATCCAGTTGAAATTAAACTTTTGTTTATAGCAAAAGAAAAAGCTTTCAATCTTCCATTGAATTCCACAGACTTGAGAAGTCAGAGGGCCACAAGGACATTTGCCTTGAAGCTGAGCATGATGAAGCGCTGTCCCCAAGCATTTATAACTAAGAGCAAACACTAGCACAGATTTTTAAACAAAATGCTTTCCCATAGGTGATACAAAAAATTACATGCCATGAATTTTGGTCATCCTTGTACATTGGACTGTTAGTGTCTTTAGGTGTCTGACAAAAGCTAAAACAAATGCTCCCTAGTGAAACTATTTTCATCCAAGTCTCAAAAAATTTTGTAAAATATTTTTCAGAGACCTCTTGTTGAAAACATAAGCAACACAGAGAGAAAATTAGACACCATGATGAAGAATCTTCAGAAAAAAATAGACTGCAAAAACAGATCCATAAAATATTTAGACTTTGAAATTGCCAGACATATAAAATAACTATATTTATTATGTGTAGAGCACAAATCAATAGAGAGCAACCTAAAAATATCTGTAGGAAATAAAAAAACAGCTAGCCTTATAAAAAATCAAATAGCATTTCAAAAACTAAATAAATACTTGAAATTCATAACTGAAAAGACTGGTTTAATAGCTTATTAGATGCAGCAAGGTGGATAAATGAACTGAAAAACAGGTCAGAAGAACTATTCGGAATGCATAACAAAGGAGCAAAGGAAATACAGATCCATAGACATGAAGGATAAAGCTTGATAGGCTAATGTACATAAACTGGAGTCCCAGAAGGAAAGGAGAATGAGCAGAAGAAATAATTAATACTAATCCATGAGTTCTGAGTCTAATAAATCTCAACTAGGATAGATAAAAGGACATCCACACATAGATCCATCATGGAGAAATTCCAGAAAACCAAACACAAGGAGTAAATATATATATTTTAAAAAGATCAATAGAAAATCATATAGATTGAGCACTGAGTTCTCGAAAATAGAAACGTTGTTGTTAGAAGATGCTGAAGTGCTCTTTTACATTCAATGTGCTGAGATAATATAAATGCTAAACTAGACTAGGAATTTACTATATCAGGACAAATTCATCTTTCAAGACTTAGTAATTAATGACATTATCAAGTAAACAACAAAAAAGGAACTATTTTCCACCAGCAGGTTTTCTCTAATGGAAATTTGGGCAGATCAATGATCAAAATACTAAATCGAAAGACAAACATGCACAATCAGAAGTATATCAAAAATTAGGATTCAGAAAGGTTGAAAGTAAAAAGATAAAAGTTAAAGTTTAAATAATAGAAAAAATGTTTAAAGAATAAAAGTGAAAACTTAAAAGGATGAAAAATATATAGCAGAAGAGAACTGGGGCAGCTACACTAATATTACTTCAAAGAAAAAAGCTTACCAGGTGTATTAGTTCATTCTCACACTGCTATAAAGAATTACCTGAGACTAGGTAATTCATGAAGAAAAGAGGTTTAATTCACTCACAGTTTTGCAGGCTTAACAGGAAGCATGATTGGGCAGCCTCAGAAAACTTACGATTATGGTAGAAGGAGAAAGAGAAGCAGGCACTTTCTTCAGATGGTAGCAGGAGAGAGACAGAGCGAAGCGGGAAGTGCCACACACTTTTAAACCATCAAATCTCGTGATAATTCACTGTCGTGAGAACAGCAAGGGGGAAATCTCCAGCCATAATCCAATCACCTCCTACCAGGCCCCTCCTCCAATCTGACACGAGATTTGGGAGGGGACACAAATCCAGACCATATCACCAGATATAAAGTCACTTTGGAATGACCAAAGTTTTATTTCATTGGGAAAATACAGCAATTTTAAATTTGTATGCACTTTGTAACATCACCTCACATCGTATAAAGCAAGACTGACAGAAATACAAAGAAAGATAAACCCTCAGTCATAGTGGCGGATTTTAATACAAACTTTTCAGAAACTTATAAATCAAGCAAACAAAAATTAAGATGCAAAAATATTGAACTGCATGATCAGCAGTACTGACTTCGTTGACACACAGAAGACACTACTGAGCAATCAAAACTGCACAGGGCATGCTCCTTTCAAATATATAGGGAGATGGAGTTCAGCTTCAGCCTGGACCTCCAGGGAGCTCTGGAGAAGAATGACACACAGAGCTGGTCCACCTGGAGGCAAGAGGCCTAACTTTTGTACAAACACGTCCATTGTCACTGACTTCAGACTGCCCCGGGTCAGGGTGGGGTTATGCCGACCCACGTAAGACATCTGCCGTTCAGAAGAGGGCCATTCTCTGGGGAAGAGGAGAGTTCTGAGAAGTTAGCAGACATCCTAACACAAGTTGGGTGATAATTGCACTGGCCTGTTAGGATCTGGGTGTGGTGTCAATAGTATCCAGCACTGCCCACCTCGTTTTTCAGGTTACTCAGATCTACTTGCTTCTCTTATTAAGTTTTTTTCCATCCAGGGACAATTTGTCCAGGATCTTTGTTGGTCCTGATTTCTGGGCAATGTATAAGAGGAGAATCACTGAAATAAACAACAGCCACTGCTGCTACAGCTGGCCTGAACCCAGCAAATGATGCTCATCCCCTTTCTCATTTGTATCCCTCTTCCCCTCGACTCGTGTTTTTGAATGGTCGTGTCTCATGGAGTGACCCCAGCCCATCAATCCTGAAGGGTCTGAACACCTGGTTATCCTGTATGTGCGAAGATATTTTATGCAATAACTGAGTTCTTCACGGTTATTTTTGGAACCAAAGCTTTACTCCTTTCTTGTAGCAGCCTTTATTAAACGGTCAAAATATGCTTCATTTTGTTGCTGAGTGATTCACTTGAAACTTGACCTTTGTTTTTAGAAGTCCACCAGTTCCTTTAGGCTATTGGCTCAGCTGTGGCTCAACACAATGAGGCCTTTGTTTTGCTCCCAGCACGAGTGCTTAATTGGCATTACAGTTTACTCCTGATTTCACAGGCTTCCTTTTGTTTTTTTCTCTAAAACCTAGTTTCCTCTGGAAATATAATTCTAAAGTATAACAGAACGGTGATGTAGAAAATATTTTTGATTAATCTGTAAAGTATGCACAGTGTGAAGATAACACATACTTCTCCACCACAGGACTTTCCAAGCCTAGTGTGTCTTCATCATCTCTCCAATGTCATTAGGTGGTTAATTTTTCCATAAGAAAAATCAGTTGCATTTCTTGCCCACAGATATTTCTGCCCAGTATAAACATCACAGCTTCTGTCTCTTTGGGTTTAACAGCATCTTTCTAGGAACTCACCCTTATTTTTTGTTGATGGGTATACTAATCCTGGCTCCCATCCACAGCTGACTTCAATGACACAATTAAAAGCCATATGCTAACCTTTCAAAGACCTCCACTCTGACTCAGCAGATGGATTTTTACCACCTACTTGCATTCACCTGTTTTTAGTGCTTCAGATAACACAGCTACAATGTAGTGTGGGGTCTATAGGGGTTGCAGAACTGATCCAGATGATGGCTGAAGCACACAGACTTGCAGGACAGGGAGGAAAGTAGGCAAGTCCACTCTGGCCTGTTAGGAATGGAATGCCTGTGCATAGGTCCCAACCACCGGAACAGTGTTGCTCAGAAGTACACCTGTTTTATAAAGAGGAATTCTCCACAGCTGCCTTTCCTACTCCAGAGATACTTAACGAGAACCTCTCTGGAAATAGTTAAGATGGGCCAGGTGATCCTTATTATCAGAGAAGTTTGAGGAACATAGCCTTAGGGAGAAGCTATGATGTGCAGTGTCTTTCAATACCTTGAAATATTTATTATGAATAAATGTTTTGTGGTTGCTTAGAGATGCTGACTTACAAGAAGAAGACTTGTTCAAGTTTTTCATGTAGAATATCACTGGCAAGTGAAGACCACCAACCCGGCAGTTCTTTCCTCAACTTGTTACTTCCCTCAAGATCCAAGACGGAGCTACATAAAGTGAGGTTAGTCTTTGGGGCTACAAAACTTAGCAACATCTCTTCTGATATCTCTTTCCTTCCCCCAGAGACACTCCACATCATATTTCCTGCTGGGAGATCTGGGAGGCAAACTGCCTTAAATTTCCCCATGCACTCCATTATCAAAACACATCTATTCTGCCAAGGCTGAATTCTGTACAAGCATATCTCATTTTATTGTGCTTTGCAGATACTGTATTTTGTTTTTACAAATTGAAGGTTTGTGGCAACCCCACCTCAAGCAAGTCTGTCGGGCTGCTTCCCCAACAGCACGTACTCACCTTGTATCTCTGTGTCACATTTTGGTAATTCTCAATATTTCAGACTTTTCCATTATTATCGTATCTGTGATGGCAATATGTAATCAGTGATCTTCGAGGTTACTATTGTAATCGTTTTGGAGTATCATGAACCATGTCCATGGTAGAGAACCTAATCAATAAATGTTGTATGTGTTCTGACTGCTCCACCAACTGGCTATTCCTCCTTCTTTCTCCCTTTCCATGGACCTCTCTGTTCCCTGAAACACGGCAATATTGAAATTAGGTCAATCAATAACCCTACAATTGCCTCTAAGCATTCAAGTGAAAGGAAGAGTTCCAAATCTCTCTCTTTAAATCAAAACCTAGAAATGATTAAGTTTCATGAGAAAGACACGTCAAAAGCTGAGATAGACCAAAAGCTAGGCCTCTTGCCCCAAACAGTTAGCCAAGTTGTGAATGCAAAATAATAGTTCTTGAAGGAAATTAAAAGTGCTATTCCAGTGAACACACGAGTGATAAGAAAGCAAAACAGCCCTATTGCTGGTACAGAGAAAGTTGTAGTGATTTGGATAGAACATGAAACCAGCCACTACATTTCCTGAAGCCAAAGACTGATCCAGAACAAGGCTTTAACTCTCTTCAGTTCTATGAAGTCTGAGAGAGGTCAGGAAGCTGCAGAAGAAAAATCTGAAGCTAGCAGAAGTTGATTCATGAGGTTTAAGAAAAAGAAGCTGTCTCCATAACATAAAAATATGAAGTGAAGCAGCTGATGCAGAAGCTGCAGCAAGTTATCCAGAAGTTCTCACTAAGATAACTAATGAAGGTGGCTATACTCAATGACAGATTTTCAATGTAGACAAAACAGCCTTCTATTAGAAGAGGATGCCATCTAGGTCTTTTTTAGGTAGAGAGAAGAAGTCAATGTCTGGCTTCAAAGCTCAATGGACAGGCTAACTCTGTTGTGAGGGGATAAAGCAGTTGGTGACTTTAAGTAGAAGTCATTGTTCATTCACCATTCCCAAACTCCTAGAGCCCTTGAGAATTATGCTAAATCTACTCTACTATGCTCTAGAAGTAGAACAACAAAGCCTAGATGGCAGTACAGGTGTTTACAGCATGGTTCACTGGAAGTTTTTTTTTTTTTTTTTGAGACAGAGTCTTGCTCTGTCACCCAGGCTAGAGTGCTATGGCACAAACACAGTTCACTGCAGCCTCGACCTCCTTTGCTCAAGCGATCCTCCTGCTTCAGCCTTCCATGTGACTGGGATTACAGGCATATGCCCTTATGCCTAGCTAATTGAATTTTTGTAGAGAGAGAGTCTCACTTTGTTGCCCAGGCTGGTCTCAAACTCCTGGCTCAAGCAATTCTCCCTCCTTAGCTTCTCAAATTGCTGGAATTGTAGGCATGAGCCACCACACCCAGCTCTGGTTTACTGGATATTTTAAGCCCACTGTTGAGACCTACTGCTCAGAAAAAAAAAAAGAAAAGAAAAAAAGATTCTTTCAAACTATTACTGCTCATTGACAATGTACCTAGTCATCCATGAGCTCTGCCGGAGAGGGGATAAATGTTATTTTCATGCCTGCTAACACAGCATTTATTATGCAGCCATTTTAACTTTCAAGTCTTATTAAGAAATACATTTTGTAAGGCTATAGCTGCTATGTATAGTTATTCTTCCAGTGGATCTGGACTAAGTAAATTGAAAACCTAGAAAAGATTCACTATTCCAGATGCTGTTAAGTACATTCCTGATTCATGGAAGAATATACAAATGTCAACTTTAACAGGGGCTTGGATAAACTTGATTCCAGTCCTCATGGATGACTTTGAGGGGTTCAAAACTTCAGTGGAGGAAGTAACTGCAGATTTAGTGGAAATAGAGAACTAGAATTAGAAATAGAGCCTGAAGATGTGACCGAATTGCTACAATCTCATGATAAAACTTAAATAGATGAGTTGCTTCTTATGGATGAGCAAAGAAAGTGGTTTCTTGAGATGGAAGCTTCTCCTGGTAAAGATTCTGTGAACATTGTTGAAGTGACAACAAAGGGTTTAGATAAACTTAATTGATAAAGCTGTAGCAGAGTTTGAGAGGAGTGACTGCAATTTTGATAAATGCTCTCTTGTGGGTAAAAAGCCATTAAATGGCATGGCGTGTTACAGAAAAATCTCTCATGAAAGGAAGAGTTAACCAATGTGGCAAACTTCATGGTTGTCTATTTTTAAGAAATTGCCACAGCCACTGCAGCCTCAGTAAGCACCAACCTGATCAACCAGCAGCCATCAACAATGAGGAAAGACCCTCCTCCAACAAGTAGGTAATGAGGGGCTGGGCACAGTGGCTTATGCCTGTAATCCCAGCATTTTGGGAGGCCAGAGCGGAAGGATAATTTTGAGGTCAGGAGTTCAAGACCAGCCTGGCCAACATGACTGAACACTGTCTCTACTAAAAATACAAAAATTAGCCGGGCATGGTGATGCATGCCTGTAGACCTAGCTACTAAGGAAGCTGAGGTTGGAGAATTGCTTGAAACCAGGAGGCAGATGTTGCAGTGAGCCAAGATTGCACCATTGCACTCCAGCCTGGGTGACAAGAGTGATACTCAAAAAAAAAAAAGGTCATGACTCACAGAAGGCTCAGATATCACTTGCATTGTTTGGCAATAAAGCATTTTTAAGTTAAGATATATAAATGTATATATACATTAGTATACAGTACAGTGTAAACATAACTTATATATGCACTAGAATATCAAAACAAATTGTGTGACTTGCCTCATTGTGATATGTACTTTATACAATTGGTCTGAAACCAAATTGCACTATCTTCCAGGAATACCTGTACATGTAAATCCATGTTAGTGAGGCAACAAGCAGGAGATGACTATTAGTTAGCCTGTTGACATTTTTAGGAGTGTATTCTAAACCTTAATTTTCCCTGCCCAAAGAGCATCTAAAAGTTCATCATAGCAATATTTGGTGACATGTGGGTCTCAAAATCACAAAACATAATTCAGTGTATACAGATTAAAACTAATCTTAATGAGAGTAAATCTACTCATAAACCAAATGAAACATAATTATATTTGAGCAGAATTCTTCTCCAATTAGACTTGGTGCCTGTATTTCCACAGAGCACTGGACAGTCCGTCCATGGACTTTCAAATTTCTCTTTTAGCATGCCTATTGTTTTCTCGGTAACTCACCATAGTGTCCAATGAAATACTAATTTAAGGTGGAAATAAGCAGTAGGAACAAATGAGTTAGTGAAAAACAAATAACCTGTTTTCATCAAATTCTTACTGTCTTGCATTTCATAGCTACTTCCTGTATTATTAGTCTGTTCTCATCCTGCTGATAAAGACATACTGGAGACTGGGTGATTTATAAAGAAAAAGAGATTTAATGGACTCACAGTTCCGCCTGGCTTGGGAGGCTTCACAATCATGGTGGAAGGCGAAAGGCATGTCTTACATGGCAGCAGACAAGAGAGAAAATGAAGACCAAGAGAAAGGGTCTTATAAAACTCTTATCAAACCATCAGATCCCATGAGACTTATTCACTACCACGAGAACAGTATGGGGGAAACCGCCCCCATGATTCAATTATCTCCCACTGTGTCCCTCCTACAACACATGGGAATTGTGGGAGCCACAATTCAAGATGAGATTTGGATGGGGACACAGACAAACAATATCATTTTCATTCCAAAGGACTTGCAGGACCATGAACACAATTTCCTTTAAACCAAAGACTACTACTGTCTTGGTTGTGCATTGGCTTGGCTTCATCCTCTTTATTGTAAAATAAATTCCTGTATTGACTGCTTTCTCTCTGACATTATCCTTTCCCCAATCTCATACTGTCAAATACAGATTTAATTGTACATGCAAAGACCTTCCAGGGCCAGGAATTGAAGCAGGCTGGGGACATGGAGGCAAATGGGAAGCATATGTCCACCTATGGGAGGCACAGGATGCCCCTACTGGCCCCCTGCCACTTGGGAGTGCAGAACTGACTTGGCCAGATCTTCCTTTTTTTTTTTTCAAGACGGAGTCTCACTCTGTCACCCAAGCTGGAGTGCAGTGGCACAGTCTCAGCTCTGCAACCTCTGCCTCCCAGGTTCAAGTGATTCTCGTGCCTCAGACTCCTACAGGCATGGTGGCTTAACCTGTAATCCCAGCACTTTGGGAGGCCAAGGTGGGTGGATCACCTGAGGTCAGGAGTTTGAGTCCAGCCTGGCCAACATGGCAAAACTTTGTCTCTACTAAAATTACAAAAATTAGCTGGGCATGATGGCGGGCACCTGTAATCCAGATCTTCCTATTTTTCATGACAAACTAAAATTCCTGTGGTTTCCAAATGTTGGTAATTGATCTTAATTTGTCAACAATATATATTGCTTCAAACAAAACATACCTGAATTATATTCCCATATTATATTGAATCCACAGGCCAGCAATTGACTTTCACTGAATTCCAGCAATGAGTGTAGTTACAGGGCCAATTCAAACTGGAAAAGATATTTGTTCATTCTTTCTACTTTTATTTTGAGGCTGCAGCGAGCTATGACCACATCAGTGCACTCCAGGCTAGGCAATGGAGATAGGCCTTGTCTCTAAAAATAACAAAGAAAAAGAAAAGAAAACAGAAAAGTAAAGAGATAGTGAGCAGGCAGAAGGGGTACTATGATATTTTGGACATACCTGTTTTTTAAAATGATTGTCTACTCTAATATACAGTGAATCCCTATGCATTAGGATGAGTATGCTGGATTCCATGGCTTCCTTGAAGCCCATGAATTCTCTGAAACTGTCTCCGTCATCATTGGGATTGTCTGTCTCATAAGCATGAATTATAGAGACTTAACAGAGGTAGTTCAACCGGGGACAGAGAAGGGTCTGAAATGCCTGTTGGGTGAGGTGTGGCACTGAGATTGGTAAAAATCACTGCCTTTACCACTTCAAAACATTATAAATATCTCAATGTTTAAATATTTCATTAATATAATTTTCTAACAATTCAAATGAATTTCAAAGAATAATACACTATCATTCAGCTATCACATATATAGCTATATATTTCAGTTTGTGAAGTAAACTAGTATTTAGATCAAGCAATTAAGAGCTGCAACTAAAGATGATGAAACAAATTGGTAAATGTTTTTTCTAAGCAAACTGGTTGTAGATTTACCGTTGTTTAAATTACTGTCCATTGTTTTCTTATGAGGAGTGATTTCATCATTTGTTTAAAACCTAGCTTTTGACAGTTTTCCTAAAGTCTTTTGAAATTTGAAAAAGTATCCCGCATGATTCTGTGTTTCATGAAATACCAATATTTTAACATTTCCCTTTAAACAATAAAAAATATGAATACGGATTATGAATGTGAATAAACTGTGAACGGACTTTTTAAGAAGGTAGCTTAATTAAATATATGTAATCAGAAAATACATTTTTTAAAATGTAGGTTTTTGCCATTTTACTTCTATCCCTTGCCACAAAACATTTTGTGATAGACAATTGTTCTTTGTTTAGAATTTCTCCCGTAGAGAAGGCTTCAGTTTTTTCTTTCCCTTTATTTATATGCCTGTGTGCATGATGTCTAAATCACTGGTCAGGAGTTCCCTGGGGATCTTCGTATCTGACTACATGGCAACATTCCAGACCCAGAGTAAACCTTTCAGAGAGTGGGAATGAGTGGGAGGATGTCGCCCTGGGCATGGTGCTTAGGAGGCCAGATTTCCCTAAACCTGTTCTGCTGGGAGCCCTAGGAAGCCTCAATGCAGTCTGCTGTCCAGGTATACTTACAGGGCGTGGGGTGGGGGACTGTTAATTTCTGAATAGACTTTGTCTCATCCACACGACAACATATTTTAATTTTAAAGGCAAATGTCAACCTATTTAGAAAACTATAAGTGTGACTGATGCATTCATTATTTAATAACCCCGGGGTGAAACCTGAGGTGAGTGGTTTCACCCTTTCATACTCAGGAGTGGAACTAGTTCTCATCCTGGGTACTGTGCACAGTCAGACCTCACGCTCGCACGCTGGGCTCCAGGCCTCCTGGCAGTGGACTTGAGTGTACCCCGCGTGTGCCCGGAGGACTCCTGTGCACACCGCCGCCGTGCTGTTGAGTACGAAAGACCCCTGAGAGCAGTTCCCAGATGAGAGCCCAGCTGTTGCTGTGAGACTGACTGCGGGTGGCAGCCGGCAAGAAGGAACTGCCAGGACCGACCCTGGCGCTCGCCACCAACTGCGGCGCAGCCTCCTATGCGGTGCCCGCCCTTCGGCATCACTGCAGCCCCCGCAGCAAAGCTAACTTTAAAATTTTAAATAAAATAATTTTTTAAAGGGCCGAAAACTCCGGCTCCCACCCCTCCCCCAGCCCGCCGGCGGCGGCGGCGCTCAGTGAGTGACAGGCGAGCGCGAGCCGCGGCCCCAGCCGGGCCGAGCGCGCTGCCGGAGTGGAGCCGCTGTAGGTGAGGGGCCCGCGTCCCCGCACGCCGTGGGCGCCCCGCCTGGCACGGATCCATGCCTGTCGCCACTGTTGCCGCCCGCCGCCACGCCGCGGGCACCATGACAGCTCTGAGCGCTTGGGGTTTACAGGTTCGGTCACGCACGCCAGGTGCCCGAGAGGCGGCGGCGCGGCCGGCTCAGTGCCCTGCGCCCGAGGCCCGGGATGCGCGCCCTTTGGTTCCTCGGCCCGGCCGAGCCAGGACGGCGCAGGGGCGCTGGGGCTGCGAGAGGGGCTGCGGGCTGGTGGCCCCGCGCGGGGGAGGGTTGGGGAGGGGAGCCTCCACCCGAGAACGGGGCGCTGGGGTCCTCGCAGGCCTGGCCGGGGCACGGAAGCCGCGATGCGCCCTCCCTTTCCTGCGCGTGGGTGTCGGGGGCGCCTGCTGCGGGATGCGCCAGGGCTGGCTTGGGAAGCCCAGGGCCGGCAAGACCTCGGGCCTGCCCCGCCTGGGCGTCTAGCAGGTGTTGGGGGGCAGGTGGCTGAGGACAAGGCCACTGGGCATCACGACAGCGCTGCACCTGCCCCCTCCGCACCGGGTCCGCCGCCTGGGTAAACCTCTGGGCCAACGCGCGGCAAGGGCGAGGGGGGAGGGCAGCCCGGCTCCAGCAGGTCTCCGCGGGGGCTCCGCGGCCTTACCCCATCCCCATACTCCTGTGGATTGCTCCTTGCTAAATGTCCCTTATGGTATTCATTGGCCTTGTTAAGCAGCCGTCATTAGGGTGGCCACACCGAACGCAAAACAGTGTCCTGCCAAACAACACCATTTTGTCACTGAATCTTTAAGAGACCAGCAAGGATGGCCTGGCTGGGATCCCTCGGGGGCCCCAGAACCCAGATCAGGGGTCATTTTGCTGACTTAATGTTCCTCTCTCAGGATGGTGTGAGAACGCTGAACTCAGACCCTTAGTGCTTGAAATACCTTAGGATAAATCTTTCAGTTTCAGGTACAATTTTTCAGAGACTCTATTATTAAGGACATGTGAATACACACTCACTTTCAGGCCTCAGAAGGTTTTACTCTTAATCTGGTGTTCGTGTGGTCATCAGCTAGGCCCTACTTCCCTGGTGGTGAAATGTGGGTTGAGGACCAGTGACCTTTGTGTTAGTAGTTGGGGATCAAAAATTAACAGGTGGCGATTTTGAAATGTGTGTGTGTGTGTGTGTGTATGTATGAATCGTATGTTCATAGCTACAACTGTGATTTGATATGGCCTGGGAGAGGAGCAGTTTCACTATGGTAGTTAACCCTGAGGCAGATGCATGGCAGGACTGGCTTTTTAAATTCAAAGATAAGGTTTCCACAGTTCTAGATAAAAATCATGGCTTCCCAAACATCTGCAACAAGAAACATTCATTCCCTAACTGTTGGTTTTCATTCTGGGTGCCTTTCTAGAGTCGATTTTTCATTCTTCTATAGTATACTTTGACCTAGCCATTGCTAAAATCAGACAGTGTGAAGACAAAATCCGGCTTTGGAGAAAAACTTAAAAAGTGAAAAGGTTCAGTTAGATCCTCTTCTGGGTTCATAAAAGACATAATCTGTTTGCAGAATAAATGTGCTGTCAC
This sequence comes from Rhinopithecus bieti, assembly GCF_001698545.2. Classification (NCBI taxonomy): domain Eukaryota; kingdom Metazoa; phylum Chordata; class Mammalia; order Primates; family Cercopithecidae; genus Rhinopithecus; species Rhinopithecus bieti. The sequence continues at coordinate 1,814,652 of NW_016803982.1, forward strand.
TGATAAGGACTATGCTAAAATTTCTACAAAACTCGAGGAGAAAGCACGTCTCATAAAATAGTGGTAATACACTTATAACTTTGGATGGGACTTGCAAGATATTCAAAGGAGAAAAAAATGTACTTTAAAAAAAGTGTACTCAAAATAGTGTCATTTACTTGCAATTTAGTGAACTGAAGATTTGAGTAGCATTTTCTTCTTCTTGGGTATGGCATTTCTTTGAAATGGGTTTCAGTTGATTTTTTTGTTGTTGTTTATCATTCCTGCATGCTTTGTGTCTGCATGTATGTGTGTGCACAAATGTACACATTTGTTTTATCATTCATCAATGATGTTCAGATGATTTCAGAATTTCCATAGCTGTATAAATTTATCCCAGGTCAGAGTCACATGTGGATTTCAAGTTTGTGAATGAAAATTCACATCTACACCTCTATAGCCTAAGATAAACTAAGCACTGGGCCAGAAGCTGGGTTGTGAGTGAGTAAAAGAGATAAATTCAGAGCCTAAGAATCATTCAGGAAAGACAAGTATGTAAGCAGGTGGATATACAGTGAGATGTCTTATTTTCTAGTTTTGGCATGGAAACTATGATATTGAGCGTAAAGATATTAAGAATGGTCCCCAAGGCCACGCACGATGGCTCATGCCTATTATCGTAGCACTTTGGGAGGCTGAGACAGGCCAATTGCTTGAACCCAAGAGTTCCAGGCCAGCCTGGGCAACATGGTGAAACCCCATCTCTAAAAAAATAAAAATTCACCAGGTGTGGTGGTGTACACCTGTAGCCCCAGTTACTTGGGTGAGACTCTGTTTAAAAATAATAAAAGAATGCCCCTGCCCCAAAATGTTATCAACATTTTAGAGCTTCAATCATGTTATACAATTCTCACCTGTCTCAAGGAACGGCACAAATTTTTATACCTTCAAACTCTATGCAAATGCTTAAATTTTTTAAATTGATTTTTTGAATTTTAAAGTAACCAAAGTTGATAGAGATGATAGAATGATAGAGAAAAAAAGAGTAAACACATAGTTTTAATAACCAAAGACAAATGACCACAATATCTGTGTGTTTTCTGTAGTATTTTTAAGGGCTTGACTTTAGGTAGTTGTAGTCATGGCATTGTACAACTTTTATACTGTTTTTTCCATTGAATATTTATTATAACATTTAAAATATGTCTATATAATTTTTTTACTTAAAAATTATAAATGGCTATATAACACCATACCAGTAAATACAGCTTCATATATATGACCATACCTCTATCATTGGACATTTGCTGTTTCCAGTTTTTCATCATTATAAACAATGTCCTGATAGATAGTTAAAATGTAGAGATTTATTTCTATTTTATGTTTTTCAGTATAAATATCCAAATATGTCCATATCTATCATCTATCGATCTATACATATCTTCAAATTGGTTTCCTGGAGAATTCAGATTATAATTTATTTGTTCTAAATTTCCAGTAATTATAACTTTGAAAAAAGTATCTGAATTATTATAGAGATATATGTTTGTCTTTACATTGATTTCCTAAATAATTCAGATTATAATTTTGAATAAATTGCTTAATCTGCTTTTGAGGTAAATCTGCCATTTTACAAAAAGTGTTGGTGGGTCCTGTTCCCTCTTTTACAGAAATAAAAGAAGGTAACATAATAATTTGGATGTTTGACTTTTGTGCTATATAAAAACTTGACCTTTAGAAAAATCACCTGAAAACCAGATGCTAAAATATACCTCTTAAAGTCAAAATAGGAATACTATAAAAGTTCAAAGCTGGAAAAAAAAAAAAAAGTCAATGCAAGTTCCTTTAGAAAATTGGCTGTTGTGTTCAGGAGTCTAATTCTGCTTTTTGCTTTCCTACTCGGACTTCAAGTAAATGATCAGAAGGGCTTATATAATGAGAAATCTGTACCCCCACAGGTAAAGGAAGAAGAAGCTCTTTCTTTCCTAGGCTGCAGAATTTTCTGGTAGATTCAGTATAGATGGAACAGGTCTGATGGGAAAAACTAAAGTTCAGTTCACAATTTCCTTTCTAAGAGTAGTGTACAAAAAATAAGGAAGAGAGGCCCCGGAAGAGCCCCTTAGTATGAAGGAGTGAAGTTGAAAGTTGGAAGCTGGCTTTTGGTAAAACAGAATGGCTTGACTCCTGAAGCAGTTTCTCCATGAGGTCCCAGGGCAAGGGCAGCCATACCAGAATATGTTCTAAAGGCGGGGACGGACCCCGCAGGTCCAGGGTGGGGGCAGGGGTGGGCCTCCGCAGCAGGAGTGGAAGAATTAGAAGTAGGATAGACCACAACACTGAGGCCAAGAGAATCATTTATGAAGAGATCAAGAGTGAGAATTATTTCCAATTATGCAAGGAAAAGAGATGAAAACAGGATGTTGTTTGGAGAGAGAATGATATAGATGGAAGACAGCCAACAGAGACACATCAATAAATGTTTTTCCTGACAGAGAGGATCACAGCGCATGGAACACAGCCATGTTTTAAAGTGAGATAAGATTCTTTTTTTCTTTTAGATTAAAAACAATCCCAATCTTTGGATGAAAATAGGTTATCATGTACCAAAACAATTAATAAAACTTAGCCAACATCTATATATAGCCTGATAAACACTTTGGATTTGAAAACCAATAAAAAGAAAAATATTTCACCAGCGTTGTGATCAAATGGTTTAGAAATTACTTATCCACAAAGAGAAAATTTAGATTAATGTTATACTTCCTCTCTAAAATTATCAGCAAACGTAAAATAATGTCCTGAAAATCTGTAATCCTGAAAAATATCAGTAGACAATTCTCTTATGTTGTAAATGAGTCAAAATGAAAATAAATAGGTGAAGAAATATATACTAGGCAAGTGATATCACTAAAAAAAAGATGAAGTAGAAGTGTGTAAATATCAGAAAACAGTTCAAAAAATTGTTTGATTAAATGAGAAAAAAGTCCTTAAAATCATAAAAGTTGCTATCTTTAATACAGTTTTAACTACAAGCTTCCCATGTTTACCAATGATCAGAGCATTATAGTATGCACAGTCAAAAGCATAATGCTAGCGGGGCGCAGTGGCTCACGCCTGTAATCCCACCACTTTGGGAGGCTGAGACGGGTGGATCACGAGGTCAGAAGTTCGAGACCATCCTGGCCAACATGGTGAAACCCCGTCCCTACTAAAAATATAAAAAAATTAACTAGGCGTGATGGTGGGCACCTGTAATCTCAGCTACTTGGGAAGGGAGGCTGAAGCAGGAGAATCATTTGAACCCAGGAGGCAGAGGTTACAGTGAGCCAAGATCGCGCCATTACACTCCAGCCTGGGCGACAGGTCAAGACTTCGTCTCAAAAAAAAAAAAAAAGTCTGATGCTTATTTTAGGGGAAAGGGAGGGGGGAAAATGCCCATAGACTCAGTATCTTTTTAAAGGGTTTTGTGACCTAAAATGGTGTTGAGAGTCAGCATTTCATCTTAAGAAGTACAAAAAAAAAAAAAAAAAAAAAAAGATTTTAAAATGAAAACATGAATGAATTCACTATGACATATATAAACTCTAAATCTAATAGCAAAAACTGAGAGCTATAGCATTCCAATCTGGGAGAAATATTGATCTATAGGTATCTTTAAGGTAAATTAGAATGCCAAGAAATTGGAATGATGACAAGGAGGTTAGTGAAGAAAGGCACTGGAGAAATTGGTATAAAATTCCCAGACTGAAGAACTGGAATCAGATTGTAGTAATGGAAATGAAGAGGTGAATGGTAAAGATATGTCCACAAAACTAATGCTACCACGTCTTGGTGACGGAAGGAAGAGAACAAAAGGGAGTTCAAGGTTAAAAGTAATTTCCGATCATCAAGCTTGGGTGATTGTGCTATTGTATTCTATTATGTCTAGTTAAAAGAAATTGTTACTGCTTTATCTTTCAGTTAATAGTGTCTGCAGGCTAAATCCTTTGCTTCATTTTCTTTTCTAGCTGTTTTATTATTATTTTGAAATTCACATGAGATTAGTTCCACAGGCAATATATTTTGCTTCCTTTCTTTGAAGGCATTGAATAGCAATTTAAAGGTATAGTCTAGACTAGAAAATCATAACAGAAACCCCAACAAAAACCCAAATATCTTAGTTATCCTTTTATAAAGCAAAAATTTAATTCCTGTATACAATACAAGTTAGTTATTTTCAAAGTAAATTCTGAAGATGTCTGAGGAAAATAAGAATAGAATATACTGTATATACATACAATTATAAATCAAAATTTTTGTCTCAGACTTATATTTTGCCTGTGTTGCTTATAATTAGACTCTCTTATTCTTTTCCACACAAAGAGCCCTGACTATGCAATGTGAACTTTCTAAATGTTCTCTTCTGAGCATCTAGGCTAGTGATGCCTCATTAGTTTGGAAACAGTGATGGGAGAGGTGTGCAGGGATCACCTGAAGATGTTTTTAAAAAAAATACAATGTCCTATTTTCCACCCTTAAAGATTCTGATTTAGTATGTCTGAGGTGAAGGAGGCCTCAGCTTGAGTGTCTTAGTTAGCTTGGGCTGCTGTAACAAATAGCACAGACTAGGTGGCTTAAACTCCAGACATTGGTTTCTTACAATCTGGAGACTAAGAAGTCCAAGACTGAGGGGCCGGCTGGTTCCTGTGAGAGCTGTCTTCATGGTGCACAGATGATTCAGCTGCCTCTGCTCTTCTGATAGATTCACTAATCCCATTCATGGGGGCTCCACCTTCATGGCCTCATGACCTCCCAAAGGCCCCACCTCCAAATACATTAGAGGTAAGAGCTTCAGCATATGACTTGAGGAAGACAGAACCATTCAGTTTACCGTTCAGTGTTGAGAATGTTTCTGAACCTCCCTTGATAATTCATATGTTAAGCAGTCTTTAGGAATTACTATTTTAAACCATCCCCTTTTGAGCAAATTTTGTGGATTCATATTGCAAAATGAAACAACCACAAAAACATAATCTCCCTTTGATTTTCTGTTATATTTAAGCATAGTAGCAAGTTTTGAAAACCACTGTTTTAAACCATCCACCTTCTTTATCCAACCTTTACAGATTCATATTATAAGATTAAACAACCACAATCAAAATAAGCATTCCCTTTCTGGTTTTTCATAATATATAAATGATAGCAGCAGCTCATCAAAATAAAATATCCAACACTAGATAATTAATATAGAGTAGGATATATACTTAGCACAGAGTAGGAGTGGTGGCCAGGGGCTGGGAGGAGGGGAAAATGGGAGTTGTTAATTCCTGGGTGGAAGGTTTCAGTTATGTAAGATAAGTGAGCTCTAGAGATCTGTGTTATGACATTGTGCCTGTAGTTAACATTTTATTGTGAATTTAAATATCTGTTAAAACAGTTCTCGTGTTAAATGCTCCTACTACAATGAAACAAAAATAAAAATTACCATGATGTAGATGACAAAAATACAACCCAGTTCCCTCTCATACTGCTTGACAGTTTTAGTTTGGGCATGTAGGTGCAATAACAGTTATAGTTTGGGCACGTAGGGTGCAATGGCAAAAGGGCTTTGGGGCATTGTGGTGTGTATTGAATCCCTTTAGCAAAACCAATCGCTTTTAAAGGCCAAAGAAAATTCAATTTTCACGATTAAAAAAATAAAACAAAACAGAATCCTTCGAGAAGTAATGACAGTTTTGGAGTATTTCTAGAAATAACCAGAGAAAAATAGCCTGCTGCTTTACTTTGGAATTTAGGAAATAGACTCATAAAAAGTGGGGAACCATTTTCTATTTCTAATCAGTACCTTGACAAAAGGAAAACAGAAGAGTCTGTTTTTGGAGATGGTTCTTTGAAACATTTGCCTTCCCCTGAGTGGTCACCACCTCGGGTAGCCCTTGAAGTCGCCTGGGACTGGACCATGCATGTAGAATTCTGTTTTTTGCAGAGCTACATTAGGATTTAGTGAGGGCCAAAACATAGATGAATGAGTACCCCAAAAGAAAAGTGGCAGGTGGCATTTGGAGGAGAGAGAGAGAAAGAGAGAGGCAGACAGTAAAAGAGAAGGAAGAAGAGAGAAAACCAGGCAGCCAAATCAGGGCCTTGACTTTTGTACAAAATTAGATAGAAAATCAACCACAGCAATCCTCTACCTGCAGGGGCAGGGGAGGGGGCCGCTGTTCTGTTGTGGAGACACACGTTGCTGCTGTGATGCTCAGGGGTCAGATTTTGATGCTATCTTAGTTTTCCTGCTAACGTGTTCTCTGCTGTGTTGCTGGGGGAGACGCAGGACTCCAGGCTAAGTTTAAGAGAGAAAATATAGAGCTGCTGCCTTTCCTCTGAGCAGAGGCCAGATTACACGGAAAGATGCATCCAGATCATTGAAGTTCACAAGCTGAGGATACCCGGAGGAGAGGCTTGCTTGAGAGGGCCCGGAAGGACTGGCATTGCAAGTCTAGTGGCAGGCATACTCTAATTTGGTTTTATTACTTAGACATGGAATAGGCAGGGACTTGGAGACTCCTGTCTCTGTTTTCTGGGAAAGAAGACTGTTCTATTCACAAAGCCTTGGAAGGGTCAGACTGAAAGAAGACATGGACAGCAAAGTATTCCTGGGGTGGAAATCAGAAAGACCTGGCTCCCTTGTGGTTTATCACAGCCTAACCGTGTGACCTCAGGCAAGACACTTATCTTCTCCAAACCTCAGTTTCACCTGTAAAATCAGAATAACAGAGAGAGACACTTGCCTCATTGGGGCATGGTGAGAAATAGGTAACAATTAGCCTCACACATAATAAACCCTCAGCAAATGTTAGGTGTAACTTGTTTAAACTGAAAAAATTTGTTAGTGTTTTACTTGTTTTAAAGAAATTAGAAATAAAACACATCATCTTTGTGAACATGTACAGAAGTTCATGTTTGTGAGATGTACAAAAGTTCTTAAGGTTAAAAAGTGAAAGTCAAATGTTTCACCATTTCTCTCCCTCCCTCCCCCTACCTCTGTTCTCCCAACAAATAGACTACTTGGATTCTAAACTTGCTTCCAATTCATGTGGGTCTGGGCATGTTTGCCTCCAATTTTTAATCTATATAGTGGGAATAATACTCAAAACTACTTTAGAGAAGTGTTAAATGCTTAGAATAGTGCCTGGCACAGAGTAAGCTTTCAATAATATTTGTTCTCATGTTTCAAGTAAAAAAAAATGAGTACCTAATGTCTAAGCTTGCTTCTATAATTATGCACAGAAGTTTATGGACCTTCATTCTACCCTGAGAAATGATCAAATGCATAAAAATCTGAGCAGTGTCAAAATTAATCACTTTTATCATTGGAAGTCACTTTGGATATCATCTATTGCAAAGTCCCAGACAGAGGAGAAATCTTTTCTGCAAACTCTACAATGTGTAGTCATTTCCTCTGAGAGTATCCAGAAAGGAGTTTACCACCTTTCAGGATATTCCAACACATTATGATTGGAAACTTATAGAGTATGATCTTTTTATCAAATAAACAGTCACCTCTTGATAAACTTTTGATAGAGAATTTCTATTTTGTCTGCAGTTTCCTTGCTAAAAGAACAGAGAACACTACAAAACAGAATCATAACATCTGTGTTCTGGGCTTTGGATTTTGGGGATGACAGAAAGACTTTCTCAATACATACTTTTTAATTGCTCTCACACAATCTCCGTAAAAAAAAGATGCATACATTTTTTTTTAGCCTGTATCATAGGTGGAATCTAATTTTTAGTTTTCACATTCTTAGCATAGTCAATCAAGAAATTATGAGACTAAAGCTAACTCTAGGAAGTGAAGAAATGTGTCACTTTAGGAAGTGGAGAAATCTGTCTCTTCACTACATGGGGTGAGATTATCAAATGGGAGTTAGTAAATACGTTTTTCTCATTCTTTACCAAATTTAGAGAAAAAATAATGAAGGTATAATAGAATATTTTTATGAGTCATCCTCAAGGAAAAGGAATGATAAATGGATAATACTTTCAGAAACCTGAAAGGGTCATTTAGATAGATTTAATTAGAGGTTTGATGATTTTCTGCCAGAAAAAAATTGACATTTTATAAGTATGTGGTGAGAAAAGTCATAAAGTGAGTCAGATAATAAAATGGATTCAATTTCAGGAGATGAGAAATGTCTGTACTATTTGCACAAAAAAATAATTGATGCCAAGAGTTTGTAATCACCAGGCTATATGATTTAAATATATTGAAAAAGTCATTTTCTTATTTCCTTTCCATTCTGTAATATCCTTGATTTTTGATTCAATAGTTCTGTAAGGCACATTGTCCCGTCTTGTCTCTGTGCCTAAGTTTCCTCGTCTGTAAAATGGTTCTTGTGAAAATTGAATGATACAATGCATATTCTTTTCATTTTTTCTTTTGAGACAGGGTCTCACTCTGTCACCCAGGCTGAGGTGCAGTAGTATGATCTTGGCTCACTGCAGCCTCTACTTCCCAGGCTCAAGTGACCCTCCCACCTCAGACTCCTGAGTAGCTGGTACTACAGGTTCATGCCACTACTCCCAGCTAAATTTTGTGTTTTTTTGTAGAGATGGGTTTTCTCCATGTTGCCCAGGCTGATCTCGAACTCCTGGACTCAAGCGATCCACTGCCTCAGCTTCCCTAAATGCTAGGATTACAAGTGTGAACCACCATGCCTGGCCTGAAAATGTATGATATTCTTAAACAGCCTGGCACATAATAATCCCTCAACCAACATTTTTGTTAGAAGGACTCTGTTTCTGTATGACGGTAAACATAATTTGGGTTGAAATCAACCAATGAGCTCACTGTTTTACCATGGAAACTCTCATGTGTCCCAGAGCACTTTTGCATGGGGTGTATGTGTGTGTGCATGTGTGTGTGAGCTACTGAAGGCTATTTTCCTTTGGAGAAAGCATTCTGAGTAGGAGATAACATCAGTTTTACATCAACTTCTGTTTTTAACACTTTCCCTTAAATGGTTGTGATGATTGAAATCTCAAGGCAGTCATTGAGCAGCCCCTAAATGGAAGACAGCAGAGTTGTTGGATTCTGGTCTGGAAAGTGCCCTGTGCATGTGAGAAGCTGTGGAGGCCATGAGAGGTGACCTCATGGAGGGAGAGGAAGAGCGTGAGCATGCAGGACACAGATGATCTGGGCTCAGAGAAGCAGGGGAAGTTCAGACACTTGAGATGCACAGAGAGGACATTCGACTGGGCAGAGGGAGGTGCAGGTATCAGTAGCTCTGAGGCTAAAATGTGCCCTGGGAGCTGGAGGATGGTGGAGTAGGCAGGGATGGTGACACATGAAGCAGGTGGATGGATGTTGGATAACAGATAATAAGACAAAAATATGGGGTATTTTTTCCTAATTGAAACCATAGCATAAAATGTATGATGCTATATTCATTTGCTCTGAATGGACATGTCTTCTGTCTGAGAAGGAACTTGGCAAACAAAATGGACAAACTTTACAGAAACAAGGACATCTTGCTATTCCAGCCTCAGGAATAAGCGTCCCCTTTTGTCGTCAAATTTTCATTACGGTGTATTGAGGTAAAACTGAAGATTTAAATGTGCATATTTTATGGGAAAGGCAGGGAAAGGGCAGGAAGCTCTTGTTCAAATGCAGATTTTGGCGGTTTGTTGTTTTAAGTTCTGTGGCTATTGGAACTAAAAAGAGGAAGAAATAAAAGCATTTGAAATAAGAATTAATATTATAATGCCTACATTAACAAATTGGTAACATCAAATACATGTGTCTTCAGAATATGAAGTAATGCCTTTCTCGACACAAATTTAACACTGGGAACCTAATCTGGAAAGCTGTGCTTATATTGGTTCACCTTGTAAGGCCTTGCACGTTTACGCATGTAAATGAGCTATGGGACAAGAAAGACAAGGAAGGGGCGCAGATGTTTGAAGGTGGTGTTTACTTACAGTTAGGATTTTCTGCACATGCATATTTATTGACAGAGGACGATGTTAACAAAACATAGATTTAAAAAATCTGGTTACAAAACCCTGTGCAAGTAATCATTTAAAAACAAATGTATGCATGGAAAAATATATATGGAAAAGTCAGTCCTAAAAGAGATACAATTGATATCCTCTTGGAGAGTAAGCACCCTAGCTAAAGAAAATTCCACAAGAGACCATAACTAATTACTATTTCATCTGCAGCCCCTTGTTCGATGGCAGACACAATGTATGTGCTCAACAAATCCTTTGCAAAGCTGATTGAGTTTCTAGAAATGGAATTCCTGATGGCTTTCGTTTTTGTTTCTTATTTTGTTTATATAGTTTTCTAATTTTCTACAACAAACGTGTATTACTTGTGTTAATGAAAATAAAATAAAAATAGAATTACTTTCTTCTAACTTAATTTAAGGTTTAAGTATTTGAGATCTAGGCAAAGACCAGTCAGCTCTCCTGGATTTTTGCATGAATCTCATTATGCCCAATAGCACAGTAACATGTTGGGAATCCACCATTCAATATTCCTTGCCTAGGAAGATAGTATGGAGCTAGCAGTAAGGTACTGAAGGAATAAGAAAACCACTAGATGGAGGTTGAAGATAAAGTGCACCACAGTAGAGCCTCTCTTTTAATTAATCAGCCACTCTGCTTCTAAATATAGCATATTGTCTTCCATGTCAGGAACATGGAGGGAAAGCACGTAGTATGTTTTGTTCAATGTTAAATCCACATCACTTAACATAATGGTCGGGGTAGTTAAAAAATCAAAACAATTATGCAAACATGAATGAATGAGTAACTTCTGCTAGCAATGATGGTTGGTTTCCCAAAGACATGAAAGTCAGAATTTGAGGTGAAGAGTCCCAGAGATGTTATTGAACATTTTCTTTTCTTAATTTCCTTCTCCAAGTGTGCCAGGGATACTAAGCAATGAGATAAAAACCCACCATTAAGTGTGTATGTGTGTGTCTGTGTCTAGAATAGGGCAGTTGGTAAGCAGTTTCACTTGCACTCCTAAAGACCCCACAGTTTATGCACAACAGTTATCAGAAGAGTACTTGTTGATATTGACGTATTGATAGCCTTAATAATAACTAATGATTAAAAATGAGCCAATGACTTCTGTCTTCTTTGGGGCTTTTTAGAATGAAATAGATGCTTTGATTTTATACAAGTTGTGTGTTTCTCTTCTCACGTCCTTATTCCCAAATATTAACTCTTTCAGTTATAACAAAAAATCACACACATAGACAAAAATTCTTCATGAGTTAAGTTAGGGAATTAGAAAAGACTGATGTGGAATTGGCATTGGATAACAAAGAGTACATGGCTGGGATAAAGAGTTTGAATAGTAAAGGTTGCAGGATGGTGAACAATGGTATGTTTAGCCAATCTGAGTGCAACACGTGGTATGAGTGTGAAGGGAAGTGCACGTACAAATCAGTGGGACGCAGGGTCCTGGAAACATAAGGTTAAATAAAGTAGGCAGTTTGTAAGCTTTAAGAATGCCTTTATATTCAGTGCTATGTATCCAGCACATACTGCAGTGCCTGATACCACAGTGGATGCATAATATTTGCTGTGAGAATGAATGAATGAACAGATGAGTGAGTGAGAAACAAGAAGATACACTGAGGTTTTCTGGGCTACAAAAGAGACCTACAGTGTGTTTGGAAGCTGATTTTTTAAAATATAAAATAGAGAACATTTTGAAAGGCATCTAGAGAAAGGAGTCTAGAAATGGGGATAGGTGAAAAAGGCCATTGTACATATATGGAATGAATGAGCAAGAAAACAATCCACTACTGAGAGTGGGTGCAAAGAGAACCTGCTGGGCCTTCCCACTGCACGTGGGGAACCTGAAGAGTTCGGAGCAGTAGGGTCTGGGACATGAGAGGAAGGAGAAAAGCAGAAGGATGCCTGGCTCATGTCGCTCTCTCAGGCTGCATCTTTGTTCATGATGGTGTTGGCACCGTCTTCCTACATCTGTGGGGGAAGCAGCACCGATGCCTCTCTAAATTGGTAGCTGGACACAGATGGTAATGGAAACTGTAACAACAGGTGATCACTTGAGGGGTTAAGTAAAGAGGACAGGCAAGAACAGCATACTGTGAACCATAATTTGGAAGACAGGAGAAGATTCAAAAGACTTTAATACTGAACCCAAGAGAGCTGCAAGGGAAAGAAATGACCCATAGTGTTGCAAGGACATTGCAGTTAAAGAAAATGGAATATTTTAATTTTAATACCGTGAAGAGGGGGCTGGAATGAAGTAGGGAAAGTATATACCAATAGAAATGAAATTGCTATCACAGAATACAAAAACTGGATCTTAACCATTTAAAACAGGAATGAACATGAGATGAATGAATGTTTCCTGAGTTGCTATAAGCTGTTTCTGAGTAAAAAATTTATTAATGGACACATTGTGACTGTGCAGCCTCTCTCCCGATATTGAGCTATTTAAATACCAACTTCTTTTAATAAATGTGGGAAACATTTTGAAAGCCAGGTTTTTCAAACCTTGTGTACTGTCTTATGAAGGACCCTTTGGTAAACAGAAAAAAGAGATATTGGCTTATAAAAACATAATAGTGATAAGGCTAAGATACACAGAAGCAATTTCCTATCAAAATAATAAGCTTACCTAGGATACTTAAATATCCCTACTGGTTTTTATCAGAGGAATAATAGGTCTGCCGTATGCAGTTATATTGATTCAACATGAATGAAGGCATAAAACAATATTTCTGTTTGTAAATGAAAATTACAATCAACCACCTAAAATTAATTTTGAATTCCTCATGTGTTTGTAACTTAAATTTACTTTACTTTACTACTTGAATATAATATTTAATAGTATTAAATCAGTGAAATTTCTAGAGATCCAGGAGCTACTTGTTGAGTTTTTATATATGTGTGGATTAGCCAGGTATCTTTGGAGCTTAGATCATTTCTTGGGCACTGTTTGAAGTGGCACCTGGGAGCAGGTAAAGTGAAGGTAAATGTGAGTGACAGCTAATGTCATTCAGTTTTAATCACACTGTTTTGGTTGGTCAGATAAAACTAAATTGGGAATTTTTAAAAAACAGTAAATTCTGGACATGTATTTTTCTAGATAAATAAATCCATAATCAAAATCATTTTGCTTTAGATGGCGTATTGATAATAAAGGTGCATGGAATTCATATGCCCATTGTCTCCACTGCTCAATGAAAGAGGACTTGTGGAAAGATCTATAAAATTCCTCATATAATCTTTGAACTACATGGTGAAACCACTCTTTTACTTGCTTCTTTGTACTGTCATCTTGAAGGATTTCTAAAAGATTCTATGTACACTCAGTATTTGGATGTGTAGGAGACTGTCATTGAAGAGGCATCTCAAATTGAGGCCCCCAAAAGGAACCCTGGTTTTCCTTCCCCCCTCCCAGGAAATAAGGGAGAGAAAAAAAAAAAAAAAAAAAAACACTTTAAATACTCTGCATCTATTTACATGGGATATCAAAGAGTTCCAAACTCCAATTATATAACATAAATTAATTAGTGCAGCCTAGTGCAAAGCCCATATTCAAACTCAATATTCAGGGCAATAACAGCCTGGAAATACCTAGCATGTCTTAAAGCCAGTTAGCTTTTTTCTTTTGGGAATAGGAGGTGTATGAGTCTGTTTTCACCCTTCTGTAAAGAAATCCCTGAGACTGGGTAATTTATAAAGGAAAGAGGTTTAATTGACTCCATTCTGCATGGCTGGGGAGGCTTCAGGAAACTTACAATCATGGTGGAAGACACCTTCTTCACAAGGCAGCAGGAGAGAGAAAGAGTGTGTGAAGTAGGAACTGTCAAACACTTATAAAACCCATCAGATCTTGTGAGAACTCACTCACTATCATGAGAACAGCATGGGGAAAACCGCCGCCATAATTCAACCCCTCCCTCCACACATGGGGATTGTGGGGATTATAATTCAAGATGAAATTTGGTGGGGGACACAGGCAACCCGTATCAGGAGAGTTAGGCAGAGATACCTGCCCAGGGAGATAAAGGAGCACGTAGTGATGGAAGTAGGTGCTCAATACAGGCAATCAGATTTGGAGCTGCTTTGTTCTGAGTTTCCGTATTTTCTTTTCTTTTCCAGTAAAAACTGCATCTGTACACATACACACACACACACACACATACACACTACAAACATGTTCTTGTTCTTTTTGAACTCCGGTGAGGACTAAGTGGCACCCATTGTCCTTAGTTAGGTTTTTTTCTCTAGATCCATGGAGCACCAGATAGGAGAGATCCAGGTGCTAATCAAATGAGAATCTCACAGTCCACTCAGGGATCTTCAGGTACCACCTGCCTTTATAACAATTCTTCTCACACTGTATTGCACTTACTTGCTATTTGAGTCCTGAGGACTGACATAAAATAGCCCCCTTTCAAGTGACTGCTGAGTTGTGGAAGGCGATAGCAATGGCCACAGGGAGGTGATGTCTGTCACAGGATGTAGATGTTTCAGAATTGTGGAAATTTAAGCAGTAAGCAGGCATCTCATCTCCCACCTCAGTATAATTTCATGAAAAATTTACTTCAGAGTAGCTGGAAGAATTTAGATAATCACTGCATTCATTTAAAAAAATCTCCATTTAGAGGAGGTTCTTCCCCCATTCTTTCTGGCCTCACTCCCCTCTGGGGAGGACAAAATTGGGAAATCGGCTTGGGACTACTGTTGGAAGTAAGAGATGTCTGTGAATCTCATGTTAAATTAACACTGGGGAAATCATGGGGAAGATCTGTGCATTTCGTCTGTATTAGTCAGCAGTGTTCTAGCACAGAGCATCTGTATGTGGAGACAGCTTTAGGTATAAGAGCATATGTCCAGAAAGATTTTCCCAATAATATGTCTGCCCTAAGATACAAACCATTTTACTCTATCTATTCTAAATCACTAGCCTCTAAACTGCTTATGAAGTGCATAAAATAATCTATTGCATTGGGAGAAAAAAATCAAGCTTCTATTGGTGTTAATTTTGTCTCATCCTTTTAAGTTTCCATTTTCATGTGTTCTTTATACACTATGGAATAGAACACATGTATGCCTTACAAATACATAGATACATGTGGGGAACTCAATTTTTTGATGAGAGGAAAGATGGTTTAGATGACAAATACAACTTTTCCTTTTCCCAGACTGTGGTTTTGTGCTTGCTCACCAAAGCTAATCTCAGCATGCTCAAAAGGAAGCAGAGTTCCAGGGTGGAAGCCCAGCCAGTCACTGACTTTGGTCCTGATGAGTCTCTGTCGGATAACGCTGACATCCTCTGGATTAACAAACCAGTAAGTTTCTTCTTTGAGTATGGAGAAGCGTAAGTGGATGTAAGAGAAATTTGATTGACAAATGCAAATATCATGTACCTTTGGCTTCAAAATGTCTGAGCTGCAGTAGAATATGGATGAGGTTCAGAGTCTGGAAGTAGAGAACAATCCAATGAAATAGTGAGATGCCGCTATGAGTTACTCACATGGGAAGATGCACCGGGTGGTCCAATCCCCTCCCCTCCCCTCCCCTCCCCACACTGTGCACCCTGTCCTCAGAGTCACGCGGTGTAGTGATGATACCACTTCTCAGGCTGATCCAAATCTGGGGTCCATGATGAGCAACCTGTTCTTAACGAACTTCCTTTACTTGTTGTCAACATGCCTGAATCCATGAGACAATAAGCACATGCTTGGAATTAAAGGTCTCCTTCTGATTTGCAAGTTTTGAGTAAAAGGTCAATGAGATAATGGATAGTATCTCTGAAGAATTTGTCACCTTTGCCGCCTAATTAAGTTGATGAGGATTTGAGAGGAAGAACTGCTAGGCTAGGCGCCACTGTATGCCAGAAAGCATAGCAACCAGAGCTAAGTCTGACAGGCGTGCATGTCCATGAGTGTTGAAAACTCAGCTCTACAAAACCAAGCAGGATCAACTTCTTACTCACCTCGTGGTTGATGCTGAAGTAACAAAAGGAAATGACCTGTTGCCTCTTGCAGTGCTTGTCTTTCCCCTAACCATGATACACACAGGATCTGCTTGGACTCTTTGCTGTCCTTCCCAATCTGTCTTCCTCTAATCTGCCCTCCAAATTACTTCCCCAGCCTGCTCACATTTCTTTATCTATTTCTGTTTTTATTCACATCACCCTTCTGCTTTATAATCATGGAAACATCTCTATTACCTTCATTACAAATGAAAATCTGTTAGTATGACATTCCTACTTCTTTTCATTCAGAACCTAACCTGTCCAGTAACTGCTCCTTTCCCATGTCAGCACAACATCCACTCAAGCCCCGTCAGCAGCCTCCTACTCCTCTAGGCTCTCTGGCTTGTTCACATTGCTTTCCTTTGCTCGTACTGCCCCCTGGCCCCAGTGACCCTTTCCCAGCTCCTCTGATGAGTCAAATCCTCCTCATCCATTAGGACTGGCTGAGATGTCACCCCTGGCATCCTCCTCTGAAAGGCTTATTTCCACCACAGACGGAATGAACCTCTCTTCTCTTTCCACTTAGCCTGTTTTATATTTGTATATAAATTGAATGTTATCTATAAATAACTGTATATTTTATATACATCATATGTGTATATTTACATTATATACATTATAGATCATGTATGTATATAATACATATATTTATGGATCTATTGTCTTATGTATATATACATGTTATATGCACACACATAAACATATAACAGGTTATATAGATATCACATATATACACATTACATATACACATATGTTATATGTGTTAACACTATGCATATTACCTATACATATAAATGTCATGTGTGTATAACATTTATACCTGTTATATATGCATATGTGTTATAGCATGTACTGATATACATATATGCATATAACATGTATGTGTTAATATGTGCCATGTGTATAACATGAGACAATATACATAATATATTCCTATTTTTTTTTTTCGCTCATTGTCTTATATCTAGAACTCATTGAATTGTTTTTATTAATGTTTGTTAATATAACATGTTTTTGCCTCTTACAGTGCTTGTCTTTCCCCTAACCATGATACATGCAGCATCTGCATGGACTCTTTGTTTTCCTTCCCAGTCTTTCTCTAACCTGCCCTCCAGACTACATGTATTTACATGTATGTGTATATACACATAATGTATTATATACATACATATAACATGATATGGGTATATACACACATTTTACAGATATATAATATATTCAAAGATGTTTTACTTCTTGGACTGCAAAATAGGAGTCGGAAGTGTGTTGCTTCCATGTTTTGTTTTCCACACCCAGCATTCTGACACATAGTAGGCCTTTGTTCACGCTTAGAGAATTGAATGGAATAGAGAATGAAGCACCCCTAACTCTTTCTTAGTGTCCACCTTATTACAGAACTTTCTGCGAAGTTATGAAGAAGTTAGTATCAAAGATGTAGCCTTGGAGGCACTTACTGAAATTATTAATGCTTCATTAAAATCCTGTCTTTAAACTAAAAACTGGTTTGTTGTTGAAGAACCTATATTTGGAAGCTCTTTTGTGTAATTAGATTCTTTACGTTAAAAGTCCAGATGGGGCTAAATTCACACACCGATGTTTATTGAAGTGCTTCCAAATTGCATGAAAGATACATCAGCCCTTAAAGTAAATTGCATCATCAGTGGCTTGTGTGTTATGGAATTAGCAGCATAGTATCTTCATGTAAATATTATAACTGTCAGATAAATATTATAACCCACTCATCAGCTGCAAGTGTCTGAATCTCCTGAAAGTTCTGACAGTCTTTTCTATTTTTCATCTTGAGTGTTTGCTAGTATACATAGCTGCAGAATCCATCTACCACAAACCTAAATTTTTTTCAGAGAGTATAATATCAAAGAATTATCATGATTTCATATAGGTCCAAGATAGTCAATAAAAACATATTTGGATTACGTTCAAGAATTGTGTACTAATTGATTAACTGGTGACATTGATTGTGTGGGCCTAGCATGGAGATGCAGTTAAGTATTTTTTTTTAACCCTAGATACTAGTTTTTGTAATAAAATATTGAGTATGAGTGATTGTATGTCCTGTACATATATTCGTGTAAACACAAACATACTTATCTTTAATTCTTTCTTCTTATTTTGGGGTTAAAGAAAATCATCAGATAGCAGACATGCCTCTAGTGTTGCACAGAAAGTTATTTTATGGAATTTTGAAAGATGTATGGTCTAAATTTGTATAAAATATGTTCTCCAAAATAAAGAGAAAATCTATTCATTATTTTTTTAAATGTAGGATGAGACCAGATTTTAAAAGTTTCTTTGTATTTTTATACAAAGACATTATACATAAGATACAAATAGAAAGGAAATTCTAAATATGGGATGTGTTATGTATCAAATCATTTAAAAAGCATTTCTGATCTACTATGATAGGCCCTTGTGCGAGATGTTAGGGAAGTTACAGTAAATATAGTATGACCCCTAATTCTAGGTACTTATAGTACAAAAATGAAAAAAAAATAATGGCACATCAAGTTCCTATATGACTAAATTACAAACACATATTTTAATTGAACCAGAATCTTCCTATATTGTAGTCCGATGCCAGGAGGTTATCAGATGTTTTGTTGAGCCTGATCAGGTTCCATCTAGGCTTTGAGTCTTTGTAATGCATGACCACAGAAATGCCTCCACCTTTCTATCTTAATGTGTTTATGTGGAAAATAGGTGACTTGAGAATTAAATGATATAAAAACATGTGAAAATATTTTAGCACATTATATGCACTTAGATGTTAGTTTTCTTCTTCTTTAACTCCGTATTAGTGAACTATTTTAACTTCAGTATTATGTTTTCCACTTAGTGTGGTTCATAATACAAGTTTGAGATTTCAGTTATGGCGCCATGTAATAACTCTGGACCATCATTGCAGTGGGTTCACTCTTTGCTGCGCATCTGTGCCATCATCAGCGTCATTTCTGTTTGTATGAATACGCCAATGACCTTCGAGCACTATCCTCCACTTCAGTATGTGACTTTCACTTTGGATACATTATTGATGTTTCTCTACACAGCAGAGATGATAGCAAAAATGCACATCCGGGGCATTGTCAAGGTAAGCATTCCCATGTCATTTAAACTAAGAACCTAAATGCATCGAAAATCTTAATCCGTTTATCATATTTGCGTGTTCATTTCAGTAAAACAAAACATCATTTTATCTTATACATATGGAAGACCTTTTTAAAAAGGCATAACTCCAGAGATTGGGAGAAATTGTGGCATGAGACTATTTTAAAAGTTAAATAAATTTTATAAGACACAAAGTCTTGGAATATCTGGGAAGGAACAAGATGGTCTGACTAATAGCTGTGTGAAGTCCAGAGTAGGGTTATTCATGCCACCTAGGGCTGAGCCCGCGACCCAGTACAGGGGCTGGCCCAGAGAAGCACCTTATTTTTTGTTGACTTATGGAGTGCAGCATCAGAGTCACATGGTAGAGTTAGAGCATGATAATATTGTAGCAGGATGTCATTTACTTGATGTGTTTTGAAGATATGAAAGGATAAAAAACAAAAAAGGACATGAGACAGCAAAATTTTCTGGGACCAAAAGAAAAATAATGTGTCATGTGAAATTAGTAACAATTGGAAACAAAATAAATACAAAATTTTTTTTTTTTTTTTTTTT